>NC_050510.2:6290230-6594839 GCF_012460135.2 Molothrus ater
TTCATACATATTCATTCACTGATTTCGAAGTTACACTTGCAGCTAGTTTTTTAATCAGAAAGCAAAAAAAGAACTCCTGGGTCACCTTGCCCTGTCTCCCACAGCCTCTCTGTCTCTCCTTATCTCTGTCCTTTGGTTGAAGCAGTTTCTTTGAACATAGGGGGTTTTTTGTGAGAACAGGCAGTCAGACTAAACAGCTATGTTCACAAGCTACAGACTTAATTCAAAGATGTACTTTTAACCTAAATTGGAATGGATTTCTACTCTGGATAATTTCCACTCTTTCTCAGCACCTCCCCCTGTGGTATTTGCTGGGTCCCCAGGATGAAGGAGGAATTGAGAATCTGACTCCATGTTTTTAGAAAGCTAATTTATTATTTTATGTACTTATATTATATTAAAGAATGCTATACTAAAACTATACTAAAGAATAGAGAAAGGATCCTTACAGAAGGCTTAACAAGATACTAATTAAAAACTCGTGACTGCTTCCAGCATCCCGACACAGCTGGACCGTGATTGGTCATTAAGTAAAAACAATTCACATGTTGGATAAACAATCTCCACACCACATTCCAAAGCAGCAAAACACAGGAGAAGCAATCAGAAAACTATTGTTTTCAATTTTCTCTGAAGCTTCTCAGCTTCCCAGGAGAAGAAATCCTGGCAAAGGTATTTTTCAGAAAATATGACAGTGACAACCCCCCAGCAAAATGAGCCAGCCTGGACAGAACTGTAATGGGCCAATCAAGTGCCTTAAACCTTCATGTAAATGAAGGATCCAAAAATAAACCAATTCAAAATGACAAAATCAGGATAAAAAGGGGCATCTGACCCACTGAATCTGTGCCGCTCCACCTGGAACACTGGGGACATTGCTGCTGAAGAAGACCCAGCACCGGCACTGCAGCATCCTCGACAGGAACACTCCTGCTTAGGTCACAGGCCCCCATGCTTTAGGCCTTCCTTATTTATTATAATAAATGCTGAAATCACTTTTAGT
The DNA here is from genome assembly GCF_012460135.2 of Molothrus ater. Classification (NCBI taxonomy): domain Eukaryota; kingdom Metazoa; phylum Chordata; class Aves; order Passeriformes; family Icteridae; genus Molothrus; species Molothrus ater. The sequence continues at coordinate 6,291,234 of NC_050510.2, forward strand.
ACTGGGAGTCTGATCCTATTTTTGACAATAGTTCTGAGGAACAGAAGTGCAAGGGGAGGACTCCTAGTGTCAGTGGCATTTGTACACAATGCAGAGGAGTGGTGCTTGACAGCCAAGAGAGATAAAGTAGTGGCACACCCAGCATCTTGTTATACCATAGAGGGAAGAACAGACATTAGACCAAGCTCTCAATTAAAACAAGCAACTCTTAGAAAGTGCCCTTCACCTCCTGGGAGAAGGGAGAGCTTTTCTGTCCATAAGGTGAAGAGAATATATGGTAGCCCTTATATCTTCTGAAATCATAAATGGATGTGAATACTTAAAGTATTTTTCCCAGCACTTTTTTAGTGAGCATACAGAAAACAGGGCTATCAGGGAGCTGCTGAGGAGTTTTGCAACTTAGTTTGGAGCTGAGAAAAATGTCAGACTGTAGGACATGTGCACAGGTCACCGGAAAATGAGATGCCCAGCCAGCAATGCAGTGAGAGGGAGGAAAATTTTCCCTCTAAATATGCTGATATTTGGGAGATGAGTGTTGGTTGATAATGATTTCAGGGTTTTTTTAAAGAGCAGCTTAGCAAAGTACATTCGCAGGCATTTTCAGTCTCTTTTCTAAGCTGGCCATTTCTAAAACAACACATAAGGAAGAACCATTCACACAACCAATAGTGCTGTGTCCTAACTGCGAGAAACGATGTTCACTTTTAAAATGTCAAAGATTTATTAAACTTTAACAAAAATACAATAGAAGACTGAATGAGGAAAAACTACAGCACTAAGAGTCTCTGTAATCAGTAGCCACATGCTCATCTACGAAATGAATGCTCTGCTTTTTATACTCTTGGCCCCTCCCAAAGTCTTGTCAGTCAACTCCTTCTCTGACGTCTATTGGTGGAGATCACTTTCTTACAATTTGATTGGAGGTCAGGTGTTGCCATGCCGTGCCTCCTATTAACAAGCTCTCCCTCCCCTAAATGCTCTGTCGAGTGACAATACAAGGGGAGAAGGGAAAGAGGACTATGGGGAGAACATATACAAATAACATAACTATACATCTATAAAACCTCTCTTAACATTACACATAATATTCATCTCTTAATTGTTAGTCAACCATCTCATTACCTATTTATAACACTAACCTTGGTATTTTCAGAGGTAGTCGTGACAAGACAGATGAGTGACCAAAAATTTCCATAAGCAAATTAGACAAGATTTAAGTCACATGTCAGATTTAAGCCCCCTGTGATTCCTATTCAGTCTACTGTGAAAAAGGCAAGACTGTCTGGCACATTTGAGTTCCAATGCAAGTTCTCTGAGCAGGAACTATTTGCTCTCCGGAGGAATGTCCAGGAATGCCAAGAAACAAAAAAAAAACACCCTCACATAAAGAAAACAAGAAAACAAAAGAGCAGTTTTCCAAGGTCTGATAATATTTTTTAAACTGGAGCCATCCAGCCAATGCATGAGACTCTACCATATTAAATGTGAGGTTTTATAATCAGTCTGTTCTCAGAATTTAATTTTTCCCTACTGAATGTGATACTTGACTGAAAAAAAAAAAAGAATAAGATTAAGCATCCCTGGATGTGAAAATCCACCCATTCTTTGTAATAAAAGGACTACAGACATACTTGAAGTGTTGCATACCCAAGAGATACCAAATGTGGGCTCCCAGTATGCAACAGAAACTACCAAAGCTGTTGCCAAAAATGTAGTGTTCTCCTCTCCACTCTTAAGGTTCTTACCTAGATGCTACTTTAACTCTTGTGTGAAAATCTGCTAAATAAGCATCTTAAAAGAGTCATCCCCTTTCTGTTGTTTGATATCATACTGACACCTTATATGAAAGATTTTCATTTCAACTTGAGGAACGTATGTCAAAGTGTGTCATTACAGCAGTCTGAGAGCTTTAAAGAGACTGGCCATGTACAATCAAATAAATATCAAACTAAAATGGGTTTTGTATTCAGGTGAAACAAAGACTAGTAATGCTCATGGCAGATGCTTGATACTTTATTTGAATAATTGACATAATTTAAAATTCAATTTACTACTGAAGTCGGGTAACATTTGTTTTAAAGTAAATATTTTCAAAATACCTGTAAAAAGGTTTGATTGGAAAAGATTAACTGTGGCTGGGAATCAGTACAAGATCCCCTTCACACCTGGCCTGATGACATAGCTGGTATTTCAGAAGCTGTCCTCCAACCCCCAGCCACATGTAGCTGACCTGAACAGCCTGTGGCAGCAGCAAAATGACCCTTGCAACAGGTTTTGCTGTATTGCTGGCAGAAGTCTGCAGTCTCCCCAGCATGGAGAGCTGCCTAGCTACATACGGTGCAGAAAGCTGCTGACACAGGCTCTAGGGTTGGCAACCTGCACTGACCAGGGGTATTCTAGCTGCTGTAGGAGACACAAGGCCAGCTGAAGAAAGCCTTGAGGCATGCTTCCATTTTCTGACAGACTGTAGGATCCCTAAACAAAGTCACCCTCAAAACAAGGCAACAACCACAGCAGCACACCTCAGCCCACCAAATCTCCAGCCTTATGCAGAGTGGGAGCTCTCAGCTGCCATGTGGATGATTGATGGCTCTTGAGCATCAGAACCGTTACCAAGCTCCTGCTGTCCAGAACCATCAGGAGGCAGCTCAGGGGGTCTCTGCCTCAAAGCACAACCACCAGGTTTGGCTCTGCCTCAACACTTCTCACAAGCCTTTCCACCAAGGCACCCAGACCTCAGTATCTGGCAGCAGCTAGCACAAGAAGGCAAAACAATGTCTGATAAAGTCACTAGTTGGAAGAAGGCTTTTAGAAAATATGTTTGGTATGGAGTTCTCACTATTTTAATATTTCCATGAAATATATGGAGGCCTGAGAACAAACAAATAATTGTAATTTGTGATCAGTGTCACATCTTGCATTAACTTTACATGTAAACTACCCTTTCCAAGGGTCAGGTAACCCTTTCCAAGGGTCAGGTAACATTTGTTGTATATGTCTTTAGGAAAAACAATATTGTTAGTTTTTGTTGGGATGGCTAATTAGCTATGCGGCATTGTTGCAAACATTGACTTGTAAGTATAAAAATGCAGACAATTAACATTTCTGGTTACAGCTGATTCATTAGTTACTGTGCAGCCCATTATTGCTTCTCTGGGTCCAAAGCTGGTTTTATTTGCTTACAAGAATCCAGGAATTTAGGTAGTTTTCACAGCTGTGCAGGTAGTGGACACTTTTCACTGCTGCTTGAATGTTTTTTTGTTCCATGTCTGGATACACACCTAGCTTTTGTCTAGTGAGGGTATGCTTTAACATTCAAGGTTATTAGAGGAAATCAAAACAACAGAACTGAAGCAATAAGAGTTATGCTTTTTATAAAGAGTTATGGTAGTGGTTCCCTTTCTGGCCTCTAGTTGCAAGCATGTCGCTATGCTCACTGCTGCCACACGGGGGCAGTGTAGGAAAGGTTTGCGAGGCTTCATTGGGAAATTGGTTTTGTTCAGCACAAACCCAGGTTTATTACAGAAACAGGGACAGTTTAGAATATGGGGAATACCCATCGGGAGTTAATCTTGTTTTGGTGGCCATTAGAATCAGTAGCCACCAAGGCCATTGGCCCTTGAGTGTCTGTCAGAGTCATAGGTACAATTCCAATTTGAGGCAACTTTACCATGACTGGTTGGCCCATGGTCAAATTATTCTGAAAAGTTTCAATTTTGTTATTTGGAGTTGTTTCAAAAGACCTAGAACTCAGGAAAGCTCATGAAACTGGGCTGCCCATCAGCCCATATCCGTTGTTTATTTGGTACAGTGCAGAAGGCAGTCTTTTATCCCACCCAGCCTTGCGTGGCTTAAGGTAGCGTTTTAGCAAACCATTGGCAGGCCCCACAATCGCATTTGCCTGGGGATAATAGGGTGTATGGAAAATCCTTTTGACACTTTCCTTCCTAGCCCAATCCTGTACCACCATGCTGGTGAGGTGTGATCCATGTTCGCTCTGTATAGTCTGGGATAGGGAGGCTGGAAAACCAGTTGCTGGGCCCTGACACAGTTTCTGCATTGATCATGCCCGCTCTCTGTGGCCCTTAATAGCCCAGATATAACTTCTATACCTGTAAGTATGTACTTGTAACCTTTAGATGCTTTCAGAGGTCCAATATCATCTACTTGCCAGGTTGACCACAGTGTCTTCTTACTTTTGATGCGTAAAGGTGGTGCCAGGTCTGGGTGATTCTGTGATTCTGTTCAAGACTCAGCTGACACTGAGGACACTGTGTGAGAACGTTTTTATACATCTTCCTATTATTGGCTAGACTATGGTTTGTGCTGCAAAAATAAGGTTTCTAGTATGCCTAATTTATAAAGCAATTATTTACTAAATTGATATCAGCATTGTGGATTAATTTTTATCTTTCTGATTTTTGTCAGCTAATTTACTTTGTTATAATAGGCTTGTAATATATCGGTTTTTTGCATGAGTCTTAAACTGTATGGATTTGTCAGTACTGAGCCTGTAAAAACAACTATTCAAATTTGTCTTTTGTTAAATTTCTTTCTATTGACTTGCCAATCTAACACTTCTTCTAACACAATCACCATGTGGCACCAGCCCAGATAAAAATACGAAACCAATCATACAGTCTTTGTCTTTCTTTTTACTACCAGTATTACCACTTTTAATTCTTCTATGGGTAAACTTCCCAGTCTTTTTTTTAATCACTTGTACTCTTATTTCAATATTTAGAGCTATTGCTCTGTATGTCTATAAATGCAGGGGTATTCATTAACTAATTTTGCTGTAGAGTGAGATATTACCAACATCAGCTTTGACTTTAGTTATGTAAATCTTTGGAAGCAGGCAGTATGGAGGGGTTGAGAGACAGAGGAAACTGGTCTAACCTCTCCCCCAGGCAAGAGGATTTTAGTATATTGTCCACTCTTCAGCAGGGTTAATTTGACACAAAATCTCCAAAGTTATACTTGAAAGTATGAAAAATGACCAGATAATATTGGCTTTCACATTTATGTATTAGCTTATGCATGTGAGAAACAACTGCTCACTTTGAAAATTTAAAGAGGTTTATTAAACCTTGACAAAAATCCAACAAAAGGACTATATAAGGAAAAATTCACAGTGCTGGGAACTGCCTGTGTGGATACCACGTGGCCAGTTTGTCTTCAACATGGATGCTCAGTCTTTTATACCCCTGGGGGTTCCATCAGCCAGCCCTGGCCCCTCCTGAAGTCTGTCAGTCAGCTCTTCTTTGCCATTTATCAGTGGAGACTGATTTCTTGTAACTTGATTGGAGATCAGGTGTTGCCATGCCGCACCCCCTAAGCAACAAGCTTTCCCATTCCCCACTGCCCCAGGTAAGGGACACGTGCACACCTTCTTTTACTTGCCCTAGATAACCCCAGCTGTCTGATGGTAACAATATGGGGGGAAAAAGGGAACTATGGTGTGATGGTGTTCACAGGGGTCTTAGGATGAGGGAAGAGACGGTCTGACTCCATGTTTCAGAAGGCTTGATTTATCATTTTATGATATATATTATATTAAAACTATACTAAAAGAATAGAAGAAAGGATTTCATCAGAAGGCTAGCTAAGAATAGAAAAGGAATTATAACATAGGTTTGTGACTGACCGAGACAGTCCGGACAGCTGGACCATGATAGGCCATTAATTAGAAACAAACACATGAGACCAATCACAGATCCACCTGTTGCATTCCACAGCAGCAGATAATCATTGTTTACATTTTGTTTCTGAGGTCTCTTAGCTTCTCAGGAGATAAAATCCTAAGGAAAGGATTTTTCAGAAAATATCATGGCTACACTATGGGAAGAACAGAGGACATCTAAACTACAATGTGAAAAATGCGTATTTTATGATTGGCTTTTTGCAAATATTAAAATGAATATTATATGTATTATGTTAGAAAGTTATGCTGTATTAATTTTTTTAAGTAGTGTGTTAAATATAGTTTTAGGTTATAACATAATGTTAAAATAGAAACTATGCTATGTAAGATACTTTTTTAAAGAGAGAACTTGCACCAAGATAGCAGCCCCAGGACACCTAAATCTTTCAGAGAAAAAGAATTTATTGCTCTCTTATCAGAAGAAACTAACTTCTTCCTGCCTCATTCAGCTCTGAAGATGCCATTAGGATTAAGAGGAAGAAGTTGACACTGACCAGACAGAATCCTTTGTTTGAATGGAATTTATGCATCATGTATGAGTTGTATGAATATGCAACAGGCTATTGTTTTTAAGGGTAAATCCTCTGTTAACGTGTGTCCTTTTTTGGGCTTATTTTGCCCAGAAAGAGGTACCCCGACCGACCGTCAGTAACTCTTTGTTTTTATTGCCTCATATTGTCCTAAATCCTAATTGTCCAAATTTATATTACTTTAATTATATTACTATTTTTATAACCATTTTATTACTATTAAACTTTTAAAATTCTAAGAACAAGTGATTGGCATTTTTCAAAGAAATTATGTGATGTAAGATACTTTTTGTAACTAGCTCAAGGAATGGAAAAGATAATCAAGAAATTCTTCACATTATCCTAACTGGATAGAGATAACAGCAACAGAGAACAAGATTCCAAGAGAAGAATTTTTGCCTCCTTATCCGGAAAGCTCAGACTTCAAGGAACCAAGAAGATTGATTTACAAGATGGAGGGGGGGAAGCTAAAATTAAGCAGAAACACCTTAGTTTGAAAGGAATGTTTGAATCATATATGAGATGTATGAATATGCAATAGGCTATTGCTTTTAAGGGGTAATCCTTTGTTAGCAAGGCTGCTTTGTGGCGGAGTGCCAGGCACCAGGATGTCCGTAATTATTTGCTTTTTATTGTCTCTTATTGTTCTAATTGTCATTACTATTTTCATTACTATTTTAAATACTATTAAACTTCTAAAATTTTAACAAAAATGAATGGCATTTTTCACATCTTGGATTTTTTTCCCACTCAAACCAGCCATCTGCTGGAAGAGGATTAACACCGTGCCATAATCCTGCTTCGACTACGTGAAGACATTATGATTAGATGTGTGGGTTAAGTCCCTGCCTTTTGCCCAGGCCTCCAGCAGCTGGCAGTAGTTTTATTGAAGTGACCAGCCCCCCAAAATCCACTCTCATTCACAAGTTTTTAATAATGGCTGATTTGGTCTATTATAGAATGAATTATTTATTTAATAGACACAAAACTAACAGACATAAGATGTAAAACAAACTACTACACAGGAATAAGGACAAAAGGGACTACTAGTAGGTATATACAGTGCAAGGTTAAAGGTACCTATTAATTTTACAGCTAGTGAGGAAATAATATAACTTAGGATCCAGTGTTTCTTACCAACCAATTTGTGATGGAGTACAAATTGAAATCCTTTCCCTCAATTCTCAGGAGAATAGCTGCAGAATCTGCATCCAAACTCCTGGGAGAAGTCATGAACCTTGTCAGGGTATGTGTGTAGGAGGCTTGTGCCTCTGTGATAATTTGTGTGTCTTTTGAAGTCTTTGTAAAAGAGTTTCTCTTAGTCAATAATAGTTATTTTTCTTTTATCTCTTCCCACATTTGCTCTCCAGATGAAGATGTTGATTCTTAGCTGGGGCCTGAGACCTTTTGGCACCAGAGATGACCCCTTGCTGGGCCTTTCAGCCACCTGGGTTATGTCTTCCACATGCACTGTGAAAAATGGAGTGCAAGATAAAGAATTTTTGTAAAGTTTAATATGGGATTAAAAATAAGAGACAAAAGTCCAGCGCTGGGGTGCTAGTGGCAAACAGCCAAAGAACAGGCTGGTATATACAGACAGTGTTATCTTTATTGCTGACGTACATGCATATTCATGTTTTTCATACATTATTCAAACAGTCTTGTGAACCTTGATGTTTTGGGAACTCCTTTGTTTGGCTTCTTCACACTCTGGCTTATCTGCATGATATCCCGTGCATAAGGTCAATATATTTTATTTCTTCTTGTGTCTCCATCCTGCTGTTTCACATCCTCTGATAAGGATTTAGTATGTCCTTAAATTTAACATGGTATTCTCTAATTATCCTCTGGTGCTCTGGTTTGTGTCATGATTATCTTATCACTTGGAGGATTCAGTAAATGGAAAGGGGAACAACAAGATCACTTTACACCATTTGTTTGGTTACATAGAGGTATTTTAACACCTAGTGTTCAGCTAAGGCCTATAATGTAGTATATTCATCCCACTACTATTTGTATAAACTATGCAGTACATACTTAAACTTACAGATTTTGTTATACTGACAAACAGCTAAATAAAGGCATACATGATATTATATTTGAATACTTATGATCAATGCAAAAAACTAACATATAAATGCGAAAGCCAATATCATATAGCAGTCCTCTTTTTAACATGCACCAACCATCTGTGGTAGAGGGGGGAGGACACTTCCTGCCACAAATAGTGAGAGGGAAGATGTATGCCAATGTCTTTACAAACAATCTGATGTGTGTTAACTGTTTGAAATGGGTCGTCATGTTTCTACTGACTTTGGGCGGCAGGTTTGTTACCAGGCCCAGACAATTTGGCTCCTGAAACAGACAGGTGTCTGCACAAGCCTGAACTTCTGAACTTTGGGGGGAAATGACAGTGGGGTGGGTTCAGTTTTGCTAGCTGCAAAACCACCACAGACAGGTTCAAGGCAGAATATGGGGTAGGCAGTTTGGGAAGGCTGTACCTTCCAAGTACCTCAGCCAATGGGGAAAGGGAGATGGCAACATGTGGCTGGGAATTAAGGAGAAAAGGGAGGCTGCGCCCTCCAAAGGCCCAAGAGAGAAAACCCCGCGGGCATGTGGCCCAGTGGACTCTTTCCGTTTATTCGAAGAAAGTTGAAGGACTCCTCTCTCATTTTTGGACATAAATCTCTGGCATTTGTGGACTTTCCTGACAATTGGGAGTTCATCCGGAATCCTTCCATTGTCTGGGTCTGGTGTGCGGCAAGAGTTTAGGTGACCAGCTCCCTTTGGCAATGTCCGGCACTGGGCAATTGATTGGATACCCGAGACTGTCTGGGACACAGACGAGAGGCAGAGCAGGGTGATATAGGGAACTTATAACTAAGCTTATGCGACTACAGTTTGCTGTGTAATCAAGTGTGTTAAGAACAGATAATCCTTTGCTATGCAACAACAGAATTTTGCCTATTATTTAACACTGATAAAGCAGGAACTAGTGCACTAAAAACCAGTAAAAACTGGGTCATTAGTTTGGACTTTGGCCAAAAGCCTTAAAGGACTACCAGACACCAAGAGACCCTGTGCAGGGACCAGGTTAATCCAGAGGACATCATGAGGATGACTTCTTACTTCATCCAGTGGCCCCTGCCTGAGACCACCAGAAGATAGTGCGCAAGCGTAGAACAATGAAAGGCTGATTAACACACGAAGCGAGAGTAGGTGGGGATATAATAACCTCTCATTGGCGTTATTATAAAGCAGAGCAATAGGGCTCAGGAGCTCAGTCCCTGAGTAGGGACCAGGTGCCCGAGGCTAGCTCGCTCATGCCAACGCCGCGGGGCTACCATCTAGCAAGCATGGTGATTATCAGCTCTATAGTGATTGCAAGCTCTTAGGATTTCAGCTTTGCTTGCTAGGTAGTGGTGTCCCGGGCTTGAGGCTGCAGCAGACTGATGCCGAATTTTGCCCCAAAAGGCGAGAATAAGCTGCCCAGAGACTGGATTTGAGGTCTATAGGCAGGAGGTATTTATTGGCAACGCGTTGGAGAAATCGCTAAATGGATTTCCAAATTGTGTACAGCAAAAGCAGGTTTTTATACAATTTTGAAAAAGGATTACATCATTATTACATGCATATTCATAGGTAGGCAGGAGTACAGTCGGAGTCTTCCAGGAATTCTTGGTCTTCCTTAGTTAAATTTTAAGCTTTTCCTAATTTGGGCAGTTTCCTGTTATTCTTGGCATGTCTTTCCATGGCTTGGCAGAAGTTACTGTTGTAGTTGGCTTGATTCTAACGGCTTGGCAGGTCACTTTAACTTATTGGCTTCCATTTCTGCTTTTCTCTTCAAATATTCTAATTCCAATGTTTCCTCTTCAAATATTCTAATTCCAAAGTTTCTTCTGTGTGTGTTTTTTGGTTAACTTATCTAGATATCTGATCAAAGTTAGGGCTCCCTAACAGTGTATTTTAGGTTATTTATTAACTTATCCAAATATCTGATCAAAGCTCTTCCTAATAGTGTATTTTAGGTTATTTATTAACTTATCCAAATATCTGATCAAAGTTCTTCCTAATAGTGTATTTTAGGTTATTTATTAACTTCTGCGATTCCCTTGATATACTTTTAAGTGTCTTTTAATTCTTTTATTTCTCAAATACTATTGTTCAATATAATAAATGGCTTCAAGACGGAGAGAGAGGAGAAGGAGAAGGTGCAGGCTGTTCCACGGAGATGGCTTTATTTGGGGAGGTCCGTGAAGGGTCTCTGCTCTTCTTCTTTCTCAACTAATGGGGTACAGTATGCTTCTTTTATAGGGTTGGAAAGGATCCAAGCTTGACCAATGGGTAAGGGGTTAACCTGACATTGCCTTATAGGGTTACAGAGATAGGTTAAGGGCAGAGGACAGGGAAACAGGAATTTTCTTTTGCTGTTTCAGCATTCCTATTGTTCATATTCTCCATGGTGCTTTTCCTAAATCTATGGGGTTTACTACAACTCCACTTTCTGTTTTTACAAAAAAGGCGTTCGTTATAGTTCTTTTGAAACAGTGAACAAGGCACGAGAACATAGCTAACACAATAACAACTACAAGGAGAATCCACAACATTCCCTTAACCAAGGATGCAGCCCATCCTGTTAATCCCCATTGCCCAAAAAGTTCATTGACCCAGTCTGGGATTCTTTCTACTTTCAAGTCCTTCACGAGATCTTTTAGTTTCTGGACGTTCGCATGGATGGATTCTGAGCGTGAAGAGAGATTGAAGCAGCACATCCCTTCGAAGTCTTCACAGCCGTGTCCATGGGCAAGCAGCAAGAAGTCGATTGCTGCTCGATTTTGGAGAGAAGCCTGTCTTGTGGTTTCTTCTTCCTTTAAGAGATCACTCAAGGCTGCAGAAGTAGCGTTAGCTTGTTTACTGAGCCAGCACCCAAGGTGATTGATTTCACCGAGGGCTTTGGCTGCAGCTACCCAGGGTAAGAACAGGGAGACAGAAATCTTTTTTGGTTTGTTCCAATCGTATAATTTAGGATAGCAATTTTCATCAAATTCAGTGTAGGACCTTTTTTGTCGTTTTGATTCGCTTTCTTTTTCCAATTATGTAACAGGGTGATGTTTGGAGTAAGGGTAGAAAGTTTTCCAGGGGTACAGGGACCTCCCTGGAGTCGGGAGGGGATCCCAGCCCATACTCTGTCACCACAGATGAGAAACATTCCCTTGGGTAATACTTTGGGATGGAGAGAGGACACAGAAATCACACGAGCCGTGTAATTGCACCAATCGTGAGAGTTATAGGCTTTGTTAATTGGTGATATCTCTTTTCGATATGTGTTTTTGTTCTGGTCAATTTCTGGCCAATTGTTTTTTGGACGTCTAAAGTAAAATTTGACACAGTATGTGGCCTTGGAGGACCCCAACAGATCTAATTCTTGGGGTTCCTCTCGAGCATCTGGCAGAATTTTTGTCCACTCATCCCAAGTATCAGCCACATTGGGTCTCTTACCTGTGGTGCGGAGGATCTCTGAGTTATAGACAGGCCAGTCATCTGCTATAAAGGGAATTACTACTAGACGTGGAAAGTGGATCATCAATGCTTCCCATGGACAAGCACATGTTGTCCTGTTTTAATGGTTTGCTAAGGTTACCCAAACATTATGGCTAGGCTGTGGGCTAATCCAGCCGAAGGCATGCGGTACGGTGAAGAACATCCAGGCAGCAATGAGGACAGCAGCAACGGAGATATTTTTCATCTTTGGGCAGGAATAGGGCTTCTGATAGGGAATATAAGCAGAATTTGTTATCTTTATGATGAGAGGGTTTTCTGCCTTGTTCTTTACTGTGTTCCCTTCCTCCCCCCCTTTTTCTTTTAATTTCTAAGCTACAGTAAGTGAGGAGGAGTGGGTAGAAGGTAAAGGGGTTTTAAAAGGTTAGGGAGAGGGAATAACAGGGTGTTTTTTTTTCTTTTTTATTTCTTTAAATACAAAAAAAAACAGTGTAACAACATATAGTTCAGAGAACACTTTTGTGTTAAGGCTATCCAAGGTCTGAGGCAGCAGACTGTTGTTTAGCTTTCAGTTTTGTCTTCTGTCTTGTAATGGGGCGGTCTGTTCTTGAGTTTGTGGGTATTCGGCGACGTCTTCGTCTCCAGGCCGAGCTGGTTTGGTTTTGAGGTGGTCTTTTGTTTGCCTCAGGAGAGTTCTTGTCCCCGTTTGCAGGAGTAGTGTTCGCAGTGCCTAGGTATGGCTTTATGTTTTTTCCTGGGTACCACCTCGGACCGGATGGTAGCAGCACGCACGCATATCCTCTACCCCAGGTAATCAACAGGTGAGGCCCAGAAATTTGGTGTGTTTCAGGATCCTTCACGAGCACAGGTGGTTTCTCAGTGAGCTTTGCTTGGGTGGTATTTGCAAAGTGGCGAACTATTGGTGGGTCAGGCTCTGATGCTGTACAGTTCAGGAAGTTGATGACGTAGAGAGCCTTGCCAAGTCTTTCCACTGGAGATGTGATTCTCATGTCTCTGTTCTGTTGATCGAGGACTCTTTTGAGGGTTTGATGTGTCCTTTCCACGATGGATTGTCCTGTGGGGTTTACAGGTATGCCGGTCTTGTGTGCTATTCCCCATTCATTGAAGAACTCCTTTAACTTGTGGGAAGTGTAGGCTGGTCCATTATCTGTTTTAATCTCTTTTGGTACACCCAGGGCAGCAAAAGCAAGGAGAAAGTGTTTTATTGTGTGCAGGGTATTTTCTCCTGCATGTGATGATGCAAATACTGCTCCTGAAAACGTGTCGACCGATACATGCACGTATTTTGATCTTCCAAAAGTTGCGAAGTGAGTTACATCTGTCTGCCACAGCTGGCAGCTATTCAGACCTCGGGGATTGACTCCCATCCCCATAGATGGTATCTGATAGTTCTGACAGTTCGGACATGTAGCAACGATAGCCTTTGCCTGATCCTTTGAGAGCTTAAACATTCTCATAAGGGCAGGTATATTTTGATGAAAAAACGCGTGTGACAACTTTGCCTGGGCAAAGATGTTAGGAACATTAGCAGTTTCTGCTGCCATTGCTAATGCATCCGCTTTTCTGTTGCCTTCTGCAACAAAACCTGGGAGGTCTGTGTGTGACCTCACATGCATTATATGGTAAGGTTGCTGTCTGTGGGAGATTAGGTATATTAATTTAGAGAGCAGTTGGTACAACTTTGGATTAGAGACCTCTTTGAGAAGAGCATGTTTTGCTCTCATCGCTATCCCAGCAACATAAGCTGAATCTGTAACCAGATTGAAAGGCTCGTTTTTAAATTTTTCAAAGGCTCTGACAACAGCTGCTAATTCTGCGATCTGTGGAGATCCCTCCACTATTTTTATGTCAGAGTGCCAATCGCGTGTTTGGGGGTCTCTCCATGTAACCACCGACTTGTGGGAAGACCCTGAGCCATCTGTAAAGAGGGTTAGAGCCTTGAGAGGTTGTCTACTTTGGATTTGTTTTGGAATCAAATGCAAGGTTACATCAAGGTTAAAAAGTTTGTGTTTTGGGATCTTAACTGAAGTTTGGCCCATGTAGCTATCCAGGGCAAACTGGAGGCTTTCATTGGTCTGGATCAAATCCTCGAAGTCTGTAAGAGTTATTGGTAAGTATATGCATTCGAACTCACAACCTGAAAGAGAGCGAAGGCGAGTCCTTGCCTTTTTTATTAAATGTGCTATGACCTCCTGGTAGGTGGTAAGTGTCTTTGTGGGCTGGCTACTTGTAAAGACACATTCCAGTATCAACAAAGGGTCTCGAAGCTGGGAGTCCCATTGGAAAATCAGTCCATGGAATCGAGGTGCTTTTCCCAGGATGATGAACTGGAAAGGCAGGCTGGGCTCGAAGCCATGGGCTTTGTGTGAAGACAGGGCTTCCTGGACTTTGGTGATGGCACTTCTGGCTTCTTCTGTGAGAGTGCAGGGAGAGTCCAGGTCCTTAGGTCCATGAAGAAGGTTGAACAAGGGAGCAAGGTCCTGTGTTGTAATTCCTAGCAGTGGACGTACCCAGTTGATGGATCCGCAAAGGCTGTCTAAGTCCCTGAGGGTTTTTGGGTCGTTATCTATGGTGATCTGCTGGGGTACGATGGTCCTTTCCCAGATCTGGACTCCAAGGTAAGTCCATGGCTTGGTGTACTGGATTTTGTCCTCACGAATCTCCATTCCTGCCTTTTCTATGGTTTCAATAGTCTTTTTAACTGTATTGTCCAAGTAAGCTTTGTCTGAAGCACACACCAGGATGTCATCCATATAGTGATGGATGATAGCATCGGGGAATGATTTCCGAATGGGAGACAGGATGTGAGCCACGTACCACTGGCAAATAGTGGGTGAGATTTTTAGTCCTTGAGGAAGATAACGCCAATGATATCTTTTGAGCGGGGCCTCCTTGTTAAGAGAGGGAACGGAAAAAGCAAACCGTGGAGCATCCTCAGGGTGCAGAGGAATGCTGAAGAAACAGTCCTTAATGTCTATGATAGCAAGTGTCCAGTCTCTAGGCAGCATTGATGGGGAGGGCAGGCCAGGCTGGAGAGGGCCCATGTCCTCGATGACCTCATTGATTCTGCGAAGGTCGTGGAGAAGCCTCCACCTGTTTGTCCCAGGCTTTGGTAAAACAAAGACTGGAGAGTTCCAAGGGTTATTGGACTCTACTATGTGGCCTTTTGCAAGCTGTTCTTCCACAAGGGTGTTTAGGGCGCGCAGTTTGGCTTTATTAAGGGGCCACTGTTCAATCCAGATTGGCTTGTGACTTTTCCAGGTGAGACGAGGTGTTTCTGGCAGCGCGCTTAGCTCAGTGGCCCCGATTAGAAATCCTGAGTGGGAATACGTAGGGAAGCTCCCCACTGGGATAGAACGTCTCTGCCCCAAAGGGTGATGGGGGCCCTTACCACAAATGGACGAATGGTTGCCAGCTTGCCTTCAGGCCCTTCCACGAGGATGTTGTTCTTGCTTCTCATGGACACTGTAGCTCCGCCAATCCCTGAAATCATGCCTGCAACAGGTTGTAGATCCCAGTGTGCTGGCCATTCTGAGCGGGCGATGATGGTCACATCAGCACCGGTGTCCAGCATCCCTGGTAGGTGAGTCTTCTCGCCTTTGCAGGTAAGGCCGCACTCGATGGTAGGCTTGGATGGTCCCACGACTTGTGCCCACATAGCTGTAGAGTTGAGAGGAATCTGTTCCCTGTGATCCTTTGGGAGTAAAAAGGCTTGTGCTATTGGAGTTCCCTTTGAAAGAAAAAATGGTGAGTCTATGCAGTATACCTGGACGAGAATCTCTTGTCCTGGCTGCACTGTCAGCACTTCTGGAACAACAAAGATCTCCTTTGGGCTATTAAGAGAGTCACCTATAATTAAAATGTCTGAAGGACCACCTTTTGGCCCATATTTGCCTGTGGGAACACGGTGAACATTCTCATTATTAAAGTCAATGGACAAAGCAGTTACCAGTTGACGGCGGGTTCCCATCTGGGTTGCCCCGTGGGTTGGATCCTCTTCTTGTGGTCCGGAACGTCCTGGGTTGGTGCGTGGTTGGGTCTGGGTGGCCTTTGATTTGTTGTCAGTGCCCGGGGCTCGACCGGGCTGCGCAAGAAGTTTCCTGGACACTGCTGGTAGCGCTGCTGATTCTGGGGTCTTTGGTAATTGTTGTGGTGGTATCGGGGGTGTGATCTCTCTGGGCAATCCTTTATATAATGTCCAAGATCCCCACAGTGATAGCATTTAGCTTGGTCTTTAGAAGCTATTACTGCATATGCACCAGAAACTCCTTCAGCAATACCTTTGGCAACTGCTTGGGCCACTGTATTTTCAGTGGACATGTGACATGTACAGCATTCTAGCATTTGCTCTATGGTGGGGTCTGTATCCATGGGTAGAGACCTCAAAATGGCTTTGCATTTTTCATTAGAGTTACACAAGGCAAGTTTACATAAGAGTTCCTTCCTTGCCTCTGTGCTCTTTATCTGTTTCTCCAGAGCATCTCTAAGTCTGTCCACAAATTTGATAAAACTTTCATCTATCCCTTGTTTAATAGTAGAAAAATGCATTGTCGGCATTGAATCGTCATGCACGAGAAGTAAAGAGGTTTTTGCTGCGAGAGCGACGTCCTGCAGTGCCTCTTTATGCAAGGTTTCCAGTTGGTCTGCTGGTTTCTGTAAGTCACCTTCACCAGCTAGCTGGACTACCGTAAAATTTATCTTATTAGCATCCGCAGAATATGAATCTGATAATGTTTTTAAATGTCTTTTCCAATGCCTGTCCCATAACAAATATTCTGCTGGGGACAGGAGGCAGTGTGAAATATTTTTTATATCGTGGGGAAGTAAGACGTGCTGAGAACATGGCTTCTAAGAAATTTCTAAAAATATGTGAGCTTCGCCCATGTTCTTTGGCTATATTTCTTAATTGCACTAGTTCCTTATTCGAGTTAGCCTTCCATGTCTTTACAGTGGACTCGCCACCATTCTGTCCTTGCTTATATTCTACTGGGAAAGCATTAATTTTCTGTGCCAGCTCCCAGTCCCCAACTTTGGTCGCTTCTATTTTAATAAGAGCCCATGGATCCGTGTGGATCGTATCAGAATCAGATTCACTGCAAGAGCTCTGGTCCTCTGAGGAGGACTGGGGGGGGGTTGCTATCTGTGGCTTACGCTTTTTTCGTTTAGAAGTGTTTTTCAAAGGTTTCAGTGGCTGGGGGGGGAGACATGGCATGACCTGGTTGGGGGGAGGTGCCAATGGAGCTGGGATGGCAGCACAGCACGCACAGGACCGGGTGGCGGGGGTAGCACCTTGGGGGTCTCTGGGATTCCGTTCGGGTGGCATTGAGGGTGGGCGGGGGGTTGGGGGACGCGTGGTGGGGGCAGGGGGGCTGGGTGGGGTGGGGGTGCGGGCATGGGGGGGGTGGGGGTGAGCAGGCGGTGGTACCGGTCCGGGGTGCCGCGGTTACGGGGTTGTGTGATGGGACTACGCTTGTGTGAGGTCCCCCTGCTGTGGCAGGCAGGGAGCAGGGGGAGGGGGCAGGGATGGACACGGGCTCGGGAGTGGCGGGGGTGTGGCTCAGGGAGCCGTCGGGAGGGGCCGGGCCGGTCGGAGCCGGGGTGGGGGAAACGGGGGCGGTGGGCGCGGCGACGGGAGGGATGGTGGGGGACACCAGCGTGCGGGTGGGGGGGGCCGCAGCGGAGGGGGGCAGGGCCGACGCAGGGGTGGAGGGGGCGGCAGAGGCAGGAAAAGGGACCTCCGGACCGGAAGCAAGGAGGAAGCCGAGCCGGGGGTAGGGGGGATGTGTGGAGTTATAGATAAGACAGGCAGCGCAGGTCCCGCAGGGGTGGAGGATGTGGGGGGGGGAACCGTGGTGGGCAGCGTAACCTCTGCTTTAGGAGTAACGGAGGCAAGAGGGACTTTAGGACCTAGGGGCTGATGTGAGATATGCAAGTGACTTTCCTCTGAGTCCTTATCAATCTTAGTATTTGAAGAGGAAGTGTCTGTTACCGACTGCAAAATCTTTTCTCTGTTAAATCTTTCAACAGTTTTAGTTATTATATGGAATAAAGGCAAGTAATTAGTTACAGAGAAATCCTGGTTTGTTTGGGAGATATATATTGTGTTCCCGATCATATCCCAAAACGAGTTTTCAATGACTGCTTTCTTATCAGTATCAGGGTATTGCGAAATAATCCAAGTTACAAATTTTTTAAGGTTAGTTTTTGAGAGCTTGCCTTTAGGAAAGGAGAAGTTGTTAGCAGATAAGATTTCTAAAATAGTTAAATATATCTCTCTCTCGGTTTTACTTAGTTTTAATGTGCTAAAAATTGTACCCATGTTAATGGTTAGCCCTTCCAGCAGAAAAAACGCGAAAAAAAAGGAAAAAAAAACGAAAAAAGTTTTAGAGCCCCGAAGTTATGCGCGCAATATTAGCTAATACTTACAGTTCCTGGGGTCCAAGATCTGTGGAAGGGGTCTGCTGCGTCAGTTCTCCTCGGAACTTTCGTTCAGATGTAAGTTTTGAGTGTCAAACTGACCCTCCTGGGGAAAGGATTTTCTAAAACGAAAAGTCCCTTCACAGAAGGAGTGGCTCCAACCGGCCCAGCTAGCTCAGTCGGTAGAGCATGAGACTCTTAATCTCAGGGTCGTGGGTTCGAGCCCCATGTTGGGCACCACTTTAATAACCTCTCATTGATGTTATTATAAAGCAGAGCAATAGGGCTCAGGAGCTCAGTCCCTGAGTAGGGACCAGGTGCCCGAGGCTAGCTCGCTCATGCCAACGCCGCGGGGCTACCATCTAGCAAGCATGGTGATTATCAGCTCTATAGTGATTGCAAGCTCTTAGGATTTCAGCTTTGCTTGCTAGGTAGTGGTGTCCTGGGCTTGAGGCTGCAGCAGACGGAGAGAGAGGAGAAGGAGAAGGTGCAGGCTGTTCCACGGAGATGGCTTTATTTGGGGAGGTCCGTGAAGGGTCTCTGCTCTTCTTCTTTCTCAACTAATGGGGTACAGTATGCTTCTTTTATAGGGTTGGAAAGGATCCAAGCTTGACCAATGGGTAAGGGGTTAACCTGACATTGCCTTATAGGGTTACAGAGATAGGTTAAGGGCGGAGGACAGGGAAACAGGAATTTTCTTTTGCTGTTTCAGCATTCCTATTGTTCATATTCTCCATGGTGCTTTTCCCAAATCTATGAGGTTTACTACAGGGATAGGTCATGAATATGTATAGGCAATGTTGAAACTTTCATAAATATGTATGATCTTCAGCGTACATCCTAGGCGCACCCCATGCCCTTTTCTCAGAGGAACTCCCAGCTGCTCACTGCAGGAGCAGAGAACGACTTCCTGTAGCTGTGGACAAACGGTATGTTTAACAAAAAGGGCCAGTAAGTTATAGGGGATGCCCGTGCTTGGCCGGGGCTGCTGGTAAACTTCTCAGAGATGTCTGGCATACGGCATAGTCCTAGTATAGGACAGGGGTACCCTGTATGTTGGTTGGTCAGGGGTTTGCTGACCGATAGACCGGCCACTAGTGATCTTGAGGGTAGATCAAGTAAACCTGGTGTTACGGCTACATCCTAGCATTGAGAGCCAGGACAGACCTGCTAATGATTGTATAAGAAGCAGGAGAAGGGTAAGCAGACACTTTTAAATGATTACTTGGATAGTATTTGCAGCTGTTGGAGGAGTACTAACTGGAATAATAATTGGATGTTTAATTTGTAAATGCCTGGGTATTTTACGTTAAATACTTCAATGTTTCATGTTTTTGTGTGCGTGCGTGTGTGTGTTTGAAACAGCATCACTGTGAAGTGAGAGTGCTTAAAAATTTTTTGTCTGGTACCGTAAACAGTTTGTATACCTATAACATCGGGAAACCGTGGATCCAAGCCGTAAACAACAATATATTAAGCTGGCTTTGAAACTAGAGAATGTGTATTTGTGTATTTGACAGGCTGCTCAGGAACAAAGAGGATGGGGAAAAACCAGAGTAAAGAGGTCCCACAAAAAAGCCCTTTAGGTTGCATATTAATGCACTGGAAAGATATAGTTGGCTCAGGAGGTACAGAAAATAAAAGGACTCTCATTAAATATTGCAACCATTGGTGGCCATTGTACAAATTAGGGAATGAGGCAAATGGCTGCTTAATGGAAAAATTGATGATAACGCTATTTTGCAGTTAATGTTGTTCTTAAGGAGGGAGGGAAAATGGGATGAAGCATCATATGCAGATACATTTTTCACACTCCGAAACCACCTGGAATGGCAGAGGGACTGTGGGATTGTGCCACCACATGACTCTCTTGCACTCGCCCTCAAGAAGGAAAATAACAAAAGCCTTAAAGGTACATTGAAGCAGTGTTGCTCAGCGTGCAATATTGGCCAATGGTGCACTAGAACAGATAAAATTCACCAGGTACCAGAACAGGATCTAACTGATTTGTTAAAGCTTCCCCCTCGATCACAGGAACAAGATGCAGACTCAGATGGAACCATCACTCGCCTGAATAGGCCTTTGTCTTCCTGCACCAGAAAAAAGTCAGCTCCAGTGGTCATGCAGGCACCTCTCTGGGAGGCAGTAGGACCTGAGGGAGGGATGATGCTAATTAAGGTACCTTTTTCTACCACTGATTTAGAGGCATGGAAGAGAGTTGCCAGGGATTACTGGAACAACCCGGTAAGTGTATCCAAACACAGTTTATAGTAAAACAACACAATCCTGATTGGAATGACATACAGCTATTATTAGAATATATGACTGAAACCGAAAAGCAATTAATTCTAAAAACTGCAGGGGATTTGGCTGAGGATTATTATAAAACCACGGGGGAAGACATTAAAGAATACCTCCCCCTCCAAGACCCAAAATGGCATGCGTACAGGTCTGCACATATGGAAAAATTACAGGCATATCAGGGATGGATCTCAAAAGGAATGGAAAGGGCCATTCCCAAAACCATAAATTGGTCAGCGCTATGTGCAATTAAACAAGGTCCATCTGAGTCACCATCCAAATTCTTGGATCAACTGAGGGACGTGATGCACCATAACACACCACTGGGTCAGAGGTAGGAATACAACAACTAGTTTCTTTGTTTCTGGGCCAGTCTACAGGAGATATTAGGCAGAAGCTTCAAAAGCTGTGTTCTACAAAGAGCAGGAACCTGGAAGTGTTGCTGGATGAAGCATGGAGAGTGTTTAGTGACAGGGAAGAAAATCACAAGCGGGGACAAGGAAGGGTGCTGGCAGTTGCCGGGGAGGGGGGAGAAAGAAAACCCAGATGAGGACCGCCCTGACTAGGTAGGGACCGATGTGTGTTATGCAGAAGGTTTGGCCACCGGAAAAACGAATGTCTGGAAAAACCAAAGGATAAGGAGACAGGATGGAATAACCAGAAAATGAGGATAGTGGCCCCTGTAGAAGACTGACAGGGACCTGAGGAATCCACCCTAGTGGATCCACTGGTTATAATGAAGCTAGGGAAAGAGCAAAAGAAAGCAGAACTTTTGGTCGACACAGGGGCAATGTATTTGGTTTTGAACCAAGCTTTGATGCCCCTGCGAAATTATTATATCATGGTGAAAGGTGCAACTGGACAAAGTGAAAAGGCATACTTTCGTGAACCTCTGAGATACAAACTGGGAAAACAATGGGGCATTCACAAATTTTTGTATATGCCTAATTCCTCGAAGGCACTTTTGGGAAAAGATTTATTAGTGCAATTGGGGGCAGTAATTAAATTTGGAAAAGGGAGATTACTCTGGAGGTAAATGACCAGCAGTATATACAAATAATGAGCTTATCCCTAGCTAGTGTTCCTACAGAGGAAAAAATCAGCAAAGAAATCACGGACCAGGAATATCCTGGGGTATGGGCCACTGATGTGCCCAGGAGAGCAAAGAATGCTCTGCCCATCAAGGTCAAACTCAAAGAGGAATGGTGGCCGGTAAGAATCAAACAGTATCCCCTGAAGAGGGAAGACAGGGAAGGAATTAAGCCAGTGATAGAAAAATTTTTACAACTGGGATTGTTAAAGGAGTGTGAGTCCGATTTTAATACCCCCATATTACCTGTCCATAAACCTGACGGGTCATATTCAGTAGTCCAGGACTTTTGAGCTGTAAACAAAATAACTGAGGACCTCTATCCAGTGGTGGCAAACCCTTACACCTTGTTGACTGTATTGACACCTGAACTAACCTGGTTTACTGTTTTAGACCTGAAGGAGGACTTCTTTTGCCTCCCTCTCCATAAAGCCAGCCAGAAAATATTTGTATTTGAATGGGAAAACTCCAAAAGTGGGCATAAAACCCAGATTACTTGGACTGTGTAACCCCAAGGATTCAAGAACAGCCCCACTATATTCGGCAATCAACTAGCAAAAGATCTTGTGTCCTGGGAGGCCTCCATCTGAAGAAGGGAAGCTGTTACAATATGTGGATGATATCCTAATTGCCACCAAGACAAAGGACCTGGATGGTGAGTCTGCTAAATTTCTTGGGGCTCTAGGGATACCCGGTATCTACGAAAAAGGCCCAAGTAATGCAGCGGGAGGTAATTTATCTGGGATATGAGATCAGTGCTGGACAAAAAACTCTGGGACAAGCCAGAAAAGAGGCAATATGCCAAACCCCAAGGCCACAAACAGTGAAAGAGTTATAAACCTTTTTGGGGATGATTGGGTGGTGCAGGCTGTGGATCTACAACCATGGACTGCTGGTTAAACCCCTATATGTGCTCACAACCACTGAACAAAAAAACCTTCAATGGAATAAAGGAGCTATATAAGCCTTTGAGTCACTAAAAAGGCCCTGATATCGGCTCCAGCCTTGAGACTCCCAGATGTGAGTAAACCATTTTTTCTCTTTTCCCACGAGAAGCAGGGGATTGCTCTAGGAATATTAGCATAGGATCTGGGCCCGTATCGCTGAGCAGTGGCTTACTTTTCCAAACAACTGGACGCAACTGTGAAAGGTTGGCTCGGATGTTTGCAAGCGGTCACAGCTGCAGTACTAAACATCCAGGAGGCCCGAAAATTTATCCTGGGCCAGAAAATGGCTGTGCTAGTGTCCCATACAGTATCTGCAGTACTAGAAATGAAAGGTAGGCATTGGCTTTCCCCACAGAGATTTTTGAAAAATCAGGCGACAATAGTAGAACAAGATGATGTGGAAATCATAATAATTAACATTGTCAATCCAGCTTCTTTTCTCAGCAGAAATACAGGGGAACCAGAGCATCGTGACTGTCTGGAAACCATCAAAGCGACATATTCAAGCTGTCTGTACTTGAAAGATAGTCCTGTGGAGAACATGGAAAACTGGTTCATGGATGGAAGCAGTTATGTCCTAAGCAGTAAAAGACATGCTGAATACGCCATCACCACCAGCCAAGAAATAATAGAGTCAGGACCTTTGCCCATCAATACCTCTGCACAAAAGGCAGAGATAATTGCTGTAACTCGTGCCTTGGAACTGGCCCAAGGCCAAACTGTAAATATCTATACAGGCTCAAAATATACCTTTGGAGTCATACATGCACATGGAGCAATATGGATAGAAAGAGGACTATTAAATTCACAAGGCAAAAACATTAAACATGCAGAAGAGATCCTGAAACTGTTGGAGTCAGTCCAGCTCCCTGAGAAAGTGGCAATCATGCACATCAAAGCATACCACAAAGGAAGCTCAGAATTAGAAAAAGGAAATGAGCTGGTGAACAGACACATGAAACAGGCCACAAAAGGAGAGGTAAAAACAGAAGGAGCTTTGATCCCTGATGGGCAAATCTCCCTAGAAGGTGAGCTAAAATATACCAAAGAGGATCAAAGCCTTACTACAGAGCTAGAGGGGTCATAAAATAAAGGAGGGTGGGCTCTCACCCCACAAGGGCAAGTGATCATTCCCTCCTATTTAATATGGCCTTTAGTTAGGGAAGGAAGAACACTACAAAAGGCACTGGGGGGTAGAAGCCTTATAGCAGCACCTTCTTAGAGAAATTATAGCTAGAAACTTATACACTACTGTGAAACAGGTGACTCAGCAATGTGATCCTTTGCCTCCAGACTAATCCCAAAAATACTCCCAAACCAGAAATGGGCCAAATTGGGAAAGGCAACAGGCCTGGGCACCAGTGGCAGATTAATTTTATGGAACTCCTAAGAAAAGGGGGGTACAGATATTTACTAGTACTGATACTTTTTCAGGTTGGCCAGAAGCATTCCCTACCAGAACAGCCAAGGCTCTGGAGGTAATTAGAATACTAATACAAGAAATAATACCGCGCTTTGGAGTTCCAGCAACTATGTCTTCTGACAGAGGACCATATTTTATCTCAAAAATAGTGCAGCAAATCAGCTGCCATTTGGATATTGATTGGCAACTTCATACCCCATATTGCCCTCAGTCAAGTGGACAAGTAGAAAAGATTAACCACTTGATCAAACAGCAGATTGTGAAATTAGGACAAGAAACTAACTTGGCCTGGTGTAGAGATTCTCAGTTCAGTCGAAGAGAATTCTCCCAGGCTTCAGGCCTGGGAAACTTAGAGAGGAAGAATGAAAACAGCTATTATCTCTCTGTTCATGCTGTTTATAAATATGTACCTTCAGAGTATGCTATTGATAGTTCACCAATAGTGTGAAAGGTTTTTACTTTGAGACCAATCAGATTTCACCTTAGCGATCCTGGTTATAAAAGGATGCTTACCTCTTAATAAAGGATCTCTCTTTTTTGCCTTCTGAACCATGGAGTCATTTCGTCCGTCCTTGACTCAACAGTGTCAGCCTGGCCTCGGTCTCTTCCTCTAGCACTCTTGCACATACGAACTAGGCCAAGGGAAAAGAAGGACTGAGCCCTTTTGAAATCTTGTATGGGAGATCTTATGGAATACAAAAAGGGATGTCTGCACAAGCTGGGGATAAAATTATGACCTCCTACGTGGTGGCATTAGGCAAACAACTCAACAAAACTGAGAAATCTGGTTGGGATTCAAAGTAGGGGTTTGGACGGGCCTGTGCATAACATCCAACCTGGAGATAATGTGTATGTAAAGTCTCTTGCAGAAAAAACTCTGGAGCCACAGTGGGAGGGGCCATTCCAAATATTCCTCACTTCCTTCACAGCAGTCAAGATCAAGGAACAAGCATCATGGGTACATCACACCAGAATCAAAAAGGTTCCACAGTCTTCCTGGAAGGTCACGCAAGTACATCCTGGAAAATTGCTCTTTTCATGATCTTAATTTTAATCAAAGGATGCCAGAATGCGGGAGAAACAAAAAATATATTACCCACATGCACCTGCAATGGCACCGCCACTGTTGATAAGTTGTAGGCAGACTTGTACAAGTCTATACGTAAGGGTATTACTGGGAACACAACAAACTGGTCAGGGAAAATGTTTTACAATATGACAAAATATGGGCCCATACGTTCAACAGAGATTGGCAACAAATGCCTAATTAACTGTACAGTTTCTGAAATCTCATTGAAAGCAGAGAACCAGGGGCAACGCAGTTCCTATACAATAACACAAATTTGTTTAAATTAAGACAAGGATCTTGATAAAAACATAACAAGAAAAGAAAAGCCCCAACATAAGGAGGAGCTCCAACCTGTAATTTCCAAAATAGGGCCATATGCCATTAAAAAATATGAGAATTCAAAACCTATTGATTAACCCAGAATGGTCCCTGAGGCGAGTCAAAATGGCAGTGCAAGTGAATGCTTCTAACATCCAGTAAGACTGTGCTCCGTTCCTTAAGACATCCTTCATAGAATGGATAAATTTGCTACAGAAACTTATGCCCCACAAAACTCGAAGGAAGAGAGACCTTACAGGGGCACTGGGAACAGGACTGGGGGTTTTAAATGCAATAGATTCAGAAGTACTAATGAACAGATTAGCTGTGACAGGCATCAATCAAGCTAAATTACAAAAACCTCTACAGTCTTTCTTACTAGCATTAGGTGCTAGTCAATGGAAACAATCTAAAGTATTACCAGGGTGGGAAAATACAGAGGAACCGGATCATGAATTAACAATAACCGCACTAAGTACAGTTCAAAACAATGTTTCTTTAGCCCTTAGCTGTATACAGGCACAATTATGGATGCAATCAGTGGCTGCCTCAATTATACGAGAGGGAGGGGAGAGCACCTTCCCCACTGAGATCCAAAGGGTTGTTTGGGACAATGCTACTGAGTTAGAGAGAGAGTATCAATCCTGGTGGATAGTAAATTTCACTTATGAGTCTGTCACTAGTATAGTGACTGTTTTTGTGTTGGCCATACATACTGCCTCAATACACATGATCCACCCCATCATTGCCTTAGGATTAAACCATGACAAAGCTGTGTTATATCCTTCTGAACATAGAACTTGGGGACAAAAAACTGAGGAGAAGTGGCAAACTGTAAATATAGAATCTTGTATTGCGAGGGAACAGCTAGAATTCATTTGTGAAAGTAGCATGATAGATGAACAAGATATTTGTCTAGATATCAACCAGAGTAGTGTCATTTTGAGGTTCATCTGCTTAACCAGACAACTATGCTTGTGTACATAGGCCAAGGCTGTATATG
Organism: Molothrus ater; assembly: GCF_012460135.2. NCBI lineage: Eukaryota > Metazoa > Chordata > Aves > Passeriformes > Icteridae > Molothrus > Molothrus ater. The sequence goes on from NC_050510.2 coordinate 6,317,556, forward strand.
CCTAAGAGCAGCATGCCCCACCATAGAAGTAGATTGTGGCAGTTAGTGTTTGTGTCACCCCAGTTTTCAGTTTTGTAATCCGGGTTCTCTGATAAAGGTTGCTTCCAAAGCCCTCCCTATGTTGTTCCAAGTTGATTTCTCCCTAAGTTGTATCCATCCCTGATGTAAACCACTCCCCTCACTCCTCCCCTAAGGTTATCCCATTGGCTGGCTGTTTGTACCCACCCACTGGTTTTGGCCTGTATATAAACCACTGCAGAGCTGTGCTTTTTCTCTTTAGCTTCTGAATCTCTGGATTAAAGACTTTCTGGAATATCAGGCAGAGAACATCTGTAGACTCTTTTACTTTTCTCCCTGATGCTGGTAAAGCTAATCCCACTATAGAGCCACAGCTCTGAAGTTCAGCTCCTGGTGAATTTGTCCTGGAGTTGTTCCATACACCTTGGTGCGGCTGCTGGTGTTCTAAAAGAGCTAGCTAAAGACTCCAGTGGTTGTGCCAGCTGGTGCCCAAACGTGAGGCCTCCTGATAGGTCTGAGACCTCATGGAAGAACCTGCGCAGTCACTTGCAGGTGACTGCAATTAAGGACTTTGTTGTTAGCTACCCTGGTGAGAAGCAGGCTGATTTCTGTCCAGTTGCATCCCCAGGGACAGAGATGACAACTCCCAAAGCACCAGGGGCCATCTTCGGGAGAGGGACCTTGGCTACAACTTCCCTTGTCCAGGCAGCAGTGGTAAGTATTCCCCAGGGGGGAAATTGGGTGAGACTGGGAGCGACATGTTTACTTTGTGTCCTGAACCCCCTAGAAGCATGGGAGGGTGGTGTCCTGTCCCCGGGCTGCTTCTGGACCTTTTCTTTATATTATTTTCTTTGATTTAATATTTTTGCTCTAGTCAAGGGTAGTGTTTTCTGAGCTAACCCGAGTAAATATCTTATCATGAGTGCTAAGTTGTCAGCACAGCAGAGAGGGATTCTTACCCAGCTTGCAGGAACCTTGACGGCTAGGTAAAAGCATTTTTCTCAAGGGTTTTTACAAAGATTGGTCTGCTGGCTGTTCCTTCACTTCCCCTGGCTGTCCCCCATGAATATAACCTCCATCCCCTTTGGTGACAAGGTTGGAAGAAAATTGACCGATTTGATGAACCAGGGGTACACCTCTGCATCCAAATTGATCCCACTCTTTGGTTTAATTCAACTTGCTTTAGTTGAGAAAATGGAAGGGGAGAAACAGCCACAGCTCTCTCCCTCAGTTATCCTCTTCCCCCCCCCCTCCCTGGCCTCTTTGTCCTACCCCAGGGGAATGATGGAAAGCAGACAAGCAGGGTGGCCAAGCAAGCCTCACTCCCCCGGCTCTCCACATCTCCTTCAGCACCCCAGCTCTGGCAGAAATGGCCTAACTGCAAGGGCTCCTTCTCCTAAACCCTCTGCCCCAGTTCAAACCCAGAAAATTGTTCATTTTGAAGTTCCCTCAGCTTATTCCCCTTCCCCACAAAAACCTAACCCTTTCTCTGCTCCTCAAAATGGCCCCCGAAGAACACAAAATGTTGATGACCGCATGGTCATTTTTCAGACATGTGCTCCTCTTTCCTACAATCCTTTTCGTCCCGCCTTCTCCAATCCCCTCCCTTCCCTGATTCAAAATGGCAGCAAGCACGTGGCCAGGTCCCAAAATGGTGGCTACCACGTGGTCGGGTGCCAAAATGGCGGCGACCACGTGGTCAGGTCTCAGTCATGTGTGTCCCTTTCCCAGAACCCCTTTCTTCCAGCCTTTCCCAATATCCTTCCCTCCCAAATGATTTGTGGAGAGGAAAAAAACTCCACAACTTTGTACAAGTTGTAAAGCTGGTATGTTTATTACAGCACTGGACACATGTAGGGATCGTTCCCCATAAAGAACATGCACACCCCTGAGAACTCCCTATCCTTTTTTTATCCCCCTTACTGGTACATACGCATAGAATTTCACAAAAGGTTCATAATATTCATTTTACTGGTTTCCCGTTACACTTGCAGCTAGGTTTTTTTTATCAGAAAGTACAGAAAGAACTCCTGGGTCATCTTGCCCTGTCTCCTGCAGCCTCGGCTTTGGTTTTTGTCTGTTTCAAAGTTCAAGGGGTCCCTCGTATCTCTCTCGCATTTTTCCTTCGGCCGAGGCAGTTTTTTGAACATAGGTTTTTTTGCGAGAACAGGCAGTCTTGGGCACAAGCAAGCTACAGATTTAATAATTCAAAACAGCACATTTCACCTAAATCCAAAATGGATTTCCACCCTGGTAAATTTCCACTCTGTTTCACCAACCCCTCCCCTTTCTCCTCCCTCGGGTCTCTCCTCCCCCATCTTGACCCCTTCTCCTAAAGTCCTCACCCCTTCATGTTGCTGCTCTGCCCCTAGCCCTGCCCTTAACCCCCTCTTCTCCTCCTCCGTCAGCTTCCACGGTAACCACCCTCTTCCTAATTTCGGTTCCCATGCCCCTCCTCCCAGATCCCAGGCTCCTCCTTCCAGTTCCCACAATATGAAAACCGAAAGCTACAAGCCAAAATCCCTCAACACAAAACAAGAGGCTCTTCCTCTTGTTGCACCAGTGACCTTTAGTGATGGCCAAGAAGGTTTGCTCCAAGAAGGGGAGCCTCTGTCCTACCAAAGTAAAAAAGAAATCTGCAAGGCACAAAACGAATTTGGGAGGGGGAGTGAGTATTTTAAAGGCTTGCTTAGAACTACCTTCTCCTCTAATAGTGCCACATGATCTCAAGGATTTGATTTCGTGCCTTGTCTCTCCAGCAGAATACTTCCTGTGGGAGGGGGCATGGAAGAGATCATTGCAGGGAATTTTTTCTGACCTTTTGCAGATTCCAAATCATTCCCATGACGCAATTAGAAATGTTATTACTACGAACCACCTGTGTAGCAAGGGGGAATGGGCTGAGCCTAGGCTACAAGCCAACGTGCTGGCTGTGCTGACTTTAGATTTAATCCAGGGAGCTGCTGAGAGAGCATTCTATCAAATTCTCTCCCATGGGTCCCATGTCAGGCAGCAGCCCAATGAACCTTTTATAGATTTTATTAATAAATTGAAAGTGCAAGTCAAAAGACAGGTAGAGGACCCAGACTCACACCCAGTGATTCTACTGGAAATGGCAAAGGTCAAGGCCAATGAGGCCTGCCAGCAAATCATCAGAGGGATGCTGCTAGACCCTCTACACTCTGTTATCAAGGCCTGCACCGAGAACATCATAGCAGCCGACTGGAATAGAGCACAACCGTTGGGCAGGACTGTTGCAGCAACCACCACTGCCTCTGTTGACCCACCACCCTTTTGACAGGGACCACTAACCTGTTACCATTGTGGGCAAATCAGGCACACGGCCAAATCCTGTCCAGCACCCCACCCCCCTCAGGCAGAACCAAAAGAGAACCATGGGGGAGGGGCACCCACTACAAAAACTAGTGGGGCAGTGCGATCCTGCTTCACATGTAAAAATAGAGCAGGGTCCCAGGGGCAAGGGGGAGTGGGACAAATAAAACCTGAACTACATAATGTTACTGGACATGACACCCACACAAGATGTGACACACTCCGCTGATATTGACAGTTGTAGTAAAGTGTGGCTGCCTCAGCCACCACTGCTACTTCTTACATCTGACAAAAAGCTTTTCAGGTCCCGAAGCTGGATGCTGATAGATGTCAAACCACTGGGGGAAACACTGATGCCTCTGGAACACGGTGGTAAGTATATCGTCATGAGTGATGCCAACCACACACCACTTGAGATCGAGATTGTTCCGGTGACACTTTTAGCAAATCCGAGCGGTCTTGTTCTCTTGGCATGTTTATCCACCCACCATTTTACCTAGTCAGGTCATCTCCCAGGCTATTCCTATTCCAGCAAAGATCCCAGTAGACGATCAAGCACCAGAAGTCTACTGGGCAGAAGTGGTGGGGGAAGACAAGCTTATAATTCCCTGCCACATTCGGCAAGGCCTGGATGGGATAGGGATGAAAGGCTTGTTAGACACAGGAGCAGATGTGACGATCATACCCGAAAGGGCATGGCAGTCACATTGGGAACTGCAAAACATAGCAGGCAAAATACAGGGCATAGGGTGTGGTATTTGCTGGGTCCCCAGGATGAAGGAGGAATTGATGAATCTGACTCCATGTTCTCGGAAGGCTAATTTATTATTTTATGTATTTATATTAAAGAAAGCTATACTAAAACTACACTAAAGAATAGAGAAAGGATACAGACAGAAGGTTACAAAGAATGATAATGAAAACGCGTGACTGCTTCCAGCATCCCAACACAGCTGGAGCATGATTGGTCATTAAGTAAAAACAATTCACATGTGGGATAAACAATCTCCATACCACATTCCAAAGCAGTAAAACACAGGAGAAGCAATCAGATAATTCTCTGAAGCTTCTCAGCTTTCCAGGAGAAAAAATCCTGGCAAAGGGATTTTTCAGAAAATATGACACTGACAATAGGGGGTGCCCAATTGGCAAGAATATCAATAAGCGTCGTACAATTTGAGGGGCCGGACGGGCAATTGGCTCATATATGCCCGTTTGTTGCAGATTACAGGGTTCCCTTGAGGGGAAGGGACCTCATGTCACAATGAGGGGTATGCATTGAAATCCTGAAAACCCACTGGGATTTTTAAGAGTGGCCACTGTGGAGCATCCTACCCAGAAGCTGAATTGGACCACTAATGAGCCAGTATGGGTAGCTCAGTGGCCGCTCAGCAATGAAAAATTGCAGGCGCTCAATGAACTCGTGTAGGAGCATTTGGCCCAAGGTAACATTGAGCCAACATTCAGCACTTGGAACTCCCCGATTTTTGTGATTAGAAAGCTGGGGAAAGACAAGTGGCGGCTCCTCCATGATCTCAGAAAAATAAATTAAGTCACTGTCAACATGGGACCCCTTCAACCAAGGATGCCCTCCCCAGCGATGCTTCCCCAAAATTGGAACCTGCCAGTTAATGATATAAAAGACTGTTTTTTCAGAATTCCTCTTGACCCAGCTGACGCCCTGTGTTTTGCATTCTCGGTCCCAACCAAAAACCGGGAAGCTCCCATGAGGCGATTCCATTGGAAAGTGTTGCCACAAGGAATGAAAGCTTCTCCTACTGTCTGCCAATGGTACATCGCGTCATTGCTGTCTCCTGTGCGTACCATGGTGGGGGAAGCAATCATCCTGCACTATATGGATGATGTGCTTCTGTGTGCCCCCAGTGACAATGTGCTCCAACACACACTTGACCAAGTGGTCAATGTTTTGATAACTGCAGGTTTTGAATTACAGGAGGAAAAAGTTCAAAGGGTGCCCCCTTGGAAGTATCTGGGGCTTCAGATTGCTGTGAGGACCATTGTTCCTCAAAAATTGGCTATTGACAGTGATCCCAAAACTTTAGAGGACCTCCACTCCTTGTGCGGGTCTTTGAATTGGATCAGGCCTTGGCTGGGTATCACAACAGAAGACCTAGCCCCCCCTCTTCAGTTTATTGAAAGGGGGAGAGGAGCTAAGTTCTCACAGGACCCTGACTCCAGAGGCAAAGCTTGCCTTAGAGAAAGTGGAGAAAGCTCTGACAGAGAGACAGTCCCACCGCTGTAAAACAGACCTGCCATTCAAATTTATCGTTTGGGGAAAATTGCCATACTTACACGTTTTAATATTCCAATGGGACCAGGACCAGAGGGACCCTCTCTTGATCACAGAGTGGGTTTTCCTCAGTCACCATTGATCCAAGAATATAACAAGGCCACGAGAGCTGATGACTCAGCTGGTCAGGAAAGCACGAGTAAGGATCCTGGAACTGGCTGGATGCCATTTTGCATGCATTTATCTGCCAGTCAACCTCTCTGAGGATACAGCATCCCCAGGGAGGTTGACGGTAGATATATTCGAACAACTATTAAGAGAAAATGAGACCCTTCAAATTGCATTGGATAGCTATGCAGGACAGATTTCTGTCCAAGCTCCTGCCCACAAATTTTTCATGAAAAGTTTAATTTGATCCCTAGAGAGAAAAGGAGCCAGAGGCCACTCAAGGCTCTGACAGTTTTCACTGATGCGTCTGGAGCATCCCATAGGTCAGTAATGACCTGGAAGGATCCTCAAACTCAGCAGTGGGAAACAGATGTAGAATACGTGGAGGGGTCTCTGCCGATAGCTGATTGGCTACTGTCCTTAGAGCTTTTGAGAGGTTTTCTGGGCCATTAAATTTAGTTACTGACTCAGCTTATGTAGCAGGAATAGTAGCTAGGGCAGAGAATGCAATTCTGAAAGAGGTCTTGAACCAGACTCTCTTTGAAATGCTCTCAAAATTAATTTATGCTGTTTCCCACCGAGAGCATCCATTTTACATCACGCATATGAGATCGCATATCAACCTGCCAGGACCAGTGGCTGAGGGAAATCAAAGAGCAGATTCCCTGGCTGCAGCCCCTGTAGATCTAGCAAGGCTTCCTGACATTTTCCAGCAAGCAGAGATGAGCCATCAGATGTTCCTTCAGAATGTGCCAAGGCTGGTCTGACAATTCCACCTGAAGCGAGATCAGGCCCGGGCCATTGTGGCAACCTGTCCAAACTGCCAGTCAACCACCATTCCAACATTAGGAGAGGGGATTAACCCCAGGAGGCTGGGCAGTTGCGAATTGTGGCAGACTGATGTCACCCACATATCTGAATTTGGCAGGCTGAAATATGTGCATGTCTCTATTGACACTTTCTCTGGGGCAACCTATGCCTCCACCCACGCAGGAGAGAAGGCTGAGCATGCAAAGAAACACCTGCTGCAGGCTTTCTCAGTGTTGGGGGTCCCTAAAGCAATTAAGACAGACAATGGCCCAGCCTACACTTCCAAGGGATTTAACAAATTCCTGCAGGCATGGGGAGTTGAACATAAGACAGGCACCTCTCACTCCCCCACAGGTCAGAGCGTGGTTGAGTGAGCACACCAGTCGCTCAAACAGGTTCTAGAATGTCAACAGGAGGGCACCAAGAAACGAACACCTCAGGAAAAACTTTGCAAAACTATCTTCTCTATTAACTTCTTAAACTGTTCTTTTGAGAACCTGAATCCCCCAGTGGTAAGACACTTAATACCGCACAGAGCTCACAGATACAAAGAACATCCGCCCATCCTTATCCGGGACCCACAAACATCCAAAATCGAAGGACCCTATAAACTGGTAACATGGGGACGTGGGTATGCCTGTGTGTCTACTCTGCTAGGCCTGCAGTGGATCCCACAAAAATTGATTAAACCCTATGTTACCAAACACCCTAACAGGCCTGCTGACGCTAAAAAAGACATTGCAGTAGCAGCTAAAAAGAGGAAAAGTCTGTTAGGTGGAAAAGGACACCCAAATTCCCCCTTCTATCCTGACTTTCCGTCACTTAATATGTTCATTGATGATTATGAAATGCTAAATAACCTTTGTTAAATTTTATATTATTTTAGGAAAAAGCCATTTTCCCCAGGCCAGCCCTCATTGGAATTTGCTTCATCCTGTTCGCCCTAAACTAATCCTCTGATCCATGGATCATCCCGCAAACCAGGAAAAATGTCTAGGTTATGTTGGCAGAGGCCCTTAAGCAAGACCATATATGCTTGTCTACAACAGCAGAAAATCCTATGTAAACCTGACTAGTGAGAGTCCCATTTAAACCCAAGGAGTACCCTGAAAGCCTGAAAGAACATAAAAAAAAACATAAATAGCAAACAAAACACCCACATAGTTTACCAAACACCTAGCATGACCTATGAATGTAAATTGCCTGTTAACAACCCCCTCATGCTCTGGCGAGAGTGGGTAGGCAAGCTGCTCGACATGAACAATGTACCACAAAAACTTGAAATTTTAGGGTCTTCGAGTGCAGCCTATTGCATTCAGTTTGTCTATGAACCAAGGTACCACATAGAACAGTACAGCAATGTCCTCCAGTATTAAAAAGATTACCAGGCTAACAGGGGGTGTGATAAGATTGAGCATGTTAAGATAGTGTCCACAGAGGACCACCAACCAAAGAGACTAGAAAAAGGTACTTTTCTCATTTGTGGGGATAGAGCTTAGGCAGGTATCCCCTCTTGCCTGCTTGGAGGTCTGTGCGCATTTCAGTGGTTGTCACTGTTCACACCCAACCAAACCCAAATTATGGATTGGCAACAGAAAAACAATGTAAGAATCCAAAAGCAAAGCATTGATAATTTAGACGAACACTGTGAATTAGAAATAATACATTGGTCTAGGCTAAAAAGAGCTGCAGTCTCTTTATTTTTACCATGGGTTGCAACTGCTAAAGCACTAGGTGAATTGGGCTGCCTCGAGTGTTGGGTACTGAAACAAGCCAATTTAACAACAACCACAATCAGTGACCTCCTAGCAGACGAAAAAATCACTAGGAAAGCTACCCTACAAAATCAGGCAGATATTGACTTCCTGCTGGTGCTGCACAGACAGGAATGTCAAGAGTTCAAAGGTCTCTGCTGCCTCAACCTAACATCAATGGCACCAGATGTCCACCCATTCCCTGCAAAAATGCAAGAACTAATAACTGAAATAGAAAAAGAATCAGAGGACTGGCTGGGGAACAGTTTCTCAGGCTGGAGGTTGACTGAGTGGCTTTCTTCCATTGTTAAATCCATAGTTTGGTTTATTGTAACTGTTTTCCTTATTGTAATATCCTTTGCTATTTTAATAAGATATTGCCTTTCCACTGCCACACACCTCACCTTTTCCCCTCCTAAAATTAATGTTATAGAGACCCCTGATGCTTCTGACTCTGAAAACCCCCATGCCAATAACCCCAATACTAAGGATTCTCCTGATGACAGCCTCCCACATCAATGGTTGCACGAGTTATGCCCAAAATCAGAGTATAACCCCGATCCTGCCTCTTTTTGAAAAAAATAGGAAGAGATGTTGTGGTTAATGTTTGTGTTACCCCAATTTTCAGTTTCATAATCTGGGTTCGCTGATAATGGTTGCTTCCAAAGCCCTCCCTATGTTGTTCCAAGTTGGTTTCTCCCTAACTTGTATCCACCCCGATGTAAACCCCTCCCCTTTCTCCTCCCCTTTGCTCTCATTGGAACTGGTTCTGTAAACCACTCCCCTCACTCCTCCCCTAAGGTTATCCCATTGGCTGGCTGTTTGTACCCCCCCCCCCTCCCCCCCCCCCCCCACCGGTTTTGGCCTGTATATAAACCACTGCAGAGCTGTGCTCTTCCTCTTTCACTTCTCAATCTCTGGATTAAAGACTTTCTGGAATAGCAGGTGGACAGCATCTGTAGACTCTTTTACTTTTCTCCCTGACACTGGTAAAGCTAATCCCACTGTACAGCCACAGCCCAGAAGTTCAGCTCCTGGTGAATTTGTCCTGGAGTTGTTCCACACACCTTGGTGCGGCTGCTGGTGTTCTAAAGGAGCTAGCTAAAGACTCCAGTAGTTGCGTCAGGGCACCTGTTGTATCGTACCAACATATGTAGGCAAATTTGACTACTGTCCAAGAAATATTGCCTATGCCTATAGGAATGAAGTTAACTTTGGTTACCCAATTGTTGAAACATAATGAACTAAAGAAAATTCTTAATGAAATTAAAGATCAAGGAAAGAGAACTTTGATTACAGTACACCATGACACAGACTATACGAAGAGTGTTCAAAAGATGAGACGTAGGCCCATCCCATCACTGGTGGGATGTGCTTTTTGGGCGGTCACCAACAGCAACCAACTTGCTCAATACCTTGGTTCATCTAATTATTGTTTTGCTTGTTTTAGTTGGTATAAGTTTGATTTTGTCTGTAATAATACTTGTTTGGAATTAGAAAATGTTGCAATGAGTAGCAGCTTTAACTTCACTATCAAGAGCATATGGTTTTAAGAGACACCCACCACACAATTTTGCTAGATGAAGAATCAATATATTAGTAAAAGAATTTCCTAACCTTGAAGAAGAAGTGGGGAAATGAAGCATGATTTTAAAAAGTTAAGATTTCAGCTGAGGGTTAGAGGCAATTCATAGTGATTAGAATGTAAGTTAGGTAAGTAGACGATAGGTTAATTATTATTTGATGCTTAAGCAAGAGCTAATTGTTATATTGTTTGCCATTATGAGCTTGTTTGGAGAAGGAAGTGGAGTAAGTGAACCGTTATAAGAACATATTGAAACAAGTAGAACAATGGTTAGCACCTGGGCTTTATGTCAATCAGTCATGAAGCAGGGGGCCTTGGATCGTGCCAGAGGGTCACAGAGACCTGATGAAGATATTCCTGACTTCACCCCTTAAGACCACTGACCCAATTCGAGACCACCAACCCAATTCAAGAGAAGAACTGTGCATGCGTGAAGGACTAATAACCTCATTTTAATACAGAGCGAGGATAGGAGGTGCTGGGGTTAAGCATATGTATTGTATGTAAGATCTTGGGAAATAAATAGAGGGCAAAGAACCTTGTAGACCCACGGTCATGCTTTTCGGGGACAACCCCCCGTGCCACTCGCTAGTGTTAATAAACATACCACTTTCTAAATTTGATTAGTTAGAGAGTCTTTGTCTGTGATCTTCAGTTTTAACAACTCACCAGAACATCTGCAGTACATCAATGACATCATTGTGTAGGGGAACACAGCAGCAGAAGTGTTTGAGAAAAGAGAGAAAATCATCCAGATTCTCCTGAAAGCCAGTTTCACCATCAAGAAGAGCAAAGTTAAGGGACCTGCCCGAGAGATCCAGTTCTTGGGAGTAAAGTGGCAAAATAGATGGTGTCAGATTCCCAACAATGTCATCAAGATCACAGCAATGACTCCACCAACCAATAAGACGGAAACACAAGCTTTCCTAGGCACCATAGGCTTTTGTAGAATGCATATTCCTAAGTACAGCCAGATTGTGAGCCCTCTCTACTTGGTCACCCACAAGAAGAACCATTTCCAGTAGGGCCCTGAACAGCAACAAGCCTTTGCCCAGATTAAGCAGGAGATCGCTCATGCGGTAGCCCTTGTCTCAGTCAGGACAGGACCAGAGGTGAAGAACATGCTCTACTCTGCAGCCAGGAGCCATGGTCTGTACTGGAGCATTTGGCAGAAAGTGCCTGGTGAGACTTGAGGTCAACCACTGGGATTTTGGAGTCAAAGCTACAGAGGGTCTGAAGCCAACTACACCCCAACAGAGAAGGAAATCTTGGCTGCCTATGAAGGAGTCCAAGCTGCCTCAGAGGCAATCAGCACAGAGGCATAACTCCTCCTGGCACCCTGACTACCAGTGCTGGGGTTGATGTTCAAAGCAAAGGTTCTCACTACCCACCATGCCACCAATGCCACATACAGAGCAAGTGGATTGCTCTCATCACACAGCACACCTGTATTAGAAAACTGAATCGCCCTGGGATTTTGGAGATAATTACAAATTGGCCCAAAGGTGAAAACTTTAGTCTCATGGACAAAGAGGAACAAGAGCAAGTGATATGCTGAAAAAGATCCACCATACAAACAACTGCCAGCAGAAGAAACACATTACGCCCTTTTTACTGATAGTTCTTACCACATTGTAGGGATGAAATAAAAGTAGAAAGCAGCCATATAGAGCCCCAGACAACAGGTCGCGGGAGCTACTGAAGGAGAAGGTAGATCAACTCAACGCCATTCAACTGGCCCTAGACATTGCTGAATGTATTGGTTTGAAAGGACAGACGTCTGCTAAGGAAGGCAGCAGCCTCTCTTGAAATGGAAGGTGTAAACCCCCTCCCTCCAATTTATTATAATTTTGAAATTAAGGGGCTCTCAGGTGAAGATATGGGAGTAGGAGTAACAGTGCTTTATTAGAAGAAATAAAAATAAAAATGCAGTAATACAAAACATCACTGACAGAGTCAGAATATGACCTGACACCCTGTTGATCAGGGTGTTGGTAGCAATCTGTTTAAATGGAGGCTGCAGTCCTCCTGGAGTGACAGATGTGGTTCTGTTGAAGCAGTGATCCTGTAGAAGGGTGTAGTCTTCCTCTGAATGTCCAGTGGTGGTGTAGATGAGCCTGGTCTTCCTCTGGGAATCCGGTGGACAAGAAAACTGTTCCTCTGGGAATCCAGTGGGAAAAGGCTGCTTGTGGTGTTTCAAATCTCAGATTATATCCAGGTAGGAATGCTTGGATCCTCCCCCTGGGCTGAGAATCTCACAATAGGATGATGTAATTTTATCAGTCATGCTGTGGCACTCAATGGCCCATTAACAGAGGCTATCTCCCCAGAGGGAGGATTGGTCATGGAAGAGAGAAAGAAAACTGCCCCACCTGGTTTTAACAGGTGGCCCAATTAACAGAAGATAACTGCCCCACCACTAACAGATAGCAATAGAATACACACCCCTGGCCACATCTTTGCATTTGCAACCTAAGACACTGTCCAAGAGAAGTGGCCAAAGCTCTACCTCTACACTGATTCATGGATGGTAGTCAATGCTCTGTGGGGATGGCTGAAGAAGTGGGAAGAGGCTAATTGGCAGCATAGAGAAAAACCAATTTGGGCTGCTGAAGAGTTAAAAGATATCACTACCAGGGTAGAAAAACTACATATGAAAGTCTGCCATGTACATGCCCATGTCCTCAAGAATAGAGCCAATGAGGAGCACCGAAATAACAAGCAAGTAAATCAGGTTGCAAAGACAGAGGTGTCAAAGATAGATTTAGATTGGCAACATAAGGGGAAGTTGTTCCTAGCTAAATGGCTCATAATGCCTCAGGTCATTAAGGTAGAGATGCCACCTATAAGTGGGCACAAGACTGAGGGGTAGATCTAACCATGGATAGTATTTTTCAGGTTATCCATGACTGTGAGACGTGTGCTGCCATCAAGCAAGCTAAGTAGGTGAAACCCCTATGGTGTAGTGGGCAATGGTCCAAATATAGGTATAGGGAGGCCTGGCATTTTGACTACATCACACTACCTCTAACCTGCCAAGGCAAGCACTATGTGCTCACAATAGTAAAAGCCACCACAGGATGGTTGGAAACTGTTATAGATGGATAATGAGATGGTTGGCTCTCACAATTAAGGGATGAATATTGTGTGAATATTAAGACAAGGTTTAGTGGTGCATAGTTATGTTATTGTAGTTTAGATGTCCTCTGTTCTCCCCATAGTTCCCTTCCCCCTCCCCTCTCTGCCCCCCCTCCCCCATATTGTTATCATCAGACAGCATGGGTTGTCTAGGTCAGGTAGAAAGAAGGCATGCACATGTGCCCCTTGCATGGGGCAGTTGGGAATGGAAAAGCTTGTTGCTAAGGGGGTGTGGCATGACAACACCTGACCCTCCAATCAAGTTACAAGAAAGCAGTCTTCACCAATAAACAGCAAAGAAGAGTTAACTGACAGACTTTGGGAGGGGCCAGGGTTGGCTGATGGAACCCCCAGGTGTATAAAAAAACTGAGCATCCATCTTGAAGATGAACTGGCCACGTGGTAGGCAGCCATGAAGGCAGTTCCCAGCACTGCAGTTTTTCCTTATTTAGTCCTTTTGTTGTATTTTTGTTAAGGTTTAATAAACCTTTAAAAATTTTCAAAGTGAGCAGTTGTCTCTCACAGAAACCTACCTTGTACCTCGCTACAGCCCATAACACCATCCTAAGCCTTGAAAAGCAAGTCTTTTAGAGGCATGGTACCCCTAAGAAGGTTGAGTCAGACAATGGGACTCATTTCAAGAACAGCCTTATCAATGCCTAAACTAGAGAACATGGCATTAAGTGGGTGTACCATATCCCCTACCATGCACCAACTGCAGGCAAAGTGGAGAGGTACAATAGACTGTTAAAAACCACCTTAAAAGCATTGGGTGGGGGATCTTTCAAAAATTGAGAGCAGCATCTAGCTAAAACCACCTGATTAGTTAACACCTGAGGCTCCACCAACCAAGCAGGCCCTGCCCAATCTAAGTCTCTCCATACAGTAGACAAAGTCCCAGTGATACATGTCAGAAATTTGTTAGGAAAAACTGTTTAGATCAATTCTGCCTCGAGTACAGACACACCCATTCATGGGGTTGTCTTTGCTCAGGGACCAAGTTGCACGTAGTGGATAATGCAGAGAGATGGAACAACACGATGTGTACCTCAGGGAGATCTGATTGTTGGGTGACAACTATGTGTAAATATCACTGTTTGCTAAATGTTACTGAAATTGCCTGAATATAGCTATGTACTGTATATACATATATGTATGTATAATGTATGTGTTTATAGAGTTAGAATATATAGATTAGTTTTGGCAGTAAGATGACAATATGGGGATAAAGGGTGAAATGTCCTGGAGTGACTTAATGATGCTAAATTGTATCCCCATTCCTCTGCTTAGTCCAGAAATAAATTTTGCACCTTTAAGACTCGTTCTGAGAGCAAAGGGGAGGGGAGAGAAGTGCCGTTTGTTTTCAGAAACTGCACTCACTCCTCCACATTCCTGCTCCTGGACTGTGTTGTCTGCAAAAAGACAGTGAGACAGACCTCTCCTTTGTTTTGTAGTTAGTTTTTAACTAGCTTAGACAGAGCAGTTCCCTGGACTGTAGTTTTTCTTTTTCTTAGAACTGTTTAACCCTGCTCTAGACTGAAACCCTGGAAGAACACCAGGAGCTCACACCTGTGGTCCACCAGGCTGGGCCTGGGCCACAACATTTCCAGCACCGGAGGTACTGATAACAGACTGGGTGAGTCAAGCTGCAACCCACAAAAAGGATTTTCTGAGTTTGTCATCTCTTCAGATTGGCAAGAAGTTTTATTGCTTAATATTGTTCATTTTTTGTGCTAGTGAATGCTTTGCCTGTTAAATAAACAGTCTTTTCCCACTTTTCTCCAAAGAAATCTTTTTCCTGGACCAGTTTGGGGAGGGGCAGCTTAAATCTGCTTTCTAGAGGAATGCTTTTAGAGGTTTTCTCACAAATTTTCCCTAAACCAGGACACTGCACAAGGGCAGGAGGGTACAAACTGAGCACGTTTTTTCTGTCCTGTCTTCCCCAGGAGCTTGACCAACACGAAAGAGAGGATTAGAAGGATTTATTGTGGATCACTGCCAGTGCATAGCACATATGGCATTCCTCACCCCTTACATCATCATGGGATGCTGAGGTAGGAACCAACAACAGCCCTACCCCACTGCTCCAGAAGCTGAAATCTCTGTGGAAGCATCTAGTTCTGGCCTTCTTAGAGAGGCACATTCTCACCCCAATCTGCTCCTCTGCAGCAGTCTATTCTTACAGGAACTGGCAGAGCAGATGGGGTTTATGCCTTGATGGGCTTCTATTTCAGTCCTTGCCCTGGAGCCAGCATGGCCACAGAAGGGCTCTGGTGAACCCCTCCTCCTCCCATGCAGGCTCTTACCCTGCTGGTGGAACTTAAAGTTCACAGAGCACCTCCTCTGGGCTTTGAGCACTGGCTGCCAGAGGAGGAGATGCAACTCCAAAGGCTGCAGTTCCCAGCCCCAGGTCTTGCTATCCCAGTGGGGCTGTTTTATGGTTCAGGAGAGGAAGGGAAGGGGAAATGCAGTAGCCTAACTGTTGTGTTTTGTCAAGGGGCACCTCTTACCCTTTAACTGAAGCGGGGGAGGGTACCTGGGGTCCCTATTACTGTGGAGGACAGCTCACAGTCTCTTGGGGATCAGGCACACATGGTAAGGAAAGCTCCAGGCCTCTCTGCAGGGGTGACAGTGACCTTGAAACAGTTCATCAAGATTTCATCTCGGACTGAAAGAGGAAAAGGTAATTTATTTTGAAATCAGTGTATATGCATAAAAAAAAATAGTGTTAAATTTGAGAGGAGAACAACTGTTCTGTGTTACACTTGACCAAAATTAGTGTTCATGGAGAAAAAGGTAGGACGTGGCAAAAGGAAGGAGGAAAACAAAGCATACCCCAAACCAGTGCTTTGCTCGAATACAGGATTTTCTGTTTGGATGGAGTGGTGTGCGGAATAGCTTTCCTTTTCGATTCATGACTGAGAGGCCAGAGTTAGAAGGGTTTTTCAGTGAGAAATCCCTTCTCTCTGATCTGTACTGAGGTTGTTCTTTAGTTTTTATATGGATGTTTAAAACCTGACACATCCATTTCTCATTCGACTCATACCACGGCCAGTACAAATGGTCAGACCCAATCTCCCTCTCAGTCCACTCTATCACAAAATACTGCATAACCTTATCTTCACCCTTGGTGTTGGGGTCACATCTCCACCAGGCTAGTCCTGTTCTCAGGGGGTTGTCTAGGGGTATCCTTTCATCTCTCCCTCCCTTTGGGGATTCTTTATTTACTCCTAGTCCCATCTTTCTAGCAGCCCTTCGCAACAAAAGTCCACCTTTCTAACAGTCAATCACAGGTTGTTGCCACAAAAGCCCACCTTTCCAACAGCCAATTAGAGGTCTTCACAAGAAAAGCCTGCCTTTCCAACAGCCATGAGAAGGAAAGGAAAGGAAAGGAAAGGAAAGGAAAGGAAAGGAAAGGAAAGGAAAGGAAAGGGTGAAAACCACCAATCACTTGTTTTAAAATTTTAAAAGTTTAATAGTAATCAAATGGTTATAAAAATAGTAATACAAATTAGAGTAATAAGAATTTGGACAATCAGAGTTAGGACAATAAAAGGCAATAAAAAAAAGGCATACGGACAGCCTGGGTACCTACTGGGCAATTAAGCCCCGAAAACACACACGCTAACAATGGATTAACCCTTAAAAGCAATAGCCTGTTGCATATTCATATATCTCATACATGATGCATAACTTCTTTTCAAATAAAGGGCGTTCTCTGGTTATTATCAACCCCCTCTCATCTTGTAAATCAGTCATCTCGGTCCCCACTAAGTCTGGGTCTTCCTGATAAGGAGGCAATAATTCTTCTCTTGGGGATTTTGGTGTCTTGTTGCTGTTATCCCTGTGCGAAGAATTTCTTGAGCTAGTTAGAAAAAGTATTTTACATCACATAGTTTCTATTATTTTATTATTATATTATAGCCTAAAACTATATTTAACACACTACTGAAAAGGATTAATACAGTATACCTTTCTAACATAACACATATAATATTTATTTTAATATTTACAAAAAGCCAATCATATAATATGCATTTTTCATGAAAGGGAAGGGAAGGGAAGGGAAGGGAAACCTCTGCCTTCCTCCAGGAAAGCAAAAGCGAATAAACAGCCTGTGATAGATGAGTAATGCCATGATTGAATCTCACAATTAACAGACAAATGTCATGTATATAGGTTAAGAAAAATTTTATAGATTTATAGTTATGTTTTACCCCCTGCGTTGTTATCAAGGGACAGCTGGGGTTGGGATATTTGGGAGGGTTGTCTTGTCACTATGGTGACATCTGACCTCCAATCAAGCTTTGAGGAAGTAAACTCCACCACTGGACAGTGAAGAAGGAGTCGAAGGACAGAACTTTGAGAGGGGCTAAAGGGTTAAAAGGTGAAACCTCCATTTTGTGGGTGAGCACATGGTGGGGAAAATCCTTTGCTCCTGGCTCTGTAACATTTTCTCTATTCAGTCTTCTGTTGTATTTTTGATAAGGTTTAATAAATCTTTCTAAATTTATGAAAAGTGAGTAGCTATTTCTCTCAAGCCTGGTGAGGTCCGAGAACTAATGAGAGACTGACTCACTGTCTCCGTCACAGTGGGAGCCAATGAGCGAGACTGAACGAGCTTCAGCAGAGCTATCTCTGCCCTGGTGTTGAGAGTTTTTTGCAGGATAATGGGCATATGCAACACGTGCCCAATCCACCCTTCATAGAAACCGAGTAAGGTCACCATGCCCTTGAAGGACATGAAAGGAGAAGAACACGCTCAGAAGCATACAGTTCAAGATGCAAAGGCAGACAAGAAAACTGCAGCGAGACGCATGAAGAAGAAAGACTAGCTAAAATTAACTGAAATATTAAAATGCATGCGTAAAAGGATCTAACCAATCATGTATTAGCTTGAGGCGTGAACAATAGAAAACAGTATAAATATAGCCTGCTTTTTGTTATAAATCAGCTTCACTTGATCATATTGATCATGGCGTGATGTCCCGTTACTGATCCTCTGCATTTTTTGGTGCCCGAATGAGGCACCTGAAGACGGCTATTTCACTGCTGTGCCGAGGTTCAGTGACAGCCTTTGGGAGGTGGAGAAGCCGGTCGAAAGTATCCTCGCTGCCCTGGAAAGAAGCAGAGATGGTTAAAGGAGCTCCAATTGAAGAAGAATTGATCTCGCCCTGATCAGGTGAGCGGCCGAGGAGGAATGGGGTCGGACCATGAGAGAGATGGGGTCCAGAAACTCCTCCAACATATCCTCTCTAAGAGAGGGCAGAAATATGATGCTTCCACTCTGAAGGGACTTATTTGCTGGGCATGGGAACAAAACCTCATACCAGGAGCGCAGGTCGCTTTTGAGGTATCAACATGGGAAGCCGTGGGCGGCATGTTGTGGGACTGTATTGCCTCGGGAGGACGTGAGGCTAAAGAGGCATCTAAATATGCTACCCTGTGAAAAAACATCGTAGAGGTATTACGGGCGATGAAGGCGGAAAAGAAAGCCGCTGCAGCAGCTTGCGTTGCTTTTTACCTGAGCCCCGATCCTGAGCCACAGGCATTTCCTGCTAGCAAGTTATTTTCAACTATGTTAGATGTTCCTTCGCGCTGCCCAGGACCCTGTAGCCCGGTTCCACTAACCAAAGAGGAACTCAAAACCTCAGGACCCTCAGATGAGAAACAGAGTCAGGAAGCAGCCTCCCTCAGAGGTTTCAGCTGCCAACCCAAGAATAAAAGTATTCAGGAAAAGGGAGCAGCTGGTGGTGAAGTGTTAGAAATAACGTACTCATCATCCGAAGATGAGGCTGAAGAAGAAAAGACAGATTCAGGATCTGCCTCAGTAGAAGTAGAGGAGGAATCAAAAGCTTTGGTAGACAATTTGCAGAAGTTAGTAATTCAACAAAGCAATTGAGTTGCTCCCCAAAAGGACTATTCTTTTGAAAGGAGGGCGCTGCCAGCTATTTTGCGCTCTGAAAGAGCTCTCAATGAGCGGAGGGGGATGGGGATACCCCCCTCGACCATGGAAGTTTGGGAGTTAGAACTAGACCCCAAAATAGAAACAGCACAAAAAAGAAAGTGGAAAGGAGTTATTACTGAAGCAATAATTGAGGGGACATTTTCCCCTAGTACTATAGAAGCCTTCCCTGTGTTAACCCAAGCCACAGGGAGAGGATGGGAGCCATTTGATTGGAAGATATTAGAAAAATTGAAAAGCACTGTTAAACTATATGGCTTGAAATCTCAATTAGGACAATCGTTATTACAATTCATTTTTACAGCAGATACCTTCATTCCAGCTGATGTTCAAACTCTGGTTAGATTAATCATGCCCCCTCATCAACAGATTCAGTTTTATAAGAATTGGGAAGGGGCATGTAAAAAAGAGGAAGCAAGACCTCAGGCTCAGGGGTAGCCATTGTTTGGAATTACAGCACAACAATTATTAGGAGAAGGTCCCTGGTCCACAGCAACTGCCCAAGCCTGAAGTATCAATGAAGTTTTGCATCTAAGCCAACAACTTGCATACAACTCCATCCTTGCATTGCCTGATGGGCTGCATACTCAGGCTTTTACACAGATACATCAAGAGGGAAAGGAGGACTTTGATAAATTCGTAGACCGCTTGCATAGAGATATTTATGATCACCCCGATCTGGATCTGGAAACAAAGCAGAAGCTGTTTAAGATGCTTGCCTTTGACAATGCTAATGACAACACTCGGCAGATTTTAGGCACATTGCAAAAGGGACCAGAGGTTGTTGACATGCTAGAATTAATGACTTGAATACCGTCAGGTAATTCCTCACTTGACCTCCGTATGAGGGCATGATGCACAAGAATAGGTGGTTTGTCCCTATCTCCTGTTGTTCTGAGATAATTTAAGTGCAAAGATAGACTTAGCTGTCCTTTCTTCCAGGGATAACCCTATCACCCTGGCATCATCACTCACTGCTGGTGCCAGGTCTCTCTCTCTCTCGACCCATGGTGGTGCCTTCAATGCCGTCCCTCGCTTTGCCTGGCCACTGCCACCTCACCACGGTGCGGCTTTGTCAAAGAAAAGCTCTCCCCCCAGCTGCCCACGCTGTCCGCATGAGGGGAAATTCGGGGGTGAGGCCCATGCCTCACTTCATTCTCTCCCTCTCTGCCCTTCTCACCCCCCCCCTTACCAGGTGCTGCAACCACTGCTAAGTGCCTGGGACCACAGTAGGCCAGGAGCTACCTCTGTGCGCTGCACTTGCACCTGAGTGCACGGAGGCAGATAGAATGTGCATGCGGCAAGAGACTGGAGGGGCCCATACCTTCCCTTGTGTTGGCAGGCACCACAGGGGAGTGGCCGCAGCCCTGCACCCCGGAGCTGTCCAGTCTTCTATGAGCACGACCTGCTGCCCGCCGCCCATGTGGACCCGCCCCTGCCCTCAGTCCGGGGACTCCTGTACAACTGGGTCAGCTCCACCACATGTTCACTGCCACCCACGGGGACCTGCCCCTGCCCGCAGTCCCCACTGCTACTGGTCCCTGGCAATCGTGGTCCCCGCTGATCAGCAGTCCTCGCTGACAATCTAACACCCCTTAAACCCAGTAACTATCAACCTGGCTTTCCCAGGTGGTCTTGAGTTCCTCCCCCACTTGCAGTTCTCTCCACTCCCGGGTCCCTCCCAACCGTCCTATATCCTTTAGTTCCAATGTACTCTGGTATGGATCCTGCACAGCACTGCCCGGAGCTGGGCTCGTGCACTCGCATTATGGGCAACCTGGCCAGACCAATTATGAGGATGGTGATGGTGCCTTTTCAAATCAATTCTCCCAAGTCTCAATCACACCCCAAGCACACTCCAGGACTCCGTTTGCCACAAGCACAATACTCACAATCTGCTGCAGTGCTAGATTTCTTCAGCCTGACTAGCTCCCGACACCATCAGCGGGAGTGGGCCCCCCCCAGAAAGCTGTTGAATCCAGGGTGCGGCTGTAGGGCATAGCTGCTCTACGGCATGGGTGGACTGCCTTGAGGGCAGGGACAAGGAACAGGGAGAGGTCTTCTGTATGTTTTCCAAAGGTGTTTATTCTCAGGAGGGTCAGGGACAGAAAGACACTGAACAAAGGCATACATCAACTTATATACAGGGGAGGTCCCAGGGGAGGATACAATCTTTAACCATTTGGGAGAAACTGGGAGTGGAACACAAGGCGGGGGATACAATGTATAAACCAATAGGGGATTACAGGGGAGGAGAACAACTTAAACAAACCAATGGGGCCTCAAAGGATACAAAATCAATAGGGAAGTTTCTAGAGAAACGGGCAGGCATGGGAAGGGATTGACATTCAATGGAAGGAGGAACAGGCAACAAAAGGACAGGTCTTTGGGGAGATGGATAACTAGGGCAAAACTAACAATACAGGGGGAAAAGGAAAAATCCACTGATAATAAAATATGCCATAACAATACAAAATGGGGGGGAAGGGTTTATAAAACTGACTACTAGGACCAAATTACAATCAAAAACATGCAGTGCAACAGCAATCCTCCAGATCTTTTGGTCTGCAGTTTTTTTCAGGGGGCTTTTTTCCCTTCCTCCCCCTCTTCTTTTTCATTATTTACTCCTTTGTTGTCCTCGGAGTGTCGACCTGCAAGTCACTGATTGTTGCAGTGCAAGCTGATTTGTACTGAGCATTAATCCAGTTATAAATAAGAAACCCAGTCCAATTCCATAAACCAGCCTCTGGACTGACTGACAGAGGTTTCAACCAATAACAACTCTCCTAAAGTGCAAGCATTTGACTGGTTCAGAGTCTAGGGGTCATGGAGATTAGACCAATGGCTGTCTAGAGCCGGGAGGTTTGAATTGCCTATAAAAGTAAGCTCCGGATAATAAACAAGGCTGTTTTGCTGATGAACGAGTGTTCCATCTCAGACACTCAGCCCCACATGTCAACCAATGATCTCAGGAGAAGTTATTCGAGCCGCCAAATTCAGTGCGGTGTGCCTCCCATTCAAAATATCATAACGCCACGGAGATGAGGTTTTCATCCCAGACGAGTCCCCATTTGTGAGAAATGACCCCTCACTTTTAAAATTTTCAAAGGTTTATTAAACCTCAACAAATACAACAAAGGACTGGATAAGGAAAAAATTACAGTGCACTGAGAGTGTGGCCATCTGCCACGAGCTTGCTCACAAAATGGCTTTTATAGCCCTGGTGTTTCATCAGCCAACCCTGGCCCCTCCGAAAGTCTGTAAGTCAACTCTTCTTTGCCATCCATTGGTCGAGACTACTTTCTTGCAACTTGATTGGAGGTCAGGTATTGTCATGCCATGCCTCCCTAGCAACAAGCCTTCCCTATTTCCAACTGCCCCATGCAAGGGGCACATGTACACGCCTTCTTTCTACATGTCCCAGACAACCCAGGCTGTTTGGTGGCAACAATACTAAGGGGAGAAGGGGACTATGAGGAGAACAGAGGATGTCCAAACAACAAACTACAATAACATAACCATACATCAATAAAACTTCTCTTAACATACACATAATATTCATCTCTTAATTGTGAGAGCAAATCATCACATTACCCACACTGCCCCCTTCCCTTTGGTCCCAGGGTCTCTCTGCACTTTTTCCTGTCGGTGGTTGTAAAAGCTCTGCCATCACTTTTGCCTTTGCTTTCGCCTTTTTCTCATCTCTTCTTATGTACACCTCTTAAACAATTAATCCAGGGGCTTATTCTGTCCTTCCTCTAGTCCCCTGCTACTGCCTCAGAATATTCATTCTCCCACAGCCCAAAATCACTCATTTCTCCAGTGATCTAAACAAAATCTCTTAGTGTATCAGGACAGGCTTTGGTGACACATTTTCTCTTATATCATATACCAAAACCACTCGCTGTACCTTACACTGCACACCAAAGCAGTGTCCACACCCCCCTGCAGCACACCTGTTCAGGCCCCTGGGCCACTCTCACTGCACCACAAGCTCTGTAAAGCACCAGGTCCCAATGAGCAAGTACAGCAGATGGTGCCACAGGAACAGGCTGGCGGACAGAAGGTTCCACAGCCTCATGGGAAAGGGGACCCACTGCAGCCCCTGTCTGGGGGAGTGGCAGTAGTCAGGAACCTCCCGGAGCTGAACTCCAGCTGTCCCACAGCCTCAACTTGGTCCCGCACCTCCCCCAGAGGTCCCCAGCCCGTGCTGCTGATCCCACACCTGGCCTCAGACAGAAGTCCTGAATAGAAGCCCTTAAGTCCTGAATAGCAAGTGGACAAACCCAAATCCTCCACCGTGGCTCCATAATGACCTGGGAAGGGGTGGGTGTGTAGGAGCAGTACTTCCCTGTTTTCCCTATCCTGGAAGCCAGGAATACAAAAGACTTGCAGCCAGCCCTGCGTTAGACTACAGATTTTGAAGATAAGGCAGAGAACTTCCCATCTTTCCTTATCACATAGCCTCACACTGCTATTTGCCTTCACCATATTTCTCCACACTCCCTTTCAACCAATCCTTTCCCAAACCAACATCATATTTCCCCCTCTGGGTGTAGGTGACCGAGACCCTTTCTCAGTGCTTCTAATTGCCACCTTTGTGCATCCACGTTCCCCATATTGCCTGCTCTGTGCGCCCATGTCCTTTTTACTACTTCTAGGAGAACGTACAAACCATCTCAACATTCTCCTAAAGGACCCTTTGGAGGTATTTTGGGATAGTCATCCCTATAGTCGAGACCCTTTTGTCGACTTTTCTTTGTTGCCTACACTGGGCATCTTGCCATGTTTTACTCCCCAAAGTTGTACTCACTGGTGAGATTTGCAGAGACCCTTCCCTACTTTCCCTTTGTGAGAAACAAAGCTCGCTCTTTAAAATTTTTAAAAGGGATGAAAGGGACAATAACAGCGCTAAGTGTGTAGCCGTAGCCAGAGGCATACTGGTTAACCATAACAACTCTTCTGATATACTTTTTCCATTGCACTGGTCAAATACATATTCATTCAGATTATACATATTCTAATATTTCTTTGAACTCATTTACATGTTCCAGGAATTCTTTAGCTTGGTTTGACCTGTTTTGCGGAGATAAACAAAACTCTACAACTTTGTGAAAGTTGTAAAGCCGGTATGTTTACTACAGCTCTGGATGACATGTGGAGATTACTCTCCTTAAAAGACATTCGTACTTCTGGGAACTTCAGGTCTCTTTTTATCTCCCTCTCAAATACATATGCATACAATTTCACAATAGGTTCATACATATTCATTTTTTACAAATTTTGCATGACATTTGCCGCTAGTTCTTCTTTATGAGAAAGAATTCCTAGGTCAGGTTGACCTGCTTTCACAGCAGTCTCTCTGTCTCCCTCCCCTTATCTCTGTCTTTTACTGAAGCAGTTTCTCTGAGCCTAGGCTTTTTACAAGAACAGGCAGTCAGACTAAATAGCTATGTTTTCAAACTACAGACTTAACTCAAAGATGTACATTTCACCTCAATCAAAATGGATTTCTACTCTGGAGAATTTCCCCCTTTTCTAGAAAATAAGTAAATTCTTTTACTTAATGCAAACTCCTACAACAATAAGTGTCTCTTAATGCTTTACCATGTACGTTTGATAAGGAGGTTAACACAGCTACTCGCTGTAGTATTCTCTAATTCTAAATTAGCAATATAATGGATAATCTTAAACTTATTCTAACTAATATTAACAAAACTACAATGGGATGACACAACTTATTAAAGATTCCATTTGCAGTTGGCGACCATCTAAAGATCACATCTCAGTAGTGATGATCTGCATTTTGTTTTATTCTTTGTAGAATTCTGGTTATTTCTTTTGTATCATGTTGGACAGTAATTAAGGTTTTCTTTCTGCTTTCTTGGATTTCTTTCAAGATTTCTAGTAGGTCTTGGTGCTTAATTAATTGTTTTACTAATGTAAGGTCCGTCTCAATAGGAGTAGGTGATAGTCTGTGATACATTGTGTAATTGGTTTTAATCAACTGGTGGGATGTCACTGGGGCCAAGTACGAAAAATCACACCCGATAATCTTAAAAAAAATGACAAATACAGAAATTAGAATGATTTCTACTAGACAAAATAACATCGTTGTTATCAATTTTTACAGCAGCACAAGCAGTTCTCAAGCATACACAACCTTTACCAGCACAGTTTTCTGATCAGTGACTGGATGAATCTCAAAGTGGCAAATACTCTGTTCAGTGTCTAGACACACATCTTGAGCATTAATAGTATTGCTTTCACAAATGAATCCTAGCTGTTCTCTAGTAATGCAGGATTCTAAGTTTACTGTTTGCACTTTTCATTCACCTTTCGTGCCCACACCCTATGTTCTGAAGGGTAGAGCACTGTTTTTTCATTATTTAATCCTAGTACAATGATGGGGTGGGTGGATAACGTAAACAGTGGCATTACGTATGGTAAGCACAAAGGCAGTGGCCACATTAAAAGCAGAATCATAGGTGAAATTTACCATAGTCCACCAGGATTGAAGTTTCCTTTCAAAAGCAATCGCATTATCCCAGACAACCTTCCAAATTTCATCTGGAAAATTACCTTCACGCCTTCCTGTATGATCAAAGCTGCTGTTGCCTGCATCCATAACTGTGCTTGTATACAACTGAAAGCTAAAGACACATTATCTTGAACTGTACTAAGTGCTTCTACTATTAATTTATGGTCTTGGTCCCTGGCCTTTTCTCACTTTGGCAGTACTTTTGAAATCTGCCACTGGCTAGTTCCTAATGCCAATGGAGATGACGGTAAAGGCTGCTTCAATTTTGTTAGACTACCTGCTGCAGTGGCCAGCTTATTCATCAGTATTTCTGAATCAATTCCATTTAAAACTCCCAATCTTGTCTCTAATATCTTAGTTAGATCTTTTCTTATTCTGCTCTTGAGGTATACCTGTCTTTTTAACCACGTTGTCCAGCCCTCAAAGGATGTCCTTAGGAAAGAGGAGCAGGCTGGTTGGATTTTTGAGATGTTAATTTGCATTAGCAACTTAACACACTTGAGAGACCATTCTGGATTGAACAACAGTTGTTGTTCACCCACATTCTTAACTACTTAGGGGCCTATTTAATACTCTTCAGGTTCAAGTTTGGGTTGAGTCTGAACTGCTTGAGTACTAGTGTGGGTTGTATAAGGTCCTGCTGTTGTAAAAAGTGCAGTATCTATTTTAAATTTAAATGAGAGCCCAATAGCATCTTGAGCCTACAGGCAAGTCACTTCTACAGGCTGTATCAAGGTGAAATTACACCAACAGTCTGATTCACTTGAGCTATCACAAACTTCCTGGTGTCTGTATATGGGAGAGGTTGAGACGCTAATTGCATCTGGTCTCTCATAAGCCGTCCCATTGACCACCTGGCACGCTACCTTGATTTCTTCTCTTCTGATCTCTCGAAGTGTCTTCAGTTCCTGTTCCTGCCACTCCTGCTCCTCATATACCTGATTCCCGTGAATTACTACAGTGGATAGGTTTAAATCTTTTATCTCAGAAAGTTCTCCCATGGATCTAGTATACTCATTAAAAGCCTGGGACCAAGGCCGTTCAGCATCGCTTTGGATAGAGGTACTCTCTAATTCTAAGGCTTAAGTTATAATTATATACAAAACAATTCTGTAAGTGAAAGTATGAACTACCCCCAACCGCAATATACTCATACTCATTTTGCCCGAGTAAGTTTTAGTCTCAGTTCATTGTCTCTTGGTGTCACTCTCCAAGGGGCTTCTGGGGCCTTCTTCACTCAAGAGTGGTGGATCTAGGCATTCTGCTCTTTGATCTTGATTGCGCTGAAGGTGGTGAGAAGCACCTGGAACGGTCTTTCTTACTGTGGTTCTAAAGTTT
Organism: Molothrus ater; assembly: GCF_012460135.2. Classification (NCBI taxonomy): domain Eukaryota; kingdom Metazoa; phylum Chordata; class Aves; order Passeriformes; family Icteridae; genus Molothrus; species Molothrus ater. Next base: position 6,344,457 of record NC_050510.2, read on the forward strand.
TCTCTGTAAGAGACTTAACATATACATAATCCCCAGGCTGTATGTTATGTACTGGCTCATCTAACTTCTTGCTCTGAGTTCCAGCAACATGCTTCTCAGTTTCTCTGAGCTGTTTGCCTAAAGCCACCAGGTAAGTGGCCAATGTTACCTCCTCAATGTGGGTGGACATTCTCTTTTGTATTTTATATGATCTTCCATAAAGCATTTCAAAAGGACTCAGCTTTTCTTTAGCCCGAGGTTTAGTTCCAATTCGCAATAGTGCCAGTGGAAGAGATTGGGGCCAGGGTAGATTAACTTCTTGCCCCAGTCTTACAATCTGCTGCTTAATCAAATGATTCATTTTCTCTACCTGGCCGCTTGATTTGGGGCGGTATGCAGTGTGAAGTTCCCAATCTATGCCTAGGTGGCTACTAATCTGTTGCACTATTTTGGAAATGAAATGTGATCTTCTATCTGAGGATATTGTGGCTGGAACTCCGAAGCATGGTATTATTTCTTATAATAATACCCTGGTCACTTCTCGAGCTTTGACAGTTCTGGTGAGGAATGCTTCTGGCTACCCTGAAAATGTATCTGTCAATGCCAATAAATACTGATACCCCCCTTTCCTTGGGAGTTCTGAAAAGTCAATTTGCCACTTCTGTCCAGGCTCATGGCCTCTCGTAATCTGACCGAGTTTTGGTCCGGGGGTATTTTTGGGGTTAGTCTGGAGGCAAAGATCACACTGTTGGTTCACTTGAGTAATAGTGGCATATAAATTCCTAGCAATGATTTTTTCAATCAAGTAGGTGTATAGGGCATCTATTCCCCAGTGTGCTTTCTGGTGTTCTTCCCTTACTAGTGGCTACAAAAAAAGGGAAGGGATTACTAGCTTCTTTTCAATGGTAGCTCACCTTTCATGGTTATATGTCTTTCTTTGATCTTCAGTTAATTTTCTATCTCTCTTATTATATTCCGGCTTACCTTCAATAGAAATTTGTCCATCTGGAATTAGGGCTCCTTCAACAGTTACCTCACTTTTCGCTGTTTCTTTTGCCTCTTTATCAACCAGCTCATTTCCTTCTTCCAATTCTGAGCTCATTCTTTGGTGTGCCTTAATATGCATAATTGCTACCTTTTCAGGCAGCTGAAATGCTTCTAGCAGCCAGATTATCTCTTGTGCATGTTTGATGTTCTTTCTCTGTGAGGTCAGCAGTCCCCTCTCTTTCCAGATGGCTCCATGTGCATGCACGACTCCGAATGCATACCTCGAGTCTGTGTAGATGTTTATTCTCTTTTTTTTTTGCCATTTCCATGGCACCGGTCAGGGCAATTATCTCGGCCTTCTGCACAGAGGTGCTTGTTGGTAAGGGTCTAGATTCTATTACCTCTCTGCAGGTAGTCACTGCGTACTTAGCATGTCGCTTTCTGTTGGCAACCTAGCTACTCTCGTCAGTGAACCAGGTCTCTGCATTGTCTAAAGGAGTGTCCTCTAAGTCTGGGTGGCTGGAGTAGGTAGCTTCAATGGTCTCCAGGCAATCATGGTGTACTGCTTCTCCTTGATTTCTACTGAGAAAGGAAGCTGGGTTGACAATATTAGTCACCACTATCTCTACATCATCTTGCTCTACCATGATGGCCTGGTATTTCAGAAACTTCTGCGGTGAAAGCCAGTGTCCACCCTTTACTTCCAGTACTGCGGACACTGTGTGGGACACTAGCACAGCTATTTTTTGTTCCAAGGTAAACTTGCGTGCTTCTGGAATATTCAGCACGACTGCTGCTACAGCTCTGAGGCAACCTGGCCATCTCTTGGCTGTTGCATCTAGTTGCTTGGAGAAGTAAGCAACTGCCCTCTGGTATGGACCTAAGTCACACACAGAATCACACACAGAAATTCTAGGTTGGAAGAGACCTTTAAGATCATCGAGTCCAACCCATGTTCTAATACCTCAACTAGATCATGGCACCAAGTGCCACATCCAGTCTTTTTTTAAACTCTTCGAGGGATGGTGACTCCACGACCTCCCTGGGTAGATGATTCCAGTATTTGACTACTCTTTCTGTAAAATACTTCCTCCTTATTTCTAGCTTGCATCTCCCTTGGCGCAGCTTGAGACTGTGTCCTCTTGTTCTGTCGGTTGTTGCCCGGAGAAAGAGACCGACCCCCAGCTCACCACAGCTACCCTTCAGGAAGTTGAAGAGGGTGATAAGGTCACCCCTGAGTCTCCTTTTCTCCAGGCTGAACAACCCCAGCTCCCTCAGTCGCTCTTCATATGGCTTGTGTTCCAAGCCCTTCACCAGCTTCGTTGCTCTCCTTTGGACACGCTCAAGCATCTCAACGTCCCTCCTAAAGTGAGGGGCCCAGAATTGGACGCAATACTCAAGGTGTGGCCTCACCAGTGCTGAGTACAGGGGAAGAATGACCTCCCTGCTCCTGCTGGCCACACCGTTCATGATACTGGCCAGGATGCCATTGGCCTTCTTGGCCACCTGGGCACACTGCTGGCTCATGTTCAGCCGACTGTCAACCAGCACCCCCAGGTCCCTTTCCTCCTGAGCACTGTCCAGCCACACTGTCCCCAGCTTATATCGTTGCAGGGGGTTATTGTGGCCAAAGTGCAGGACTCGGCACTTGGACTTATTGAACTTCATCCCATTGGATTCTGCCCATCCCTCCAACCGTTCCAAGTCCCTCTGCAAAGCCCTCCGTCCCTCTAACAGATCCACACACGCTCCCAGCTTAGTGTCATCTGCAAATTTGCTAATAAAGGACTCTAAACCCTCATCCATGTCATCAATAAAAACATTAAACAGAACTGGCCCCAGCACAGAACCCTGAGGAACACCACTGGTGACTGGCTGCCAGCTGGATGCAGCACCATTCACCAACACTCTCTGGGCCCGGCCATGCAGCCAGTTCCTGACCCAGCACAGAGCGCTCCTGTCCAAGCCACGGGCTGCCAGCTTGTCTAGGAGTATGCTGTGGGAGACAGTGTCAAAGGCCTTGCTGAAATCCAAGTAAACAACATCTACAGCCTTACCTGCATCGACTAGGCGGGTTACCAGGTCATAAAAGGTGACCAGGTTGGTTAAACATGACCTACCCCTCCTAAACCCATGCTGGCTGGGTCTGATACCCTGGCCATCCTGTAAATTTTGCGTGATGGCGCTTAATATAAACTGTTCCATTATTTTACCAGGTACTGAGGTCAGACTGACTGGTCTATAATTACCAGGATCTTCCTTTGCACACTTTTTGTGAATGGGTATCACATTGGCCAGCTTCCAGTCATCCGGAATCTCGCCAGTGAGCCAGGACTGGTGGTAAATGATGGAGAGTGGCTTTGCAAGCTCATTTGCCAGCTCTCTCATCACCCTGGGGTGGATTCCGTCTGGTCCCATAGATTTATGAGTATCCAAGCATTTCAGTAGTTCTATGACTGCCCCCTCTTGGATAACGGGGGGACCATTCTGCTCCCTGTCACCATCAACCAGCCCAGGTGGGCAGGTGTCTTGAGGGCAAGTCATCTTCCCACTAAAAACTGAGGCAAAATAGGCATTAAGCACTTCTGCCTTTTCCTCATCTTCAGATACTAAGTTCCCTCCTTTGTCCAATAAAGAACAAGGGCTGGTCATACCTTTCCTTCTACCATTAATGTATTTGTAAAAACATTTTTTATTATCCTTTACAGAAGTTGCCATTCTAAGTTCAAACTGAGCTTTGGCCTTCCTAATTTTTTTTCTGCATGCTCTAGCAGCCTTCTTGAATACTTCCTTAGAGACCTGTCCCTTCTTCCAATGCTGATACATCCTCTTTTTATTCCTAAGTTCCTCCAAAACCTCCTTGCCCAACCAGGCTGGACGTTTACCCCGTTGGCTGATCTTTCGGCACACAGGGATGGTCTGTTCCTGTGCCCTCAAGATCTCTGTTTTGAGGTATGCCCACCCTTCCTGAACTCCTTTGTTTTTTAGGACTGCTTCCCAAGGGACACTCTGAATAAGTCTCCTAAACAGGCCAAAGTCTGCCCTCCGGAAGTCCAATGCAAGAGTTTTACTGGTACTCTTCCTGATTTCACCAAATATTGAGAACTCTATCATTTCGTGATCACTTTGTCCCAAGCGACCTCCAACCACCACATCTCCCACCAGCCCATCTCTATTTGCAAATAGCAGATCTAACATAGTCCCTCCCCTGGTGGGTTCACCCACCAGCTGTGACAAAAAGTTGTCCTCCATACATTCTAAGAATTTCCTGGACTGCCTCTTTACTGCTGTATTAAGTTCCCAGCAGATGTCTGGCAGGTTGAAGTCACCCACAAGAACAAGGGCTGAAGATCTTGAAACATTACCTAGCTGCTTATAGAATAAGTCATCTACCTCTTCTTCCTGGTCGGGTGGACGATAACAGACTCCCAGTATGGTGTCAGCCTTGTTGGCCTTCCCTTTTATTCTTACCCATAGACGTTCAACTCCATCTTCCTCAGTTTCAATTTCGGTGGCATCAAAAGTCTGCTTAATATAAAGGGCCACCCCTCCACCTCTTCTTCCTTTCCTGTCTCTCCTGAAGAGCTTGTATCCATCCAGTGCAGTACTCCAGTTATGTGAGTCATCCCACCATGTTTCTGTGATGGCAACTGCATCATAGCTCTGCAGTTGCACCACGGCCTCCAGCTCTTCTTGTTTGTTGCCCAAGCTGCGTGCATTGGTATACATGCACCTCATCTGGGCTACTGACTTCTCCCCTAACTTAGCCTTGTAATTCTTGGGCCTGTTTCCAGATAGCTCAGCTGGTTCCCCTTCCCCCTTCAAACCTAGTTTAAAGCTCTCTCAATGAGGTCTGCCAGTTCATATCCTAAAACCCTTTTGCCCTTAACAGAGAGGTATACCCCATCTGGTTCCAGCAGAGAAGATGCTGTAAAAGTTTCCCCATGATCAAAGAATCCAAAATTTTGCTGATGACACCAACCCTTGAGCCACTTGTTGATGATGCGTATTCTTCTGTTTCTTTCATCATTTTCCTCTGCCACCAAAGGGACTGAGCAGAACACTACCTGAGCTCCTGCCCTATCAACTACCTGACCCAGTACCCTGAAGTCCTTTCTAATTGCCTTGACACTCCTTTTCTCAATCTCATCACTGCCAGTCTGGAGTATCAGCAGTGGGTAATAATCAGAGGGCTGAATCAGCCCAGGAAGTCTCTCAGTGATATTTTGTACCCGGGCCCCAGGGAGGCAACAGACTTCCCTGTGGGATGGGTCTGGTCGACATATGGGACCCTCAGTTCCCTTCAGGAGGGAATCACCTACTACGATTACCCTTCTTTTCTTCTTGATGCTAGAGGTAGTGATCTGTCTTACAGATGAATCATAACTGGGGGGTTCACTGGTCAGACAATTTTCTCCTAAATCATCTGGTTGGGTCTCTCTATCCAGGGTCTCATACCTATTCTGAAGTGGCACTTGGCTGGATGATGGGGAGGGGGAGGACTTTTTGTTATTACCTCCCTGAATGGGGACCTGTTTCCACTCCTCTTCATCTACCAGGTGCTCTTCTGTTGCCCGAGGGTGGGAGGCATATAAGTCCTCAGTCTCTTGGTCAGAGGCCTCCCTTAAAGATGGAAGGGCTGAGCTCCACCAGTCTATTTCCCTTTCACTTTCCCTGATACTCCTTAACCTTTCAACTTCCTCCCTAAGCTCAGCCACCAGTGAAAGGAGGTCATTCACTTGTTCACATCGCAGGCAGGTCTCCTCCACAACACTCCCTGAAGCCACCGATAAGCTCAAACATTCTGGGCATGGATGGGTCTGTACAGACACATCCTTTTTGGAGGGCCCGACTTGGTCGCTTGTACCAGCCACAGCTTTTGACCTTGTAGAGACCATCACTGACAAACACCTCAAACACAACCGGGCAGAAGAAAGACCTCAAACAATACAAAGGACTCCTTACTAGCGAGACAACTGGCAACCCTGCCTGCTTGCCCTGCCTGCGCGAACTGCCGCGCAAACTGCCTCGTATATTTCCCAGAGACTCACAACACCCCTGTTTGCCCGCTCCTGTTCGCCGCGCTCCGGGTCGCCGCGCTCCCCAGACACCTCTTATAATCAGCCACTCAGCAGCAACTCAGGAAGCTCCACCCTCAGCTCCTCTCTGACTCACAATGCAAGTGAGTCCTGAGCCAATATTTCCAGGGCAATTCTCTGTCTTTCATGGGAAGATAGAAAGAATGGTTTACTTACATCTGGAAGTCTCAAAGCTGGAGCTGACATGAGGGCGCTCTTTAGCTGGTGAAAGGCCCGTGTGGCTTCCTTTGTTTACTGGAGATCTCTGTTTCTATTGGCAATAAGAGCAGAGAGGGGTCTGACGAGCAGTCCATAATTAAAAACCTACAGCCAGCACCACTTTTCCATGCCTAAGAAGGTTCGGAGTTCCTTTATTGTCTGGGGTTTCGGGGTTTGGCATATGGCTTCTTTGCGAGCCTGCCCTAAAGTCCGTTGCCCAGCACTCACTTTGTACCCCAGGTAGATTACTTTCTGTTTCACTACCTGTGCCTTTTTCTTTGATACTCTGTATCCTTGGAGTCCTAGGAAATTCAAAAGGCTTACCGTCTAGGCCACACATGCTTCTCTCGTCCAAGTGGCTACTAGAAGATCATTCACGTACTGCAACAGCCTCCCTTCTTCGTGTGGAGCTTCCCAGGACTCCAGATCTTTTGCAAGTGGTTCCCCAAACAGAATGGGGGAATTTTTGAAGCCTTGAGGAAGCACGGACCATGTGAGCTTGGTTTTGCGCCCACTTTTAGGGCTTTCTCATTCAAATGCAAAAATTTTCTGGCTGGCTTCGTGGATAGGGAGGCAAAGAAGGCATTTTTTAGGTCTAAAACTGTAAACCAGGTTAGCTCAGGTGTCAGACAAGTTAATAAAGTATATGGATTGGCTACTACAGGATACAAATCTTTTGTTACTTTATTGACAGCCCTTAAATCTTGTACTATCCGGTATGACCCATTAGATTTCCGAACAGGTAAAATGGGAGTATTGAAATCAGACTGGCATTCTTTCAGTAACCCTAACTGCAGAAAACTTTCAATTATTGGGCTGATTCCTTCCCTGTCTTCTTTCTTTAGGGGGTACTGCTTAATTCTCACTGGTTGTGTCCCTTCCTTGAGCTTAATTACTATGGGGGAGGTATTTTTCGCCCTCCCTGGTACATCAGAGGCCCATACCCCGGGAAATACTTGACTTAGTATCTCTTCATCAATTTCCTCCTCAATTTCAATAGCTGTTAAGGTTAAACTTAATACCTCTATGTACTTTTGATCAATCACTTCCAGAGTAACCTCTCCATTTTTGAATGTAATGGTTGCTTGTAACTGCTCCAATAAATCTCTGCTTAAAAGTGCTTTTGGTGAATTGGGCATGTACAAAAATTTATGAATACTTCATTGTTTTCTTAATTTATACCTCAAAGGTTTGCAATAATATGCCTTTTCAGACTGGCTAGTTGCCCCCTGCACTACAACATAATCATTTTCCACAGGTACTAAAGGTTTATTTAAAACAGAATATGTGGCCCCTGTATCAACCAAAATTTCTACCCTTTTCCTTTCTTCCCCCAGCCTCATTGTTATACCAGTGGATCCGCTGGGGCAGAATCCCCCGGTCCTCCTCAGTTGTTTTGTACATGTGCAGCCACTTGTTGGTCACCTCGTCTCCGTTCTGGGCATTGATCTTTCCAGTGACCAGTTCTTTTGCAGATTGCACACTGGTTCCTGCCCAGCCAAGGTGGTCCTTGTCTGGGTGGTCCCTGATTGCGTTTTCTTTGCCTTTACTCCTGTACCACTGCCACCAACTTTTTCATTCTTTGTTTATATCCTTCTTCCTGGCTACTAAACACCCTCTAGGCCTCCTCTAGTAAGACTTCGAGATTTCTCCCTTCTGGTCCCCGAATTTTCTGAAGTTTATGTCTAATATCTCTAGCAGACTGCCTCAAAAATGAATTAACTAGTTGATTCATCCCTATCTCAGACCCTGGATCCAATGATGTATGATGACGCATAGCATCCCTTAAACGCTCTAGAAACTCAGATGGAGTCTCAGAAGGCCCCCGCTTAAGGGAATATAAGGCAGACCAATTTATGGTTTTTGGAATAGCTCTTTCTACCCCTGTTGATATCCACTCTTGATAATCTGCTAATGTCTTTACCTCTGCTGATACATTAGGATCCCATTCTGAGTCTTGGAGGGGGAAATATTGTTTTACATCTAGCTGCTTGCTCTTGCAGTGATCCTCTGCCAAAGTCCCTGCTGTCTTTAAGATCAGCTGTTTTTTTGCTTCAGTGAAAGCATCTAGTAGTAACTGGATGTCAGCCCAATCTGGATTGTATTGCTTGATAATATATCGTAGATATTTGGCAGTAAGTATCAGATCAATACGATAATTCTTAGCAATCTTTTCTCACGCCTCTGAATCAAGAGTGGTAAATGGCACTTTAATCTCCCTCCTTCTCATCCTACTGCCTCTCGCAGAGGGGCTTGTAACACTGCTTGCCTTCTAGTTCTGGATGCAACTGAAATGTCGGGGGGGGATGGGTTCTAGTGGATGTGCCTTCCCAGCCTGAGTCCTCCTCCTTTTTGGGGAAGTCCTCTTCCTCTTCCTCTTCATCTTCAACTTCCCTCCTCCTAGGAGGAGCTTTCATCCACTCAAATGTATCTCGTTCTTGCTCCTCAGAATTATAAACCTTGTCTGATCTCATACACCGTTGTCCTATACTGCATGCTGAACAACAATGTTTGATTTGCCGCCTCTTTGCTTTGTTTTCCTTTTCTAGGGCTAACACCAGTGGGTCAGAGGGGGCTCTGAGCCCACAGTCTCTTTGCCATTCTTGGTGATTTCTTAAAACAAAAAACATATCAGCATACGAAACTTCATCCCATTTACCTTCCCGTCTTAAAAACAACATTAACTGCAATAAGGTATTATAATCTAAAGTTCTAGTGGGTGGCACTTCACTCTGTCATCTAACCTGTATAGAGCCCCCCCTACTGGTGACTTCCTTCCAGTGGGCCAAGATGCACCCCAAGGGGCTAGCTCGAGGAACTTCTTTGCTCTGTTTAGTTCTCATTATCTCCTTCTCCTTGCCCTATCTCGCTTCCACCCAAATCTCTCTTCACAGAGCTTCACAGTTGTTTCCTAGTCTTCCTCTCACACACAACTCCAGGTGGCAGTTATCAGATGTGATTTCCCACACACAAGCTTTAAGATCTTAGGTTCTGAATCATCTTGACCAGGAAACTTTAATTTACGCTTGGGGCACATGCCCTGACGCTTATTAGAACAGCAATACCAGCGTCTATCACAAACTCTGCACTGCAATAATACCCACGCAGCATGCCAGCCTCTTGATGCACCAAAGGCTCTCAGGAATTGCCCACAGAGGCAGGCTATTCCGTTTATTAGAGGGAACTCTAAATCTTCTACGGCAGGTTGTTCCCAATCCAGACTTACTATAGTACCAGCTGAAGTCTGATAAAGCCCCTCTAAATGAACTCGTTCGTATCCTCTATCTATCCAATAACTCACAGGATTCACAAACTCCCAGGGGTCAAGTCCAAACCACTGGGGTAGAGGAATTCCTTGAGTTCATCTAGCCACGGTAAAAGTGTGCACAATCTACACCACAATTCACCACCTTTACTCAATGGACATCTTCACCCACACTTCTCTACTACTTGCTCTACTTCTCTGCCGGGCACTCCCTGCCCCCACAGCCTGCCCTGGCCAACGCCTCAGGCCTCACTCGGCCCCTTCAGTCGTGGGTAGAAACCCCTCCGCACTGTAAATATACTCACTGGCTCACTCTCTTTTGTACACCATGCACTCGCACGATTACAAACACACATTAACCAAACAATGCAATAACTATACAACAAATACAGTGTCCGGACACCACACACACATAGGTTCACTCGAACCCATCCCCAGAGTCGTTAGCGGCCGCTCTATTGTAAAGTGAACCCCCATCTCCCAGTCGCTCTATCAACCGGTCTGCCTGCAGGCACAGGAACGAGGCTGAGCACCCAGACATCCCTGAGTGACTTATTCTGCCGTCCTATCTCTCTTTTTCCCCGGGGGCCCCTCAATACATATCTTATCCTCTGCACACCAGCAGGTCCTTGTCTGTCTCTGCAGGAGGCAAGCCGAGACAAGCAGAGCTCCTCCAGGAAAATCCTGGAGCGCACCTTGGAGTCCGTCTATTCTCCCCTGCCTCTGTGGGGACAAAGACGGTTCCTCCTGGCTGGCTTCGCCAGAATGTTTTGCGGAGATAAACAAAACTCTACAACTTTGTGAAAGTTGTAAAGCCGGTATGTTTACTACAGCGCTGGACGACATGTGGAGATTACTCTCCTTAAAAGACATTCGTACTTCTGGGAACTTCAGGTCTCTTTTTATCTCCCTCTCAAATACATATGCATACAATTTCACAATAGGTTCATACATATTCATTTTTTACAAATTTTGCATGACATTTGCCGCTAGTTCTTCTTTATGAGAAAGAATTCCTAGGTCAGGTTGACCTGCTTTCACAGCAGTCTCTCTGTCTCCCTCCCCTTATCTCTGTCTTTCACTGAAGCAGTTTCTCTGAGCCTAGGCTTTTTACAAGAACAGGCAGTCAGACTAAATAGCTATGTTTTCAAACTACAGACTTAACTCAAAGATGTACATTTCACCTCAATCAAAATGGATTTCTACTCTGGAGAATTTCTACTTTGTCTCAGACCCCTCACCGGCCTTTTTAGAGTACGTGCAGTAATCGTGGATTGTTGTTTTGAGGGTTGTGTGTCATTTCCTCACAATGGCCCCCTGTTCCATGGTTTCAGCAGGCATAAGTTATTGACAGTCAAAAACGTCAGTGGCAGGGGTCCTCATCACATCTGTTCCTTAAATGTTATCTGACCATGAAGATAGTTTTAGCTATTTCCACAAGTACTTTAAATCAAAATTAGCTATTTCACAAACATATCTGCATTATTCTCATAATTGTCAGTTAGTTACAAGGATAAAAGCATTAGTTATTATTTCACAACTACAGCAACTTGGGCAAAAGTTAACATTATAATGCACAACACATAGCATCCACTTTAATATTTTGTGAAAGCCAAAACTATAATATATGTTGTCTTAGGTTGGAAATGGGTGTGTGTATTCTATTCCTATCTGGGCAGCAGTTATATTCTGTTAACTGGGCAGCTTGCTTTATCTCTTCCACAAACCAATCCTCCCTCCAGGGAGACATCTGCTGTTAATGGGCCATTGAGTCTCATTGCATGACTAATAAAATTACATCATCCCATTGTGAGATGCTCCACCCAGGGGGAGGAGCCAAACATTCCTACCTGGATATAATCAGAGATTTGGAAGACCACAGCCAGCCTTTTCCCAGTGGGTTCACAGAGGAGCAGCCTTTTCCCACTGGATTCCCAGAGGAAGACCAGGTGCATCTACACCACCACTGGACATTCAGAGGAAGACTACACCCTTCTACAGGATTACTGCTTCAACAGAACCACATCTCTCACTCCAGGAGGACTGCAGCCACCATTTCAATTGGACTGCTACCAACACCCTGACCAACAGGGTGTCAGGTTGTATTCTGACTCTGTCAGTGTTGTTTTGAATTACTGCATTGTTTATTTTATTTTTTTTCCTTCCCTAATAAACAACTATTATTCCTGCTCCCATATCTTGGCCTGAGAGCCCCTTAATTTCAAAATTAAAACAATTCAGAGGGAGGGGGTTTACATTTTCCATTTCAGGGGAGGGTCCTGCCTTCCTTAGAAGACACCTCTCTTTTCAAACCAAATCAATGTTTATCAGGTGTTGGGGAAGATGAAACAGGAAAGCCTTATAAATATGATTGCCTGGCAAAAGATTTTGAGAATATGGAAACTATAAGCGAGATTGAAATGAAAGCAAGCTTTGAGATCCCTTTGTTACTGAATAACGGGAAAACAATGGTGTGGCTGGCTGAAGGTAATCCCCTTTTAATGAAACAAGACCCTCTGCTTGCAGACAGGTCCAAGGGTCCGAGCAGACCCTGCCAGCTTGGCAGAAGGGGTCCAAAGAGTAGTTTTTAGGGTTTAAAATGTAGCACAGTATGGTAATGTAGTGATTCTTATAGACTGTATGGAAATGCAATAGAATTTTTATATTGTACTAGATTGGTTAGTGAGAATCAGAATATTCAACACAGAAGATGATTTATTGTATTGTAACGGGAACTTCGCTCTCTTAGCTCTTGCCCTTCTTGCCCCTCTTAGCTCTTGCCTTTTACTCTCTTACCCCTTTTACTCTCTTATGCTTTTGCGCTCTTACCCTCTCATCCTCTCTACCCCTCTCTTCTCTCGGGCTTGCTCCGAGCTGCGGCTGGCAGCTCCCAGCAGGGCCCTGCACCCACACCCTTTGCAATAAACCTCAAGTTCCATGACCTGGCTTCAGAGATCTCTCGTCTCCGTCTGTCCCGACTGTGCAATCCCCCGACGCTCTTACAATCAGGATGTCCACAAGCTAAAATATCATCCATAAATGATGTTCTGAAATTATGAGCTTCACAGGGACCAGGGCATTGGCCACAAAAATGTGACAAATCACACTATATCAAAAGCATGTAAAAGTGATTACAAACTGTACTATATCAAAATCGTTGTGATTAATAATAATTTGCAAAAGCCAATACATAATAGCGAAAGCCAAAAACTATATAGTGTGAAAAATGGAGTTGAAGATAAAGAATTTTTGTAAAGTTTAGTAAGGGATAAAATAAGAGGCAAAAAGTCCAGTGCTGGCATGCTCCTGGCAAACAGCCAAAGAACAGGCTCGTATATACAGGCAGTGTTATCATCCTTACATTGCTAAGGTACATGCATATTCATGTGTTTCATACATTATTCAAACATTCTTGTGGAGTTCTGATGTTTTGAGAACTCCTTTTTTTGGCTTCTTCACACTCTGGCTTATCTGCATGACATCCTGTGTGTCACGTCAATATATTTTATTTTTTCTTGTGTCTCCATTCTGTGAAAATTTAAAAGTTTAATAAAGGAGAATAGGAGACAAGGACCATAAAGCAAAGGGTATTATGGCTGGGTGCATCTTGGCACTCAGCCAAGACCACACTTATTTTCGGGGCTAGCCCTTAAATACCTTTTCCATTACATCAGCCTGTTGCATATTCATAGACCCTTATGCATCGTAAACTTTTACCTGAAACTAGTTTACATGTTCCAAGAATTGTTTAGCATGGTTCTTCTTTGGGTCTGCCTTTTTAGAGCATGCATATTCCTTGGTCGTGGTTTTAGTCCATTCTTATCACCTCCAATTTTTGGGCCTTGGTCCTGTGAAAAACACCTATCACTTGTTTTAAAATTTTAAAAGTTTAATAGTAATAAAATAGTTATAAAAATAATAATAAAATTTAGAGCAATAAGAATTTGGACAATCAGAGTTAAGACAATAAAAAGCAAAGAATTACAGATGTCTAGGTGAGTTTTGCTCTCTGCCACACAAAAGCACACCTTGCTAACAAAGGATTAACCCTTAAAAGCAATAGCCTCTTGCATATTCATATATCTCATACATGATTCAAACATTCTTTTCAAACAAAGGGTGTCTTCTCCTTAATTTCTGCTCCCCCCCTCATCTTGTAAATCAGTGTTTTGGCTCCTCAAAGTTTGGAAGTAGTCTGGTTCTTCCGGGTAAGGAGGCAGTAATTCCTCTCTTGGGGATTTTGGTGTCTTGTTGCTGTTATCTCTATGCGAAGAATTCCTTAATTATCCATTCCTTGAGCTAGTTAGAAAAAGTATCTTACATCGCATAGTTTCTATTTTAATATTATAATATAGCCTAAAACTATATTTACCACACTACTTAAAAAGGATCAATACAGTACTACAAAGTTAATACAACATAACTTTCCAACATAACACATATAGTATTCCTTTTAATATTGGTGAAGAGCCAACCATATAATATGCATTTTTCACAGTTCACACTGTCTTCAGATGGTGAGTGCTGATTTAACACAAGCATAGCTATTTCACTAAGCTTAATTAACAGAAATGAAAACTGTATCTTTATAACAGTTACTTTAACAATTCACATATCAATCAATTTTAATATTTGCAAAAAGCCAATATTATAATATGTATCTGTCATGGTTTAACACTGGCACAATGCCAGTGCCCCCATGAAGATACCTTCTCCCTGGTTTCTGCTGTGAGATGTGACCAGGAATAAGCAAAGCAGGCTCTTACTTAGGGAAAAAAAAAGAACCAGAACTTTATTAACTACTCTACAACTACAGATAAAAAGGAACACACACACAGGGAAAATGAAAACCTCACAAATGCATTTCCTCCTCCCCCCACCAAATTTCCAACACAATACATTTGTTCCTCAAATCACCAACTCTCGGTCCAGCACCACCTTTTAGACAATCAATCCTCAGTTCATCAAGAGGAGAGGAGTCCTTCTTGTACCATGGGCTTCCCCTGGAAACACAGTCGAAGCCTCGTGTGTTTCTGTGTCACTCGTGGCACCGCCCGGAGTACATCTGCCGTTGTGACCTCTTCCTTTTCATGTCCAGTGCTCTCACCACTGAACACGGACCAGAACTGCTTCTAGGGTTGTCTTTTAAGGATGCTCTGTCCCGATCCAAAAAAGGCACAGTCTCTCCTTTGGGACACCTGTCCCCACAATCTCTCCTTTGGGACACCTGTCCCCCCCATATTTTTTCACCCCCTGGGGCCGAGGGGCATCAACACTGAGCAGTCTCTGTATCACAAGGAACATGGGTCTGTCCATCTCTCTTTTGGGACACCTGTCCCCACAATCTCTCCTTTGGGACACCTGTCCCCCCCATATTTTTCACCCCCTGGGGCCGAGGGGCATCAACACTGAACCCTCTTGGTTCTGAGGCCATTGCCTCCCCCTAGAATGCAGTCTCTGTATCACAAGGAACATGGTTCTGTCCATGGCTGTACAAAAAGAGTCCAGCAAAAGCCACTCCATCATCTCTTCCCACTAGGATTCTTCTCTATTCTTCTACTATCTCTCACTCGCCCAGACCTCTCTCACACTGGCCCATTTCCTTCCTCATCTTCCACTCTATCTTCTAGGAAAGGTCAATGTTCTGTAAAGTTCTCATTCTCCAAAAAGGGGTTAAAAGCTCCTACAAGCGGCCGGCTGAACCCCCCCCCTCTTCTCCGTCCCAGCCATGCTGCCGGCACAGGCCCATGTTTATCAAGCTTCAAGGTTACAGTCTCAGGCAGCGGCTCTCTTTCTCTCTCTCTCTGTGTCTCTCAGGGGGGGCTGCCCGGTGGCTCCTGGTCTCTCTCTCTCTCTCTTCCACCCCCGGGCTCAGGCCTACCTCTCTCGGCCACATGGCTTTCCCCTCCCCCTGCCCAGCCAGCAGCTGGGCCGGGGGAGAGACCCAAACTCTTTCCCGCCATAAACCCAAGAGGACCTTCCCAGGGGAGAGCTCTGCTTTTAACCCTGTGTTCTCAGAGGCGTGTCCATGTCCCAATGGCCAGGTTAAATGCCAATATTAAAGTCTGAATATCCATTGGCCAAAAACACAGCATCCCAAAAAACACATTTCCTGTCAAACCACCACAGTATCTATAGCAATCCTGCCGTTTCACATCCTCTGATAAGTATTTAGTATGTCCTCCTTAAATTTAACATGGTATTCTCTAATTGTCCTCCAGTGCTCTGGTTTGTGCCATGATTATCTTATCACCTGGAGGATTCAGTCAATGGAAAGGGGAACAACAAGATCACTTTACACCATTTGTTTAGTTACATAGAGGTATTTTAACACCTAGTGTTCAGCTAAGGCCTATAATATATAGTATATTCACCCCACTACTATACATACTTAAACTTATAGATTTTGTTATACTGACAAACAGCTAAATAAAAGTATACATTATATGATATCTGAATACTTATGATCAATGCAAAAATGAATATGTATAAATGCGAAAGCCAATATCATATTGCAGTCCTCTTTTTTAACAATAGTTCTTTATAACACTTTTCTGCCCCCTCTGGGAATCCATGTCCAGTAGTCCTTTCCTATGGACTCTTCATGGAACCCCCTGGTCCACCTCTCCCCGCGGACCCCTTCACGGACCCCCCGGTCCTCCTCTCATCTGTCTCCTTGACAGTCTTAGGTATCCAATCAATCACCCGGTGCCAGCCAGCACTGAAAGGAGCTGGTCACTGAAACTGGGTGAGGCGCACCTCCAGCTCCTCTTGCCATGTGCCATCCCCTAATGGTGGAAAGATCCCGAACCATACCCCCAGTTGTCAGAAAAATCCACTTATACCAGAGGTTTATGTCCAAAAAAGAGACAGAGGAGTCCTTCAACTTTATTCGAGAATAGGGGGAGAATCTACTGGTGCGCATGCCCATGGGGTTTTCTCACTTGAGGTTTCTGAGAATGCAGTCTCCTTTTATCCTAAACTCCCAGACACACATTGCCCTCTTCCTTTCCCCATTGGCTGAGGTACTAGGAAGGTACAGTGTTCCCGGACTGCCTACCCCATTTTCCCCCTTGAACCTGCCACTTTACCCCAAAGATCAGAAACTCCGGTTTGTGAAGACCCTTGTTAGTTTCAGGCACTAAGCTATCTGGCCTCTGCAACAAACCTGCTGCCTAAAGTCAGTAGAACCATTAAGACCCATTTCAAAGACATTAACACTCATACCTTCACCCATCAAATTATTTATAAAGACATTAGCACACATCTTTCCTCTCAGATGGAAAATTACCAACTAAAGCCAACTGTCTTGTAAGCCTATAAACAGCAGTACAAAGTGAGACCCTTTGAGCTCTCCTGGACTGCAGCAGGCTGAGACCAGCAACCTCCTTCTGAGTGTAGCCTCTCAGAGACAGTGAACAGTCAAGTTTGCTATACTCAGAGGATTGCTAGACAACACTGATGGATCCTGGTCTGATACCCCCCACTCCTCAAGGCTCAGCCCTTTTCCTGCTGAGAAGATGCAAAGGCATCCGAAGTGAGTATTTCACTAAACTTAAGGGGAATTTTTCACAGGTACCTTGTACAGACTTTTTATGTCTGTGTGCATGTGAGTGTGAATATGCTATAGCAAACATACCAGTGTTGGGGGTCGGGTTTTTTGGTTTTTTTTTCCTCAGGGAATCTTTTCTTCCATCTTCTACTGGAAAGAAAGACTATGCGGGAAAGGGGGTTGCCCAAGGGACAAATAGGAGCAATTAGGAAACAAAAGAAAATGGCCCCATGTTCCCACATACCACGCTATCGGCCCAGCCAGAGAAACAAGAGTTTAGGAGTGATGACTGAGGGGGAAGCGAGTGGTTTTGGCAGTTTCTTAGCTGGGGCTTGGGCAGTCTTTGCCTGGTCTGGAGCAGAGATGGTTGTGTGGTGCTTCTTCTTCTTCTTGGATCTCTCCTGTGCAGGGATTTTTTTTTCCAATGTTGGGGTGGAGCTCTGCCTGCTGCCAGCTTGTGAGCCCATTGCTCACAAGAGAGAAGCACTGAGAGACAAACGCAATCCATTTGGGTGCCTGGAGGAGTTGTCCCTTATCCCCTTCTCCCCGTGTTGGAAACAATATAACTTTAAAATTTTTATTTTTTCTCTCTAGTTAGGCTTGACTTGACTTTGCCTTGGGGAAAAGAATTTTCTTTAGTTTTTTTAGGAGATGAAGCATCACTCTAAGGAGATGGGCTTAACATAGCAACAGACTAGGAGTAGCCCAAAGATACCCAGAAAGATAAAAGACCATCAACGGAACATCAATGGAACACCAGCGGCCATCTAAGTGCATCTACCCTCAGATGTCGCCTCTGGCAGAGTTGAAAACATCTAGTCGGGAAAGGACTTAGAAGAAAATCGAAGAATGAAGATCTAATTAACATCAGAGGCGAGGAGCTTTAGATCCAATGGGAAACTAAATTCTGGGGGTTGCTCAACTCTGGACCAATGAACTTTGAAACAGTGCATCTCTGGGTTTTGACTGAATAAAGTTAGGGAAAATCATGCAAAAACATGTGTGTTTGGAATATTTTCATTGTCCCATCATGGCCAGAAAATAAAGTAATGCCTGATTCTTTATCACTTCAAATATAGTTCCAGAGAGTTTTATTTTCTCCCCGATTTTTGGTGACACCCAGAGCCGCTGCATGGAGGGCTGCCTAAAGCCAGAGCAACACCCTGTCAGACCTCTTCTCTGTACAGTAGTGAAATGTCGCAATAAAGCCCTGCCTCCCTTCCCAGCACGTTTTGGCTGCTGTTAGCGGTGCCGAAGACATCACCACCCACGTGGGTGGCTGCAAGAATCAACCCTTCTCTCTCTCTCTCTGAGCAGCCATCTCCACCAGGGAGGTCCTGATCTTGCATCAGTGTGCCCCTGCACCACAGCCTTTCTGCACCCACCCTAGCCAACAGCGCCCCCTCCCGGTTGTGATTGTAACTACACCAAAGGGGAAATTGCTTGACTGGCAGTAAAAGGTTGTTGGGTTTTCTGGTTTTTTGGTTTTGCCATTGTTGTTGTGTGTTTGTATTTATATACATATGTATATATATTTTCTAGTCAAGAACTGCTCTTCATTTTCCCATATGTTTGCCTGAAAGCCCCATAATTTCAAAGTTATAATAATTTGGAGGGAGGGGGTAATCTTTTCCATTTTGGGAGAGTTCCCACCTTCCTTGGTAGATACCTGTCTTTAAAACCAGGATAATCAGGAATGCTGCTCTCCTAGATTCTGAAGTACTTCATATTTTTAAGTAAGTTAGGCCTGTGACTTACTGTTGTGGTATAGTAAAGTCTATATGAATCCTTTGCTAAGCTATTTAATTTAAGTGACAAGGTTTAGGAATGGTATTCCCCAATTTAGTACTCCTGCTAAAACCATGTACTGCTTCCCCTCCCCCCTCAATACAGTTGGAGGAACAAAAGATAAAGATCACAGGTTCAGATAAAAACAATTTCCCGGAAATAGCAAAGAGATAAGAAAACAAACAGTAAAAGCAACAGTAATAACAAAAGTATACAAAAGAGAGGGTGATGCAAAATGCTCACAGTAGAGCTAATGTTTTCTTGACCAGAAAGAACCCCTTCTCCCCAGAAGAGAGAGAGTCCCTTTGGCCCCCACCCCCAGCAATGATGTGAGTGGTATAGAATAAAGTCTGTGTTCTAGCCACATCCTCTCCCAGCTACTGCAAAAAACTAATCTTGTCCTGGCTAAAACCAGGACACTTAAGTTATCAATTAAGTACTGTTAAGTTCTTTTGAGTTTAAGTGTTAAGGCTAAGTAGTGCTGTTGGGCCTTTAGGCATAAACTGTTGGTGAAGTCCAGTCCAGGGCTCAGTTTAGCATGGGGGTCTACTCTGAACCTTGTGACTCAACAGGAGGGTCTTCCATATTCCTTTTTATCCTTATCCTTTCCTATCCTTTTCTTGCCCCCGCTGCCTCCACCTACATAGTTTTGGGTTTATTTCAATTTGGATTGATTTTGGACTTCTGTTTGCTGTTTTTCTGTGTGCTTTAACCATCTAGTAAGAAGTAGAGTGAACCTTACCAAGGAACTTTGTCGTGCTTTCACTTTTATATTAAACATGTTTTTGCCAATACCTTTGCTGATGATTCTTAATGCAACCCTGAAACACTCATTCATGACATCCCCAAAGCCCTCTGACCCATTTTCAGAAAGGTCCAAAAGAACAGACTACGCATGATGACTAATTTGCATAGAAATTGAGAAACCTATCTTCAGGGTGGGGAAACCTATACATAAAAAGGTAGCTCCACCAACCCTGGGCAGCATCCCCAGCACTCTAGACATCCCATCAGCTGGATCAATGCTGGAACTAGGACTGGTGATGTCTTTTTCTCTCTTTCTCTCTCTTCCTCTTTAATTAATCTCTTTTTTTTATCTCTTCCTTTTCATTTTACTCCTTTATCCAAACCCCACTGCCATGTGCTTATATAGCAGGTCAGGGCCTCACATACCAATTCCCATGCCAAGTGTGTAATTTACTAATAAAACTTTGTGAGTTTTTGCAGTCCCTCTGACTTTCGTCATTCCTTTTGACCACAGGCATTTACAAAGTTTGGGTGGTCCCTTCCCTTAAGGATGGGATGCCACACTTGGTTAGTTATGGATTTCTGGCACATGTTCTAGATTGAGGAAGTCGGCTGCTTTGTTCTGTCATTTCTGGGCCGCCTATGCTAACCCTCTTTTCCCCAACCCAAAGATCAAATACATTGAGATTGACCTAAACCTGCTATGAAAAAGGTTTTATCTACCAGGTCAACCTCTACTTTTAAAGCAAATATTTTGATACTCCAGTAGTAGATGAGATCCAGGAATGAATCTGAGCCCTTCATCCTGTAAGAGGATGCATACAGAGATGCCCATGCAGAGCACATGGTAGACAGTGAGGTCTCACAGACATACATCCACCCACACCACTGCTCCCGGAGTAGGGTTATGGCCACAAAGGCTAGCAGATAATCTCCATTAATTGTCTGAACTGAGAGAAGACCAAATAGTAAAACAAAAGGAAAGTGATAACAGTTACAAAAAAGTATAATTGAAAGTATTTTATAAGGAGAAGGAGCCAAAACCACAGCCAAGAAACACGCATGCTCTAAAAAGGCGGACCCAAGGAGGGGCCTGTGGCCACAGCTTGCTTCACAGAGAGCAGCAGGCACAACTTTCCCAGGATTTTCCTGGGGAAGGCTGTGAGAAAGCTCAGAGAAAGAAGAAAAACAACTCTCATCTTCACTTGCTGCATCTCTTGTTTGGCACATGTGGAATGTGTTATGGAGATTGTTTACCAAAAGGGATTTCTTAATTGGACACTGGTGATGGTGTTTGGATTGATTGACCAATTAGGTCAAAGCTGTGTCGTGACTGTCTGAAAGGGTCACGGGTTTTTCTTTAGTATAGTAGTCGTATAGTATAGTATAGTATAGTATAGTATAGTATAGTATAGTATAGTATAGCTTAATAAAGCATTTGTTCAGCCTTCTGCAATTATGGAGTCAAGGCTCTTTATTTCCCGCATTGGGGACACCCAGCCACAATAGGGGCCATGTAAAATAGTTCCTGGAAAATGTAAACTAGTTTATGGATATGCATAAGGGTCTATGAATATGCAACAGACTGATGTAATGGAAAATAATCTTTGCTTTACTGTCTTTTGTCTCCTATTGTCCTTTATTAAACCTTTTAAAAATTTCACAGGAGAGTGAATGTGTTCTTCACAAGATGAATCACAAGTATTGCTTTTTACCCTCTGGGCAACATATAACTGTTTTAGCATCACAGACCCATTCCTCAAAACAAAAGACCGCCCCCCTCCCCCCCCCTCCACCACCACCAAACAGCAAGAAAAAACAAAAGAAAGAAACAGAAAGAAAAAAGAAGTCTTGCTTTAACATAAACAACTTTGTGAGGGTTGAAGAACCAGTGAGAGATTAAGGCTATCTCTGCCTTGATCTTATCTCTCGTGCTGGTGCCTCTCCCTATTTTCACAGCAGTGCCTTCAACGCCATCCCTCTCCCTTCCTCCGCTGCCGCCACTGCACTGCAGTGGCCCCGGCTCGCTCCAGGAGCAGGAAGAAACTCGCAGACAGCCACCTGCTCAGGGACCCTGGGGCTGTGCCTCGCCTCCCTTCCACCCCTCTTTCTCTCTCTCTCTCCCTCAACCCACTTGCCGGGGCCAAGGCTACCATCCTGGACTCAGGACCTCGGCAGGCTGGGAGCCACCCCGGCAGCTCTGCCGCTGAGCCAGCCTGCTCCTCAGCGGCAAGCCCACACGATCCGCACCCAGCACCACTGCCAGGCTGGCGAGCGTATTCAGCAACACCTCGCCCTTGGGGACCCTGGCACAACCAAGCCAGCTCCCGACCCCCAGCGGTGCCCCATGCTAATCGCTTCTTGCGCCGCCTCCACCAGGTGGGAGAACACTGGAAGTTGCCGCACCGGGTCACCCCCATAAATCAGCCCCTACCCCAGCCTCCGAGACCTTGCTGCTCGCTTGAGAGTGGCCAAACACCTCCTAACCTTGACAACCTTTAACCTGGTGTCCACAGGTGCTCTTATTGTGAAAAACGCCATTCACTTGTGTTAAAATTTTTAAAATTTTAATAGTAATAAAATAGTAATAAAAATTAGGACAATAAGAATTTGGACAATTAAAGTTAGGACAATAAAAGACAATAAAAAGCAAAGAATTACAGACATCCGGATGCTTTTGCACTCTGTCACAAAAGCACACCTTGCTAACAAAGGATTAACCCTTAGAAGCAATAGCCTTTTTGCATATTGATATATCGCATACATGATTCAAACATTCTTTTCAAACAAAGGGTGTCTTCTCCTTAATTTCTGCTCCCCCCCCCATCTTCTAAATCAATGTTTTGGCTCCTCGAAGTCTGGAAGAAGTCTGTATTGTCCCAAAAAGGAGGCAATAATTCTTCTCTTAAAGACTTGGTGTCTTGTTGCTGTTATCTTTATGCAAAGAATTTCTTGGTTATCTATTCCTTGAGCCTGTTACAAAAAGTATCTTACATCACATAGTTTCTATTTTAATATTATGTTATAGCCCAAAAGTATATTTACCGCACTACTTAAAAAGATTAATACAACACTTCAGCATAACTTTCCAACATAACACATATAGTATTCATTTTAACCTTTGCGAAGAGCCAATGATATAATATGCATTTTTCACACTTATCATTGTTTTTTCTTTTGTAGGCATTTGGACAAACCATTAACATATTTTCTTTCCCCTTCTAGGAGGGCTTGTCCTACTAGATCTTCCCAAACCTGAGAGGAATGATGGATTTGTCTTTACAAACAAGCTGTGGGTCTGCTGGTAGATAAAACTAGCACTGATAGATAAAAGAAACAATGTGAAGGATTCCACTGATTGATGAATGGAAAAAGATATTTGCTTTTAAAAATAAACTTTTGGTTTGCTGATAAATGAAATTGGATATTTAAAGATGAAAGAAACAATGGGGAAAAACCCTAAATTCCATAAGAATTAAAAATTAAAAGGGAGGGTTATACATTAGAGGGAAATCTTCGGTATCAAGCATGTCGGGAAGTCTGTGTGGTAATCACATATCCTCTGAACAAAGAGAGACATAGCTCTCCCAGGATTTTCCTCGGAAGCTGTGAGAAGCTGTGAGAAAGCTCAGAGAAATAATTAAAATAATTATTATCTCAATCTCTGAACCTGGCAGGCAATCTCTGTTTGTCAAAGATGTTTACAAGAAGGAGTTGTCCCTTCTTGACCAATAGGTGAGAGAAGATTCCTAAATGTCGCAGACATCTTTCATGAAAAATCCTTTCTTAGGATTTTTCCTTGTGAGAAGCTGCAGTTTCAGCAACCAAAAGTAAACAATGGTTATCTGCTGCTGTGGAATGCAACAGGTAGACCCGTGATTGGTCTCCTGTGGATGTTTGGATTTACTGACCACTCATGGCAGAGCTGGCTCTTGCTCTCTGTCTGGGACACAGATCTTTGTTATTCATTCTTGTCTATTCTTAGCTTAGCTAGCTTCTGAAGAAACCTTTTCCTTTCTATTTCTTTTTAGTATAGTCTTAATGTAACATATATCATAAAATAATAAATCAAGCCTTCTGATCATGGAGTCAACATTCTCATCTCTTCTTCATCCTGAAAACCCTTGTGACCACGGTTACAATTGGTGACCCCTCGACTGAGGAGGACAATCATCACTTGGTGAGACCACCAGAGGAGCATCGCTACACTGAGTAAAGCCTGAATGTGTGGCATTGATGGTTGCTTCACAAGTGACCACAGAAGTGGATTCTAGCCAAGAGCTGAAGAACTGAAGATCCGAATTTGGACAGAGTTCACAGCAAGGCTGACCACAAAGAGAACCTTCTGAAAAGCCTCCAGGAAGATGTTCAGAAAGCTCAGCAGCACCATGCAGATAGCCAGAGAGTCCTGGACACTGTCACAAGGTACTGTTGGTTTTTCCCCTCCTGAAGATGAGGCCATTTGCAGTTTGTGGCTGCTCATGTGGAGGACTTCTCCCCTAGAGGATGAGGTTCCGTTCTCCCCTTCAGAGGAGAAACTTATTGCCCTCTGGCAAAAATGGGGTGAAGAGGACAGAATTCTCCTGTTGGAGACAGATTTCTATGAGTTTTTTCGATGAGCAAAGCTCTTTGGGTTTTTTACGAATGTGCTATATGCCCTCGATATGTTCGTCTGGGAGTGTATGGGCTCCATTTTCCAATTCTTTTTGGACCGTGGGTTCGGATGCCCCTCGATTTATCCAACCTTTTTGTTGCTCTTTCTAGTCTTGAAACGGAGAGCAGCTGTTTTTCCCTGGATTGCTAACTACAAGGGCAAAGCCCCGTTCCCCCCGATTACGGGGGAAGACCCTTTGGAGGGGGATGCTCTGCTGCTTTCCAGCCCCCCTGAACCACAGCGGGGGGGCGAAGATTCACCCGCAGCCGAAGTTTTTTTTACTGCGTCTTCGGAGCATGCTCAGACGGAGCTGTTTTTTCCCCCCTCCCGTTGCTCTCAGGGGGGATGGGAGTGGGCGGCGCCTCCCCGCCCTGCGCCACGAGCACTGCCCCGGCCAGCGCCGCGAGCGCTGCCCCAACCCGCCCCGCGCGTGTGGGCGCTTCCCCACGCGGCCCGTCCTGCGGCCGCCCCTGCGGGGGAGCCTGTGGGCGCTCCGGCCGCGGTTCCCCCGGCTTCCCCGTCTGCATCTGAGACCTCAGAAACACCGCTTCCCGCGGCTGCGCTGATGTTGCTGGGCAACAGCAATCCACCGCTCCCCCCGGCCGTCCCGCTGCCTCCCGTGCGGACTCCGCCGCCTTCTGCCACTGCGCTTCCGCGGCCCATGTCAGAGGCCGGTGCAGAAGAAGCTGCCGACCCCGTGCCACCCCCACCGCCCCCGCCGCCTCCCCAGGCGGCCCCGCTGCCCGCCCCGGCAGTTCTGCTGCCTGCGGGAACTCCGTCCTCCGTGTCTGCGTCAGAGGCTGCCCTGGAGCCAGCGGCAGCTGCAGCGGCACCTCCTGCATCCAGCGTGACTTCCTCCGTGAGTTTTTTGGGTTGTCCCGGGGCTGACCCTACGGGGGGAGCTGGGACAGGGGAAGAGGGCGTCAGCCTGTCCTTCCGTGGAGGAGGCATGGCCCGACAGCTGGTTGTGGGCGCAGCCCGGCTGCCTGTTTTCAAGATCAGCATTTTTGGCGGGTTGGGGGGTGTTTGGTCTGGGGTTTCCCCCTGGGGGATGCGAATCTCTCTGCCACCCCTCGTGCGCCCCAGCGGCAAGGGGGAGGGGGCTCCCGAAAGTTCTGCCTCTGGTCCCCAGCCCAGAGGGGGTGGAGGTGGTGCCGGGAGGCAGATGGGAGGAACACCTGTTGCATTTGCATTGCAGAGGCAGAGGGCACAGCAGGAAGCGAGCATCGCTTGTCTGCTGTGGGGAAAGGACATCCCCAGAGCCGAGACAAAGATTCTCGGGACAGCTTCTGTCTTCCCATTGCCGGCATGCCTCGGTGGTTTTGGGGAAAGGAAGCGTTTGGTCACCCCTTCTGCCATTGTACTGGCAAAAGGGTGCGGGTCTGTGCCAATGCAGAGCCTGCCTCGGGGGCTGGGCCTGGGCTGTCTGGTTTGGTTGCTTGGGCCAGGGCCACCTCCCGGCCTCCTGTTGGGTTTGGGGGCTTTGCTTCCCCCTTCTGGTCCTGGGCCACCTTTCTGTGGGCCAGGTCTGGGGTTCCTGAGCCTTCCACATGGGCCAGGGCCCCCAAGGGCCTCTCTCTGGCTCCTCTGCTGCTGCTGCTCTTTCCGACAAGACAAAAAAAAAAAAAAAGGGTGAAAGAGCTGACAGCAGCTCAGAGGCAGGGATTGGCTTCAGCCCAAGTTGTTCAATAAAGGACTGTGGCAAGACATTTCAGAAATTTTCTCAAAATAGTTTGAAGACTGTCAATGGACTTTTGATAACTATTGATGGACTTTTCTGTAGCAAGCCTGTTTCAGGACCAAAAGAAACTTTCAGATATGGCAAAGAGGAACATCTTCAGACCATGGACTTTTCCTGAAAGTCAGATGCTTGGACTTGAATTTTCTTTGCATTGTTTTTGCATTTTCTTATATTATAAAATTGTTTTAGTGATATGATAGAATTTTATGTTCTACGGGTGAAGAAATTCCCAGTGCATTCCACAGGAGCACTTGAGTGGAGTTTGATTGGCAACAGATAACCTGTCAAGTGTTTGTCCTTTCTTTGGCATGAGTACAGCAGAGAAAATTACAAACACTTTTTCCTTTTAATTTAACTAAATAAAAAAAGGTGACATGTCGCAGACATCTTTCATGAAAAATCCTTTCTTAGGATTTTTCCTTGTGAGAAGCTGCAGTTTCAGCAACCAAAAGTAAACAATGGTTATCTGCTGCTGTGGAATGCAACAGGTAGACCCGTGATTGGTCTCCTGTGGATGTTTGGATTTACTGACCACTCATGGCAGAGCTGGCTCTTGCTCTCTGTCTGAGACACAGATCTTTGTTATTCATTCTTGTCTATTCTTAGCTTAGCTAGCTTCTGAAGAAACCTTTTCCTTTCTATTTCTTTTTAGTATAGTCTTAATGTAACATATATCATAAAATAATAAATCAAGCCTTCTGATCATGGAGTCAACATTCTCGTCTCTTCTTCATCCTGAAAACCCTTGTGACCACGGTCACACCTAAAGGCCAGTCAGGTCTTAGGTCCACCATTGCTTCTATAAGAACTGTGGATTTCTAATAATAAAGTCCCTTTTCATGCCTTCTGATGATGGAGTCTCTGTATGACCTTTGTCTGTCCCCGACACCCCTTCGGTGATAAGTCTGTACCTCTCAAGTCCCTCAGCCAATGGGGAAAGAGAAGGGAAATGCGGCAGGGAAATTAGGATAAAAAGGAGGCTGTGTCCTCGAAAAATTTGAGAGATCCCAGGGGAATGCCCCATGGTCTGGCCTCTCCCTTTATTCGAATAAAGTAAAAAGGACTCCTCTGTCCCCTTTTTGGACATAAACCTCTGATGTTTGTGGATTAATTTTCTTGACAAGCCCCATTTCAGCACCGAACAACCTCTAAACAAACGTGTTTAAGGCACCTCCTTGCTGTTCATACAGAAATTGTATTCAAACCCGTCCTCCTCCACTATCAAGTTATCATCATTCCACATTCCAACATCTTAGTCTGTTAACCACCCTTCTTCTTTTTCTTTTTCAACCTCTCTTTTTCTTCTTTTTTTCATTTTTTTCCTCTTTTTGCCTCTGATTTAACACACTTTGGACTGCATGAGGTGTACACACAACTAGTTTATCTCTAAAAGTAAGTCCACAGCCCTTTTATCTTCTGATACAACCCCCATTTCCAGTTGCATCTGCAAGTCTCTCCCCAACAAGCTGATGCCTGCCCCAGGAACCAACAAGACATCTCCTATATTCATGCCAGTCTCTCTCCTAATTACTCTAAGACAGGTAAGACAGGGATTTTAAACCTTTCTCCTTCTGCCCCTGCCACTTCCACCGTGTCACCACCCATATCACATCTCCCTGGAATCTCTACCACACAAATTCTCTCTGCCCCAGAATCAACTACAAATTCCAATACATCCTCTTGGGGGCCTGCTTCCCAAGTTATCAAAGGCTCCAGACAGCATTTATCCCCCAGAAAACAGAGCCCATGATCTTCCCACTCCTTCACCAGGCACTTCCCTGAAGCAACTCCATGTCTCCCTCTAAGTGAGGGTGCCCTTCCCCGCTACAGCAGAAACAGGCATCCCTAGTCCCTTCCCAGGACCCTGACCACACTGGAGCTCTGAACCCCTCTCATAGAAACAGCAGGAGCTGGAATCACTGAGGGAGCAGAGACAAGAGCTGAGGTCTGCAGTGAGGCTGGAACCAATAAAGGCACAGAGTTAGGAGCAGAAGTCAACAGGAAAGCCAGAATCAACAAAGAAACAGAGGTAGGAGCAGATGATTCCAGTCACAGCGGGGAAGGAAGTGATCACAGTCAGTACGGGTGGGGAGGGCTGAAACTCCTGACACAGGCAGAGAAACTGATATGGGTAGGGAGACTGGAGCTCCTGGCATGAGCAGAGAAACTGGAGACAGGAAGAGGCACCATTTCCAGGGGTCCCAGCCCCTTTCTCTGACTCCCCATCTCATTTCCCCATGAGAAATCCATTCCCCTGTCAACTTGAAAACCTCCCATTCTTCATAGCACAGAAAAATACAATCCACCTTCTTCCAGAAAAGTTAAACTTTAAATCAACAATCCAAATCACATATACTTTCATTCATTTACACTCACTCACTTTTATTTCTTTAATATGTCTCACGCACTCCCACTCCGCAGCAGGACAACACAAAAATAAGGTACCTTTGCTCTCAAGTAATTTGTTAATATCCACCCATGGGTATTATAAAATCTCAAAATGTTATTGGCCAACCCTGGATGCTCTTGGGCATCCCTCAGTCCAGCAGAATTTTGTTCAACCCTGGATGCTCTTGGGCATATCCTCATTCCAGCAGAATTTTGTTCAACCCTGGATGCTCTTGGGCATATTTATCCCTCAACCCAGCAGGTTCAAATGAATCATGATTTTAAAGGTTTAAGATTTTAGCTGAGGGTTAAAACCAATTCATATTGAAGTTAGATATAGGTTATATAGGTTAATGATTATTAGATGCTTAAGATAAAGCTAATTGTTATATTATGAGCTCATTTGTAGAAGGAAGGGGAACAAGTGAACCATTATAGGAACATATTGAAACCAGTGGAACAATGCCCAGCACCTGGACTCTATGTTCATCCATCATGAAGCAGGGGGCCTCTTGGATCGTGCCAGAGGGTCACAGAGACCTGACGAAGACTTTCCTGACTTCACCCCTGGGACCCCTGACCCAATTCGAGACCACCGACCCAACTCAAGAGAAGAGTTGTGCATGTGTGAAAGACTGATAACTTCATTTTAATACAAAGCGGGGATAGGCGGTGCTGGGGTTATGCATATGTATTATTTTGGGAAATAAATAGAAGGTAAAAATGCTTATGCAGTGTGGTCACGCATTTCAGGGATGATCCCCACGGTGCCGCCCGCCGGCGTAATAAACATACCACTTTCGAACTTGACTAGTTAGTCTTTGTCCGTGATTTTAGGTTTTAACGATTCACAATCCTGGATGCTCTTGGGCATATTTATCCCTCAACCCAGCAGAATTTTGTTCAACCCTGGATGCTCTTGGGCATATTTATCCTTCAACCCATCAGGTTCAATCCTGGATGCTCTTGGGCATATTTAGCCCTCAGTCCAGCAGAATTTTTAGGGGCCCTCTGTCGCAGACATCTTTTCATGAAAAATCATTTCCTTAGGATTTTTCCTCCTGAGAAGCTGAGAGGCCTCAGGAACAAAATGTAAACAATGGTTATCTGCTGCTGTGGAATGCAACAGGTCCACCTGTGATTGGTCTCATAGAGTTGTTTCTAGTTAATGGCCAATCACAGTCAGCTGGCTTGGACTCTCTGTCCGAGACAGAAGCTTTTGTTATCATTCTTTCTGTTTCTATTATTAGCTAGCCTTCTGATGAGAACCTTTTCTTCTATTCTTTAAGTATAGTTTTAAATGTAATATATATCATAAAATAATAAATCAAGCTTTCTGAAACATGGAGTCAGATCTCCATCTCTTCCCTCATCCAAGAACCCCTGTGAACACCGTCACAGCCCTCTCCACTTTTCATCCCACTTTCTCAGTGGATTATGCCAGAAAAACCCTTGGGTCCCTTCCTCCAAGGGGTCCAACCCCTTCCCTGAGACCCAGTCCCAATTACCCCGGGGCATTCTCTCACTCCTTTTATCTTTCACTTTGTCTCTTTACTGGCCATTTTTCTCGTGAAAGAACAGAACCGCAGTGTGGGAGACCCCATCACTGACTTGGCATGTCTGGGATAACCAGCCCGCCTCTCATTCACACGCACATTCATCCCCCAATTTTTCCCCCCTGAAAGAATACTTTACCAAGTATTTGCACAAGAATTTATGGGGCTACCACAGTTCTTAGAGAGCCTTTTTTCCCCCCTTTCCTTTGCTTTATGTGTCTCCTCTTGTCCACCAGGTGTTCTACCTGCAACCACCGATCATGCCATGAGAGACAGAGCGAGGCTGCCTAAACCTGGCAGGGCGCACCTTCCCCACTCAGGATCTCCTGGTGGTCTCAGAGGAGAGGTGTTACATCCCAGGTCGAGCGCCCATTCGTGAAAAACGAATTCATTCCCCTGTGAAAATTTAAACAGTTTAATAAAGGACAATAGGAGACAAAAGACAGTAAAGCAAAGTGCCAAGAGCACACTGTTACCTTTGGAGCTACCCCTTAAATACCTTTTCCATTACATCAGCCTGTTGCATATTCATAGACCCTTATGCACATCCATTAGCTAGTTTACATTTTCCAGGAACTATTTTACATGGCCCCTCCTCGGGTCCGCCTTTTTAGAGCATGCGTGTTTCTTGGCTGTGGTTTTGGCTCCTTCTCCTTATCACTTCCAGTTTGGGCCTTGGTCCACACTTTCTTCAGACAGTGAGTCCTGATATTTAACATATCTGTAGTAGGTGTCCTCATCCTATGTTCACTGGATGTTATCTCATCCAAGCAGTCATTTTAACACAAGCATAGCTATTTCACTACTATGTCTAAGCTTAATTAACAGCAGAAATAAAAACTATAACTTTATAGCAAAGTTACTTTAACATCACACATATAAAATCCATTTTAATATTTGCGAAAAGCCAATTTTATAATATGTATCTATAACAGCCTGTGTGCCTTTCCTTGGCACAGCAATTGATCGAACTGTGAAAAGTGCATATTATATGGCTCTACGCAGATATTTACTATATGTATTATGTTGTATTGATTAGTAGTGCTGTATTAACATTTTAATAGTATGGTAAATGTAGTTTTGTAGTTAAAAGGTAACTTTTGTAGTTAAAATAAAACCTATGTATGTGAGATATTTTTTTAAGAAAGGAATGAGGTACTCGCACCGAGATAGCAGCCACGGGACACCTAAATCTTTCAGAGAAGGAGAATTTATTGCTCTCTTATCAGAAGAAACTAACTTCTTCCCGCCTTGCTCAGCCATGAAGATGCCCGTTAGGATTAAGAGGAAGAAGTTGACACTGACCAGACTGAATCCTTTGTTTGAATGGAATTTATGCATCATGTATGAGATGTATGAATATTCAACAGGCTATTGCTTTTAAGGGTTAATCCTTTGTTAACGGGTGTCCCTTTTCGAGCTTATGTTCCCCAGAAAAAGGTACCCGTACGACTGTAACTCTTTGTTTCTGTTGTCTCATATTGTCCTAATCCAAATTGTCCAAATTATTATTACTCTAATTGTATTACTATTTTAATAACGATTTTATTACTATTAAACTTTTAAAATTTTAAAAACAAGTGATTGGCGTTTTTCACAGAACTGAATGCTAAGTTAAAATATATTACTTCTACCGAAATGCATTCGCAGAAGAGACAAATTGAAGAACAAACCGAGCTGTTTATCCCCCCACTCCCCCCCGAGTCGTCTGTCCCTCCACTCCCTCCCGAACTCAACAGATGAATGGATTCATTAACTCTGTATTCTTCGTTTCCCGACAAACCGGTGATAAGATCTCCTGGAGGAGCCTTTGACCTTCCCCCTCCCCACCCTGCGCCGAGCGGCTGCCGGCACCCAGGACAGGGTGCTGCGGGTGTGGGGGAGGGACGTGACTGTTCGGGGCCCCCCTCGAGCGCCCCGGGACCACCCCCGCCCTTGCTGCTCTTTCGGAGGCTGTGCAAGGGTGGGGCGGGAGCTGCGCCCAGACGGTGGGGGCTGTGTCTGCTGCAGTTGGAGGAACTCCGTGGGGGCAGGGCTGGAGCCGTCCTGTGCCATCTCTCTATCCCCCCTTCGGCTGATGGCTGCGCTGGGCCCCTCTCAGGACTTCGGAAAGTGTTGGGAGCTGCTCAGAGATGTGTTGCTGCTCCACCTAGAGGAACCTGGATCCCTCCCTCACCGAGGCCCTGATGTGAACTTTCCTATAGCTAGAGATATTTGCTTAAAATCAGTACTTAGTCTACTGTCATCAAGTTTTGATGTGTCGAAAAGTTTAGAAATTTATAAGAAACAATCTTTAGATTCTAGAGTCTGATAAAAAACAGTAGAAAAAAAATCTAAAGGGAACATTACTGAATATTGTAACAATGAAATTGCTTAGTTTAAAAACCTATATCATCAATGTGTGTGATGTATTGTATTTGATATTTGTATATTATTTAAGGTATTAATGTACATTTAGGCATTATTGATTCTGATTATTTGGGACAAATTCATTCTATGGTATCTGTTAGTGAATCCCTTGTTACTATTCAAAAAGGAATTTGTATTGTTCAACTTGTTCTTTTTGTGAGTTATGTTCCAGTTGCAGTGAATCGGAGTCGTGGTACAGGAGGTCTTGGATCTACAGGACCACCTCAAGTATTTTGAACTCAAAAAGTGACAGATCAACGCCCAGAAAAGGAATGCATTATTACAGCCAAGGGACATCATCCAGAGACCATAATAATAACAGGTTTGATTAACATGACAGCAGATGTAACTATAACTTCACATCTTTTTTTGGCTTCAGTCATGGCCTTTCAGTCAGGCAGGTTTTGGAATCATGGGGCTGGGCAGCTCTACTACAGGTGGTCTGTCTGCGATTGTGATTAATGTAAAAAAAGCTGATGGCCAACAAGCTAACATCAGGCCTTATGTTACCAGTGCCTTACATAATTTGTGGAGATGAGATTGTTTATCCCAATGGGGTGTTAAAATTACTATGGAATTTTAGTAGGGACCACTGTGATGCAGGTCCTTAAGCTTCCAGTTGTAACCCTGACATGGTTGACAGATAAACCTGTCTGGATTGACCAGTGCCTCCTTCCTATTGAAAAGCTTACTGCCCTGCAAGCATTAGTAGCACAACAGCTGTAAGCTGGACATAATGAAGAGTCATTTAGCTAATGGGATACCCCTGTTTTGGTGATAAAAAAGAAATCAGGAAGATGGAGACTTTTGCATGATCTACAGCAGATAAATGCTGTAATGGCTACAATGGGACCTTTACAACTAGGTCTTTCAACACTTATAATGATTCCACGGGTATGGGGGATAATTATCATTGATTTAAAAGATTGCTTTTTACCATTCCATTGGCTGAACAAGATAAGGAAAAAATTTGCTTTTACTGTGCCCTCT
Organism: Molothrus ater; assembly: GCF_012460135.2. Classification (NCBI taxonomy): domain Eukaryota; kingdom Metazoa; phylum Chordata; class Aves; order Passeriformes; family Icteridae; genus Molothrus; species Molothrus ater. The sequence continues at coordinate 6,377,810 of NC_050510.2, forward strand.
TTAAATCATGCTGAACCTAATAAAACATATCAGTGGAGAGTTCTTCAAGGAGTGAGAAATTTACCTACTATTTGTTAATGGTTTGTGGCACAGGCCTTATCAAACGTGTGAGAGCAATTTAGTAATTACTATTGCTATCATTACATGGATGATATCTTGTTGGCTTCTGATAATAAACAACAGTTGGCAGATCTTGAACAATGTGCTATAACAAATTTGAAAACTTTTGGGTTTAGTTATTGCCCCAGAGAAAGTACAAAAATAGATGCCTTGGAAATATTTGGGGTTGATAATAACCAATACTCAAATTATGTCTCAATCTGTAAACTTAGATATTGAAGTTAAAACTGTTACTGATGTATAAAAATTGGTTGATGCAATAGGTTGGATTAGGTCACATTTGGGGATAACTAATCAAATGCAATCTTTATTTGAATTATTGTCAGGGATTACTTCTACTGATGGGAGATATTTGATGCAGTAAAAAAAAAAAGGCCATGGAAGAAGTTGAATTAGCTTTGACATGCAAACTTGTTAACAGAATAAATGCTTTTGTTTGTGTGTAATTATTTCTTTTGAAAGAACAAAAATACCATGTGGACTATTGTGTCAATGGAATGATGATTGGGAAGATAAATTGTATACTTTGGAATGGATATATTTATCTTTCAGATCTTGAAAAACAGCTTCAGGACTTTATGAGTTTTTTGCAGATATCATTATCAAGGGTCACAGGTGTCATAAAATCTTAGACCATGATCCTGTAACTATTGTGATATGTGTATAACAATAGTATTTTGAATGGTGTTTTCAAAATAATCATGAATTGCAATCTGCTTTATTTTATTTTACAGGTTAAATAACGTATCATTTACCTTCTCATTCTATTTTGACTTTGACTTGGGATATTCCTTGTTAGGGGAAACAAATTTGTTCTCCTGTTCCACTGAAAGGTGCGACAGTTTTTACAGATGGATCAAGGAAAACTGGAAAAGCAGCTGTAGCCTGGAAAAAGGATGGTCATTGGGAATATGAATTTATGATTCAACAAGGGTCTCCTTATTTGGTTGATGTGGATTCCCTTGTGGCTGCTTTGGCAGTAAAAACGGTACCTAATGTGTTATCTCATAAATTTTTTCACCAAGGTGCTTAGGCACTACGGCAATAATTTAAGTTGTCACAAAGTGAAAGAAAATCAATAATTTCTTCTTGTTCTGACTGGCATATGACTCATATTTCATAATATTATGGTACCAATCCTAGACACCTACTCCCTTTGTAAGAATGGCAAACAGATGTTATAAAAATGCCTGAGTTTGGCCATTTAAAGTCTGTTTATGCTACAATTGACATCTTTGCTCATGCCATGGTTGCATTAGCATTGGCAGGTGAAGCAGCTTGGGGTGTTATTCATCATTTTTGCCATGCCTTTTCTATTTTAGGTGTTTCATCGTAAAAAAGACGGATAATGGCCCAGCATATGTTTCACAAAAATGGCAGACATTTTTTCATCCCTGGGGTGTTGATCATTCCCCATATTTCAATAAGGCAAGTAATTTTTGAACATGGTCATGGTGTTTTGAAGTGCCAGGTTTAAAAATAAAAAGGGAGAATGTATAGGGAGTTAGCTTAAGTGAGATTAGATAAAGATGTTTATGTCTTAAACTTTCATGTCCTTGTCCTAGGGTGATGTTATGATGCTTGTATCCCCAGTCATCTGTTCTGTTTATGCTGGATATTATATTCTGTGCCTTCAAGACTGGTTCTGAGAGCAAAGGCTGGGAGAAGAAGAAGCACAGAGTTTGTTATCAGAGACTGCACTCACTCCTCCACATTCTGCACTGGACTGTGTTGTCTGGGCATGGATGGAGCAGAACAGAGCTGTCCTTTGCTTTTTAGTTAGTTTAGCTAACTGAGGTAGAGAAGTTTTCCCTGGACTGTTTTACTTTCCCTTTTCTTGGAACTGTTCGAACCTGCTCTAGACTGGATGTCGGAAGCCAGGACATCTCTCTGGCTGTCCTGGATGGCTCAAGCCGCTGTCAGAGGGCTCAGAGACCTTGGCACAGAGCCCAAGATACCTGTGACTTTGATTTTGACCCATGGAGCAAATTACCACCTTTATATGAAGAATTTCAAGTCAAGAGAGTTTAAGTAGAATAATAGTTAGTTTGTCACGGGGTGAAAAATAGATTTTTGAGTTTTTTTGAATGGGAGCTTGGGGTCCCAAGATGGAGGAATTTGGGCGTACCCTGTCCTTCTTCTTTCTTCTTCCTAGCCTCCATGTTCCGGGTGATGCTTGCACTTTTGGATTGGTTTAAGGTAGAAACTCACTGTCTAACATAGGTGATAGGTATTGGGAAGTTATGGTAAATAATATACACGTAGTTTTTAGTATAAAAAGATAACACCGCCCTGAAGGTGGTCAGTGTGCCTCAACCCAACCTGCCAGACAGACCTCGGCGGGTCGGAGAAAGAATGTTATGGATAAGAAATAATAAACAACCTTGAGAACGAGAACAGAGGAATCCTGACTCCTTCTTCGACTGCTGGGCTGGGAAAAGAGACTTGTATGTATCTCAGAGTCACTCCGACCAGCAGAGATTCTGAGAACTGGGGACCCGGGCAAGCACCGAGTGCTTGCATTTTGTGGCCCACCGGGGCCTACTCTGGGCAGCAGCTTTTCCCAGCACCGGAGGGACTGATAACAGAGCAACCACCCACCAGAGAGATGTTCTGAATTCGTCATCTCTTCAGAGCGGCAAACAAGTTTTGTCATCTGATATTGTTCATTTTTTGTGCTGGGGAGTGCTTTGCCTGTTGAATAAACAGGTTTTTTTCCACTTCTCTCCGAGGAAATTTTTCCCGAACTGGTTGGGGGGAGGGGCCATGTGGATTTACTTTCTGGGGAGGCCCCCTTTTGGAGGTTTTCTCCCAAATTTGCCCTAAACCAGGACAGTCCTTTACTTGATTTACAATTGTCTCCTGTATTCTATAATTTTTCTTCTTTGAATTCTAAATAGTCAAATGTTTGTAAAAATATTAAGGTATGGGTTAAAGATTTGATTACTGGAAGGTGGACTGGCTCAGTGGAATTAATAACGTGAAGGAAGGGACATGTGTGTTCCGACAGAGAATGGCCCTCGTTGGGTTTTTGCTCATTGTGCTAAGTCTTATTTGGAGTATATAGGAAGGAACAGGATGGGTGGTTCCGCAGCTGAAGTAGAATGAGTGGGTGACACTGGCCACTAGGTGGATTGAAGCATGGACCCTCAAAGAACATGCTGTGAAGATGATAATTCAAGGCAGAGCAAATGGGTATATTGACTCCCGCTGAAAACTCGAATTTAAATTGGTGGATGTTACCTTTACTTTAGTTCTTAGTATTTTTCTACAGAGAGGTTGGTAGTGCTGAGTAATGTGTCTTGTACCATTTCCCTTTGCATGGCACTGACGTTCCCAAAATAGGGGAATTTAATGTACCTAGAGGAGAAGTGTTGCCTTTGCATAGGGGCGTTGAAATAGTAGCTAAGGTTTCACACTTTGAACAACTAGGTTAGCTGCCCATTCTGATAGCAGCAACCAGTTGTAAGTTAAGTGGATGCTACTTAGTTCTAAGTGGTGACTAGGCAGATGACTTGGTCTCGAATTCTGTGTGGATAAAAATGTTTTCAACTAAAAGTGAAAGTGTCATCCTGCCATAAATGTGTCTTTAAGGGACTGCAGGATCTGTAACAGCATTTGAAAATTCATTTTCTATGTGCCTTGTTGGTACATCTTTATTGTTGGTGCATGGTTATGAACATCAGGATTTTGAGGGTATGTGTTGTATGGGCTTGTTAGATCATAGTGGATCAGTTCACGTGAGTTTTGGATTTGAAGGAAGAAGTCAGTAATTAGCAGGTGAATGAAGGATGGAAATGTTTGAGTAGTTTCCTTGTATGTTGGGATATTGCTGAATGGCTTGGGGTATTGTTGGAAGGTGGACTCTTAATTTTGCTGGTGGTTGTCATTGTTTTGTTGTAGCAGCCGGAATAGCTGCTAATAAAGTCCAGGGTAAGGAAGCAAAAAGGGCCTTTGCATAATATCCGCAGATGTTAAATTCAGCCACGCGGTGAGATGTTCAGGGTCCAAGGGTACACTCATGGGGAGAGTCCAGAGGTAGGGGCTAAGCAGTGGTATCGGGTCAGTACAACGATAAGGGCCAATGGGGGAATAGGGAGGGAGTGGCTGAGGGACATAGGAACAAGGGAAGCAGCCAATGGGGTCTTAACAGCTTTGAGGGAAGCTTCTCATGTCTCCCTAACCCAGGGAATGCCTCTCAGGGTCCCCACATTTTGGGTCACCCTTGTCTGCTTAGATTTTTGCAAGAGCCCTGCAAAAGTCCTTAGCAGTTGTGTTTGTGGTTCAAATACAAAAAAAAGGGGGAATTGTGGAAGAGGTTTTACAGCGACTTCTGTGAGCCAGAGAGAAGTTTGATAAGAGGATCCATGTTTACCCCTGAAAGAATTTCCTACCTAGGTTGTTGACATAGAAACCAAGCAAGAGAGAAGGATAAATAAGAGAAAACTGCAACTGTCTATTCCAATAAGCACTTTTTTGGTCTTTCATGACCAATGAGTAAAGTGTAAACTTATGAGTCTTGTAAGAATGTATAAAAAGCATGCATGCTATAATAAAATGGGGTTTGAAGCCTTCTGAAAATGGAGTGTGTTGTTTTGTATTGTCTCTGTCTCAACTATGACCAGCTCAACTACAACAGGATTTCAACCTATTTATTTATCAGCCTTAAAGATTCTCTGACAGACTAAGGATATCTCAAGTGCATTAAAACTTGTACTGGAAGTGTCATACACTGTAACAGTGACAAAAATGCATAATATAGTGATGACCAGAGACTCTTGTAGTTTCATAGGGATGCAACAGTACTGCAACAGTGTGGGGTGCTGCAGCTTTGGGACATGTTGGTTTGCCTGAGTAGGGTGGCAACACATAGAAGTGCCATGGAACATGCAGGGTATCAGTGGCAGAGTGATGACATACCTCAGTGCAGGAACAGAGTGATGCAACATGAAGTATCAACACAGCAAGCAGTGCCAAAGAGGGACTGTACCAAGCCCCCATGTCCCACCCAGCCCTGGGGGATTACAGCTCTATGTGGCACTCCAGAGGGAAAGGAGCTGGGCTGTGCATGCCAATGTAACATGTGGTGACAGTGGGAATGGTGATCTCATTGTGGGCCTGGTGTCACACCAGTGACACTGAGGCACGCGCTCAGAGCAGGAGCTGAGGGCAGCAGAGACAGCAGGGCCTCATAGTGATGCTCCCTGGTATGAATCACTATTCCCCCGAAAAACGAAGCACAGGTGGTGAGCTCAACCCCGGCGCTGTCACACGAGAGGGCGACACAGCCCTGCTACGATGCCCGCTGATGTCAAACCCTCTAACTACCGGTGCCTGTCGCCCACCTTGACTGACATGACAGCTACCGCAGCGGCTCCCCGTCACCAGCTGCTCCTCACACTAGCCCCACACCCTTCCGGCCAACGGAAGTCGATAGTAGCAACCATGGCAACTAATCCGGGCGCAGAACGCTGTCGGCGTTGGCTATTCTTTTTCTCTCCACCTCTCCCTGAAGTGTCCCCGCGCCTCCCGAGAGAGGAAAGTGTACGTCCCTGCGGCAGTGAGGCGAGGGCTGCAGAGAACCGAGCGTCTGGACCCCGGAATTATTGCCAGAACTCCCGCCTTTCATGAATATGCAAATATAGGGCGGGGCGGTGGGGGCCGGGCCCGGAAGCGGCGCGGCTGAGTCACTTCGGCGGCGACGATGATAAGGCAGAACCCGCGGTAGGCGGTGGCGTTGCCGTAATCTTTCGACGTTTGAGGAGTCTCCCTGTGTTCGGTCTTCTTTCTTTCCGCCTTGTCTCTACCATCATGATGGAGGAGATAGACCGCTTCCAGGTGCCAGCCGTTCGGGCCGAGATGCAGCCGCTGGTGAGAGAGGCCGCGCTGTTTCCGGGAGCTGCTCCCTTGCCATGGGGGTGTGTGCTCCCTGTGCCTGTGCGCCGCGATTGTCGTGTAATGGCCGTCATCTCCCTGGGTGTTGTCGATGGCAAGGGCAGAAGCCGCCCGCGAAGGGGGGGAGAAGGGAAGGGGGTGGGCAAAAGGGGCTCTGCCCCTACGTCGGTTGAAACGTCGCTTCTGCAAACGCAGTAACGTCTCGAAACGCCCTGGCCTGGCTAGTGCATGAGGTGAGTGTTTCGCGCCGCCTCGGCCAGTGGGCTCCAGTGCAGGGGAGGGGAGTGCTCCGGGGGAATGGGGAGCGGCGGAAAGATTGAGGAGCCCGTTCAAGTAAGGACGGGCAGCCAGAGCAGCTGGAGGCGTAAAGAATTGGTGGGGTTTTAGTTGATTTTTACAATATAGGTGAGGTCTGGGGTACAATTGAGCGATGCTTATGCGCAGTCCGGTCTGAGAGGTTCTCCCTAGGACCGAGATATCCGCACGGGATGGGCGTTAAATACGCCTATCTGGCGTGAGTTGTATGAAGCTGTGGGACACTCTCTGTGGCTGATTTTATAGCCATTGCTCTAGAGGAAAAATACTCGTGTGAAAAATCCAGGTGTTCTGCAAAGAAACATCTGTGTCAAATTACAGTTTTGCTCATGTAAAATTCTTTACATAAAAAAGCAATTTGTAAGGTGTTGGATTTTTTCCCCCACGCCAGGGCATATGTTTTTCATTTTGTTTTATTTTTCCACTTCATGGCCACAATTATACTCAGTTAATGAGCTCTGAGGAAGTTCACATAAAGGTTACACTACTACATGGGACCCTGGGGAATCTTTGCAGAGAAGGAAGTATACAGGCTTGTGGGACTTTCTAGCTGCACAACTGGGCAGGTAGAGTGGTCCTGGGCTCTTGGTATCTTCTGAAATGATGCTTATGAAGGAAGGCCAGCTGGCTGGTAGTCATGGGAGATGCTAGATCATCACCAAGTAGTCTTGGTGATGATTTCTTATGAGTGTGTAGTTGCTTTGCTTTGATGCTACAGGCTTGCTTGTGTGTGTTGTGCCCCAGCTGCATTCTGCAGAACACTTGAATGTGGTTATCTATTTGTTTCCTAACCGGAAAAGGTTCCTTTGTGTGTTCCTCTCCACTAAATTCAGTCTGCCTCACTCTTCACTTGAAGGTGCATTATTATGTGCAACCTGGGACTTGTTGAAATACAGTTCACCTTGGCATTAAAGTGAAAGCTGGATATGAGCTGATTCAAGATGCTGATTCCCTGTGGCATCTGGAGTAAGCAAATTCCATCTTGGCATCCGATTGCGTGAGACAATGATATGAAATATTTGGAGAAGTGGAAATAACTTTAATAAAGTACGTGTACAGATCCTTTTGACAGCAGGTGAGGATAGGTTATTGACTGGTTCACATTAGCACTGAAGATACTACTGAGATTTCCAGTATATCAAACTACATAATTTAGTGTTCATGTACCAGTCCTTAGTTTCTTGTTGCAGCTAGTGTTTGCAAAAAAGTTGAGAACAAAATAATTGTCTTGTGAACAGAAAGACAGTTTACAAATTTAAATTACCCCTCAGTGGCAGGAAAACCACTTTTCTTATGGTGGGAGTGTTGAAAAATTGTGAAAATATTTTAAGCTGGGTGGTGGTGTTTTCCTGTTTATATTTTCAGCTTCTAACCTTTGTGGTGGGGAAGAAAACCATCCATAAAAGCTGATGTAGACTTGTTGCATGCCTTACTTGGTGTGTGTGTGTTTTGTCAAGCAGAGACAGCAGGCATCACAAGGCTGACCCTCTTTATTCGTGTTGAGAGCGGTAGGCATGGTAGTGAGATTAGGAAGTTTGGAAAAGTTGTTGGCAGATGAAAAAAAAATACACATAAGTATTTCTTAGAAACCTCATGATAATAGTAGAGGGATGGAATTGGCTTGTGCATGCACGTTTGCATGGCCATAGAGTGATCAGAACCCAAAGCGATGGTCTGGTCCAGCCCTGCTGTTGCAGGGTAGGATGGTATATTATGCAGCTGTCATAGTAAGCTTTGGAAATAGGTTTCCTTCTTCTTCAGCAGCCAATAATTAAGAATTTTTCACAAAGAGATTTAACACTTGCATTAAAAAAATATTCTGAAACTTTGTTTCAGGGTTTCAGTTCATTTTTAACTAATGGAATGCATAGTACAAGCTTGTCTATGTTGAAGGCTGTTGCTATGACTGGATATATGCGATTTTTCTGTGTTCCTAGAAATGCTGGCATTGGGCTCAGAAGTGGGACAGAACAAGTCTGGTACAACGCTTCCAGGGGCTTTGTCTACTTTGTGTAGCTCCTGGTTTGTATTTTGCAAGTAGGGACTGGATGCTTGTAAGAATCGCTGCAGTTCGGAAGGTGACTGAGGTTTATCATACTGATTTGCCACACAGTTCTGTCCCATATTGCTGCTTTATTCTGTTACAGTAACCGTTTGACCCTTCTCTCTCTCCTCCATCACATGCTTATAAGTAGAGAATAACCTTAGCATTTCAGGACTTTTTTCTCTTCCCAGTATAAAAGTGTTCAGTTTCACGTGGTCTTGGGGACAGATGAGTTGTCCAGTGTTGAAGGCCAAAGGAGTCTGGCAATGTTTTCCCCATCCAAAGGGCTGAGGTAGAAATTTGTTTTCCAGGCAAAACCTGAGAGCTGTTATAACTACTATTAAAGCTATCAAAACCTGTTTTGAAACATGATCCCTTGCTGAAAGCAAATAGAGAATGGAAGGTCCCTTGACCAGTCTGAAGTGCATACACTATAAGAAATATTTTTTCATCCTGTTTAGGCTGGAGGGTATCCTAAGAGAGCGCTGTTTCTTCTGAGTCTGGCCAGTACATGGCAGTGTGAGAAGGGTCCTGAAGTGAGGTTTGTAAAGCTAGGCTTTTCTCAAAATCCTTAAAAATTTGTGTTCTTGACGAGCATGCGTACTTTTTAATGTCCGTTCATCTGTGTAGGTAAAGTGTCATCTTACCTTTTGATGTCTACATGCTGAACTCCAGGATAACTGTCGGAGATCTGCCTAGAAACAATGTGACAGGCAGGCCTGCTGCTCTGCTAATGTTCAAAATGAAGCAATAGGTATGCTATTAAATGCTGAAGGGAAGCCATTCTTAGAAAGTAGTCTGAAGCTTTTCTGAGCCCTTCAGCCTCCAAACCTGCCATCGATACTGGCACTATTGATCAGCTGTCTGAAATCCTTCTGAGCCTGTATCTCTAGCATACACCAAGCACTGACTGGCATATGATGGCAAATTGACAAATGATGGTGTTGGACCACATGTTGCTCCCATACACTGATGCAGACAGTCTCTGTTCTTAGCAAAAAAATGGAAGTAAACATGCTCTTGCCCACACAGCACCAGTATGACTTTTCTGAATAAAAAGCACCTGTCAAAGTGCAGCAGCTTCAGAGGAGCTTTGCTAGAAACTTATGAGACTTTGGCTTGCTTTCTGAAAGCGACATGTGTAACAGAGTATTTTAGTTTGTCAGTTATCTGCCCACATGAAAAGTGGGAGCTCTTTCTGGAGAAATTGAATTAATAGTTCTTAGATCTTGTTCTGAAGTATTGTGGCCACGCTGCTTCCTTGCAGATGTTTGCCAGGCTGTAGGACCTTGGGCTGGTAGCTCTAGTTGCTATGACTGCAGCTGATCCAAGGATTTTGCTTAGCTGCATCCCACAGTGATGTTGTTGGTTTTCTAGCTGAGATGCCAAATATGTGCTGCTCCTGGAGGTACAAAATTTTCTGAAACTTTGAAGGATACAGAAGATGCTTTTCTATACAGCTTTCTTTGAACATTAGAAGAGAAAAAAACTAAGCTATCTACTGTATGCTTAGCTTTTAAAAACAAAACTATCATTTTAGTCAGTGGACAGTATCAGTGTTCAGCATGCTTATCAAATCCATATTCATTATTTGTGGAACATATTGACTGTTTCATCCTAGGGAAGTTGTGCTATGCGTTGAGACCTTTTTGTTTTGTCTGATGCATACCTGAAAGAGAGGGGAAAACCTAAAATGAGAAAGTAAGAGTAATGAAGAAGCAAAAATAAAAGCCTACCTGTAGGGCTTAGAATGAGTATGCTAATATAACGTTAGGTCTAGCGTAGATACACAAGAAATTCCTTTCTAGGTGGAAAAAAGTTTCTAAAATGAAAATGTCATCCCTATGTATATTAATTTTAATGTAGCCCATGGGTTACACAGCTATATGTTTTGTAAATGCCTATAGCACTATGAGTTCTGAAATTAAAATAATTCAGAAAGTGCTGCTTTTAGTTATACAGCTTGTTTTGATGTGCTGCTGTGTCATTTATTGCAGTAACCTAAAAATTACCTCCCTGCATGTTTCATTTTTGTCATTGGGATTGTCTTGTTCCTTCTCTGCCCTGTATCAGGTCTTAGGTGCAGAGGTACAGGAGCATTTTTATTATACCCCCCAGGCTAGGGATAAATTCCAGAAGTGATTCCAGCATAGGCTCCCACTCCTGGCTATGCTTCCCCCCCCCTCCCCCTCTCCTTATGCACCTGCTCACTGGCAGAGCACGGTATACTGAAAAGTCCTTGATTTAGAGTAAGCACTGCTTAGCAACAAACAAAACATCAGTGTGTATGATGTCCTACCCTTAAGGGGAAGAGAGCACCCAAGATTTGCAGATGGTCATGGTTGAAAGGAATGACAAAAGTCAGAGGGTCCACAAAACCTCACAATTTTATTAGTAAACTACACACTTAGCATGGGAATTGGTATGCTAGTCCCTGACCTACTATATAAGTACATGACAGTGGGTTTTGAATAAAGGGGTAGGGCAAAGGGAAGAGAGAAAGTGAGAGATTAATTGAAGAAGGGGAGAGGAAAAGAAAAAGAGATCACCTGTTCTGGTCCCAGCATCAATACAGCTGGGGTGTCCAGGGTCCTGGGTGTGCCATCTGGGCTTTGTGGAAGTACCTTTTTATATATAGGTTTTCCCCACCCCAGAGATAAGTTTCTTGCTTTCTATGCAAGTTAGTTCTCATGTACAATCTGTTCTGGACCTTTATGGAAGTGTGTTGGATGGCTTCAGGGGTCTTTGGTGGTCTTGATTTCCCCCCTCCCACAGTCCATGCCTGCTTCTTGACTTTATTCTTGCATTTGTGGTGTATTGTGTTGTGCTTACCTTCAGAAACTAAAACAAGGATGTTTGTCCCAGAAAAGTGCTGCCCTACCTCCACATGGACCCCTTGTCCAGCCACAACCTGTTCTTTCTCATGGTGTGTTATTACCAACAATCCTCGACTGTTATTACTAGCAATCCTTGCTTGGCTCCACAGCTATCTGGCTATCGGTGTTTGAGACATACACATTAGCCCCTTATTTTCTGGGATTCTACACCACTCCATGGCTCAAACACCAATATAGACTTGGTGATCCATTGAAAAGAGAAAAGAAGAGAGAAGGAGAGACAGAAAGGGGCAAATGCATTCTATAAGCAGTCTCTAAATTTTGGGGATAATCTCATTTTAATCCCCTACATCTTAAGGTGTAATTAGATTACCAAAATAAAAAGCAGAGAGGTTAACATTAAAAGAACAATCACAGGGTGTAACATCTTGTTAAGAATTCCCATTGCTGTTGGTGACCATCCAAATAAAATGTCCTACTAATGGTGTTCCCTGTTTTTCTTGTTGCAATGCTTGTTGGATTTTTTCCACATCATTATGAATGATAATCAAAGTCTTTTGTCCGTATCAAGGTGAGATTTGTTCCAATAGGGATAGGCTGTATGCTTTAAATCAGTATATAATTAAATCATAACAATCAATAAGATATAACAGGAGCTGAGTAAATAAAATTGCATCCCATAATGTTAAAAAAATTACAGACACAAATATTAGAGTGATTACTTGTATCTACAATAAAGTTGTCTACAAGTACAAAATCACAAGGGGTTATCATACAGGCTCATCCATTCCATTGGCCTGTACTCTGTTCCAGGGGATAGAATACAGCTCCACTGTGATTTAAGCCTGACATAATGACTGAATATATAGTATATACCAAAGCACTGTTGTATTGTTAAAACAACAACTGTGGCTTTACTCTTGGTGAAGTCACAAGGGAAATTAGCTAATTACCACCAAGAGTGGAATTCCCTTTCAAATTTTGTTGCATTTGCCCAGGTTATCTTCTGAATGTCAGTGGACAAATAGCTTTTATCTTCTTCCTTTTTAATTGCTGCCACAGTAAATTGCACCCACAACTGAGAAGCATGTGGGATGTAGAATGTACTATAGTTACCATACTTATTAGCATAAGAACTGAGGGTCTCCACCCTCAGGGTTGAGCTTGTTGATGTGTGAACCAGATTTAGTTCATGCCGGCAATGATTGTTCCTGCAAGAAGGATAAGCAGTCCTTTGATGGTTAGTTTCATCTTCAGTGGGGGTGTGCTGGCATCATTCCTGGAAAGAGAAAACAATACAAGTCTTGGCAGGGTTAGTCTGAACAGGTTACCCCTTAGTGGCTCAAGTTGTCTGACAGCTTGGACTAATGACAAAGTTAATTTTTCCCACTCAGACTATCTCTGTTCTGTCTCTTTAAATGCAGTTGAGTTGAACAGTAAAGATATTTTTGTTCTGACAGGGCCAGTTTGGCCTTACCATTCCTCAGGTAGAATCTCAGCTTACACTTCATGAAGTGCTTTCTGCACTGCTGTTGCTACTTCCACCACCTTTTCAGGGTGGTCTCCTGCAATTAGAGTAGTACATAATTTCATGTCCAGAGGGAGTGAGACTGTCTGTAAAAGTTCAGCAAGCACAGCATGTGCAATCATAGGTGAATGCCTATACCCCTGCAGGAGTTTCTTGAAAGGTGTATTGCACTCCTTTCCAGTTAAGTGCAATTTGAGCCTTGTCATGTTCCCGGTGTGGAATCATAAAAACCATTTTTTACATCTACGGTTGCCATCCATAAGTAGGATGTTCTCTGAATTTGAGTTACCAGTTCTGCAAAAGTCAGCACAGCAGCAGTTAAAGGCATAGTATCGGTATTTAATTGCCTGTAATGAACTGTAAACCACAACTGTCTGTCTCTCACCAGCCAGACAGGAGAATCAGAAGGGGAATGTGAGTCAGTGATAATACCTCTCTTCTCCAAATCTGTTACCACCCTTCTGCTGGTAGTGTGGCTGTTAGGTTTGTGGTACTGAGTACCACAGCTGTTAGTGGGGCCAAATCAACTAGAACTTCAGAAATTCCACCTTGTGCCACAGCAAAAATCTGGCACTGTGATGCACTGGCAGTCCTTGGATCAGGGACTGCAGGTGCTGCATGGAGTGCACTGCAGTCTCTGGTTTGGGTTAGCATTTGAACCGAAGGACCATATGCTGCTGTCCAGACGTCAGGTTCAATTGTTCAGAACATCAAAAAATGTTTTCATTATGGTCTTTAATTGCAAAGTGAGTAGCCAACATCTGCTTCTCACCCAGGAGCCGTAAATTAACCGTAGCAGCTTGGCAGATAACACTTGCTTTGTTTACTCCAGTGATTTTAATTCTGTTACCCAGGTCATACATCCAGCTTCTCAGCATCCCACTGCATTAATATTGACTGTTGTGCTCCCATACCTATTAGAAACTTTATTAATTGCTGATGAGAACCAACTGGAATCCAAATGTCTGGGCCATTTTTATATATGCATTGATAGGATTCCACTTGCTGGATTTCAGTTTTGCCTGGCTTGTGGCCAGAATGCTCACATTAGCCCATTCTGGGCTTCTACAGTCTGTTATCAACATTATTCTCAAACTGAATCTAAAACAGAGCACTGTAGCAGCAGCCAAGAAAAAAATTAACTCTATCCCAGCTGCTATGGGGACTGTATCCACCCCTTATTCCACACCATTTACATCATGCCAGATGCCTGGCTGTCCACTACACCATTGCCTTTCCTGTCTTTTGATAGATATACACACAGATATAATTTAATTTCGTTAGTTGATGGGCCATCCCTATAAAAGTCTGTTGAGTTCATTTAGTCCATGACCTTGGAATCCTTCTATCATAACAGTCTTTTAGGCAGGAAAACCAGTGTGTGGTCTTATCACATGTTGAAGCCAGTTCTGATTCCATCAAGGCTGCCCTTGTTTGGTTTCATCACAATTCATTCATCATTAATGTGGTGACTGAAGGGGAGTCGTGTTCGGATCACCAAATCTAGAGTGGCACAAATGGGCATATAGCTGCCATAGAAGTGATAATAGTGTTATATAGTTATTAACATCATATAGTTAAATTCATTGTCTCTTCTCATCCAAAATCAAATCCTTTTGAGGCACACACTGTGTTAGTGTTCAGAAACACATAATCACGAGAATGATTATATGTAGGTGCTTTTATTGAAGAGCTCTGGGTGTCAGGGGTACAAACCCAAATCTGACTCCGACATGGGTTCAGGATGAACATGTTTTTATATTCTATTGTTATATAATTTTCATGTTAATTATTAAACTTATGTTCTATTGTATACATAGATTTCATCCAAGCATGGGCTCCTCGTGGCCCCCCTCAAACTTCTAACATAGTTTCTCATGATTCTTCCTACGATTAAACAATAATTATATTTAATTACTAAACAATCATCACATCTAACAATTATATCATTTATCATATACTGCTTACGCAGGTGCAATTTCACATGATCTGGCTAACACAAAGCCTAACATTTTCAGAGTCTATTTTCAACATTTTTCCAGGGCCCCACTAAGTCTAGCTTCTTTCTAATTCCCCGAATTTTATGATTTTAAAACCTTTTACTATCAACTGGACTTCCCCATCCTCTCGCATTACCCACCAAGTGCCCGTGGGTCCTTGAGCAAAAGCAATCGCATGGATGGATTTGCCTTTGCCTGAGGCAGGAATGACCCAGACTGTTTTCCCCAGCATATTTGTATTGTGTGCTACAGGAACTTTATCTCCTTCTGCAGTATGTAAAAGTTTTGATTGGGCAGGGACAGCCCAAATTAGCAGATCCTCTGGTGTTGACTAACCCTGTGGCCTTTGCTCAATGTGTATCCCAATGTTTGAAGGTACCACCACCCATTGCTCTCAGTGTAGTCTTTAACAGTCCATTACATCATTCCATCTTTCCAGAGGCTGGTGCGTGATAGGGAATGTGATATACCTACTCAGTGCCATGTTCTTGGGCCAAAGGGTCTATGAGGTTGTTTCAAAAATGAGCCCCATTGTCTGACTCAATTCTTTCTGGAGTACCATATTGCCATAAGACTTGCTTTCCAAGGCCCAGGATAGTGTTCTGGGCAGTGTCATGGGGCACAGGTTAAGTTTCCAGCTATCTGGTTCTTGTTTCCACCACTGCAAGCACATGGTGCTTGCCTTGGCAGGTTTGTGGGAGTGTGATATAGTCAATCTGCCAAGTCTCCCCATATTTATATTTCAGCCATTGTCCTCTATACCACAGGGGCTTTTAACTGCTTGGCCTGCTTGATTACAGTGCATATTTCACATTCATGGATACCCTGTGTGATAGTGTCCATGGTAAAGTCCACCCCTAGATCACAAGTCCTTTGGTATGTTGCATCTCTTCCTTGATGGCCTGAGGTGTCATGGGCCTGCTAAGCTAGAAATAATTCCATCTTGGTGGCCTGATTCACCTGTTAGTCATTCTGATATTCTTCAGTGGCCTGACTCTTGGGTACATAAGCATCTACGTGACTGTCGTGAGTGAATGTTTAAAGGTCGCCTAAAGAATCACTGGCAATGGTATCTGCAAAAACTAGATGGTTAAAGCACACTAAGAAAAAACAAACAAAAATCCAAAATCAATCAACTCAAATTGAAATAAATCCAAAACTATCTATGTGGAGGCTTGGAGGGGGGTAGACAAAAGGCTATGAAAGGGTAAGGATAAAAAGGAATACAGAAGACCCTCTTGTTGAGTCACAAGCTTCAGGGTAGATCCCCATGCTAAATTGAGCCAGGATTTGATCAACAGTTTATGCCTAAAGGCCCAACAGCACTTAACATAAAACTTAATTGATAAGTTAAACAATTTAGTAAAGGATTCATATAGAATTTATTATACCACAAAGTAGCTTACTTACAGGCCTAACTTACAAATCTAAAGTACTTAAGAATCTAGTAGAGCAGCATTCCTAGCACATTTGCTATAGCATATGCACACTTGCATGCACACAAACCTAGTGTTTGTACAAGGTACTTGTGAAAAATTCCCCTTAAGTTCAGTGAAATACTCACTTCAGATGCACTTGCATCTCTTCAGCAGGAGAAAGGTTGAGCCTTGAGGAGTGGGGGGTATCAGCCCAGGATCCATCGGCATTGTTCAGCGATTCTCCCAGTGTGACAAACTTGAGTGTTCGGTGGCTCTGAGAGGCCCCACTCAGAAGGAGGTTGCTGGTCACAGCCCGCTGCAGTCCAGGAGAGCTCAAAGGGTCTCACTTTGGACCGCTGTTTATAGAGTTGCAGGAGTGGGCTTTAGTCATAGTAATTTCCCATCCTGGTCACATTTTAGGTTGGTAACTTCCTTTGAAAGTTCTATAACAAAAATATTATTCCACTTGGATTGTTATTCAGGCAAGAAAAATAAGTTTCCAAGGCTGTTCCTTAAAAAACATGAGCTTGTTAGACAGCCAAAGTTCCTGGGAGCAGACAGTGTTGATAAGCTCAAGAGGAGCTTAGTCCAGATGCTGTTCATCAAGGCCAAGGCTTAAGGAGCATTTCTCAGATCATAGTGTGGGCTGAGGGGGGGGAGGGAGATGCACCACCACAGTGACCGTCACCTGGGCAGCAATATCGTTCCACAATGCAGCAGCCCATATGGGATTACCCCTATGTTGCCAGTTATTCTGCTTTCATTGCTGCAGCCACCCCATGGGGATGGGGCATTTGCTACCATCTATGAGTCAGTGTAGAGAGAAAGTATTGGCCATTTTTCTCATTCAGCAACGTCTAAAGCCAGCTGGAGAGCTTTCAGCTCTGCAAACTGAGTCAACACACCTTCACCTCCAGCAGTTTTCACAACTTGTCATAGGGGACTCTGTACAGCTGCTGTTTACTTTCCATCTTTTCCCACAATATGGCAGAGCTCATCAGTAAACTAGGAATATTGTTTCCTACTTTCTGGTAATTTCTTATACAATGGGGTTTCTTCAGCACATGTATTGGTTTGACTTTGGCTGGGTGCCAGGTGCCCATTAAGCCATTCTATCCTTCCCTTTCCCAGTGGGCCAGGGCAGAGAGAATAAGATGGAAAACAACTCGTAAGTTGAAATACGGCAGTTTACTAAAGCAAAGAAAAAAAACAAGCAAAAGTTTGTGCATGCATAAGCAAAGGGAAAAATTAATCTCTACTTCCTATCAGCAAGCGATGTTCAGACACTTCCTGGGAAGCAGGGCTTCAGCATGCATAGTGGTTGCTCTGGAAGGCAAACATTGTTGAATAACAAATGCCCCCTGTTCCTCCTCTCTCCCTTAGCTTTTATATCTGAGCTGACATCATATGGTATGGAATATCCCTTTGGTTAATTTGGGTCAGCTGGCCTGGTTGTGTCCTCTCCCAGGATCTTGTCCTGATGCCTTGAAAAGGCTGACCTAGAACAGAGGCTAGACAGAGCTAAAGAATAAAGTAGGTATTTAATAAAAGGTCCTCAATGGATACAGTTTGGACAGTACAAGAGCCCAGCCAGGGCTACACCCAAGATGAACCCAAAATGGTCACAAAATGGATGACCAGTCACGAGGTCTCACACTTTTATAGGTTTTGGTCCATTAGCGTATTTCAGTTAATTGTCCAATTATAGCTTCAGGTTATGAAGTTCCATCCTCTTTGTTTTTCTCTCTTCAATTCACTGTTGTTTATGCTCTTGGGCCGGAAATTTGTATTGGTTTTCTGATGTTGCATCCTGATTGTGGGAAGGACAATCGGCATGCACGCCAGGAATGGCCACACCCCGCCTAAGCCACCGACAGGCAGGATCGCGGTTCGGCCACTGGCTGGGGTCCCGGACCACCAGGGAGCGGCCAATAAACGCGGACCCATGTCGAAAGATCAGAGTAATGGAAAAGGAAGGACTCTTTGCTTGCTTCTCCAAGCTGCTTTATTTCTTTCCCACGCAGGAGCAGCACCGAAGTGAGGCAGGTGATGCGGCACCATGCGGGCAGTGGCAGTGCCACGTGGGCAGTGGCAGAGCTGCACAGGCAGCGGCAGCACTGCACAGGCGTTCTTTCCCATGGCAGGAGCGGCGCCGAAGTGGGGTAGCTGATGCCACACCGCGTGGATGTTCTTTCTCGCCGTGGAGAGCGGTGCCGAGGCTGCAAACCGTTGCGGGGCGCGGAAGCTGCGTGGCTCGAAGAGGGGGCAGTGGCAAAGAGCGGGAAACAGAGAAAAACAGTAGCTTTTATGAAGGGGGGGTGGATTCCCAGGAGAAGATCGTCTAACGAATCAATGGCTAGATAGGAGGGGTCTGGGGGGACAAATTTAAACATAACGTGGAGCAGGAAAGTTACATACCAGTGGCAGAAAGGAAATATCATAACTGACAGCGAATTTTCTGGATAAATGGGTGTAACAAATTATGACAGACAAGCTGCAGGGGCAGGATTTTTGAGGATAGACAGGGAAAAATCTGGAATTATCATAACTGCCACGGAGAAAAAGTGGGAAGACAGGTGGCAAACAACTCCAGACAGAGACCAAACATATAATCTCCAAACCCCCACTGTCACAGTTGTCCTTGGTCCCAGGCTTGAAAAGGAATTATTTTGTCTACCTACTCTGTGACGAGAGCTTACCAACACTTAATATGAAACTCAGAACTACACACTAAAACAGCACAGAATCTGAAAAATATAAAAGCTAGAACTTAAGGCATCAGTCCCCTCCCAGCCCCTTGATGGGGGAAAGGAGTGTTAGAGGGACAGTGCTGTTTAGCAGTAGCCAAAACACTGGTGTGTTATCAATACCCTTTCAGCTACCAATGCAAAGCACAACACTGTGAAGGCTGCTAAGGAAAAATGAACTCTATCTCAGTCAGACCCAATACAGCACATTATGTATTTCTCTGATAACATTCCAAAATCTTTGCTTTCTGGACTGTCCATGATCATTTCCAAGATTCCTGGATGACTGGAGATTCCTGTTTGAGCTTTGATCAGTGTGACCCACATACATCATGCAACTTATGCTACATGGAGTATAGAGGAGACCCTTCCTTTGATCATCCAGCCCAGCACTGGCAGTTGGCATACCAAGAGGAACTGTGCTTCAGTACCAATCACTTCTGAAGCAGCTCAAAACCCTTCATAAGATGCCAGTATCTCTTTTTCAGTTGGACTGTATATCAGGCTTTGGATCCTCCGCATCCCTTAGTCCAAAAGCCTGGGGGTTGACCTCAAGTACCAGAGGCCCTAAGTGGGGTCATTCTCCCCAGCTGCAGTGTAGAGCACAGGGTTTTTCTCATCTCTCCCTGTTTGGACTAGCCTGAGGGCTACTGCATGAACTATCTCCTGTTAAAATTGTTCAAATGCTTTTTGTTGCTCAGGGCCTCATTTGAAATAATTCTTCTTCTGGATCACTTGATAAAGAAGACTGTCATGGTTAGATGCTGGCACAATGCCAATGCCCCCATGAAAATATATTTTCCCTAGTGTCTGCTGTGAGATGTGACCAGGAATAGAGCAAAGCGGACTCCAACTTAGGAATAAAGAAAAAAAAAACTTTATTAACCTACAACTATATGTAAAAAGAAACACGCACAGAACTCAGAATGAAAACCTTCCAAAAACATTCCTCCTCCCCCCACCAAATTTCCAATACGTCACAGTAAGACAAAACCTTGGATTCTCAATTCAGTTACCACCCCTCAGATCACCAACTCTCAGTCCATCACCACCCTGCAGATAATAAATTCTCAGTTCATCAAGGAGAGAGGAGTCCCTCTTGTACCATAGACTTCCCCAGGAAACACAGTTGAAACCTCTTGTGTTTCCATGTGTCGTGGTTTGACACTGGCACAATGCCAGTGCCCCCATGAAGATACCTTCTCCCTGGTTTCTGCTGTGAGATGTGACCAGGAATTAGCAAAGCAGGCTCCTACTTAGGGAAAAAAGAACCAGAACTTTATTAACTACTCTACAACTACAGATAAAAAGGAACACACACACAGGGAAAATGAAAACCTCACAAATGCATTTCCTCCTCCCCCCACCAAATTTCCAACACAATACATTTATTCCTCAAATCACCAACTCTCGGTCCAGCACCACCTTTTAGACAATCAATCCTCAGTTCATCAAGAGGAGAGGAGTCCTTCTTGTACCATGGGCTTCCCCTGGAAACACAGTCGAAGCCTCGTGTGTTTCCGTGTCACTCGTGGCACTGCCCGGAGTACATCTGCCGTCGTGACTTCTTCCTTTTCATGTCCAGTGCTCTCACCACTGAACACGGACCAGAGCTGCTTCTAGGGTTGTCTTTTAAGGATGCTCTGTCCCGATCCAAAAAAGGCACAGTCTCTCCTTTGGGACACCTGTCCCCACAATCTCTCCTTTGGGACACCTGTCCCCCCCATATTTTTTCACCCCCTGGGGCCGAGGGGCACCAACACTGAACCCTCTTGGTTCTGAGGCCATTGCCTCCCCCTAGATGCAGTCTCTGTATCACAAGGAACATGGGTCTGTCCATGGCTATACAAAAAGAGTCCAGCAAAAGCCACTCCATCATCTCTTCCCACTAGGATTCTTCTCTACTCTTCTACTATCTCTCGCTCGCCCAGACCTCTCTCACACTTGCACATTTCCTTCCTCATCTTCCACTCTATCTTCCAGGAGAGGTCAATGATCTGTAAAGTTCTCATTCTCCAAAAAGGGGTTAAAAGCTCCTACAAGTGGCCGGCTGAACCCTCCCCCTTCTTCTCCTCCCAGCCGTGCTGCCGGCACAGGCCCATGTTTATCAAGCTTCAAGGTTACAGTCCCATGCAGCGGCTCTCTCTCTCTCTCTCTCTCTGTGTCTCTCAGGGGGGGCTGCCTGGTGGCTCCCGGTCTCTCTTTCTCTCTTCCACCCTTCCACCCCTGGGCTCAGGCCTACCTCTCCCGGCCACATGGCTCTTCCCCTCCCCCTGCCCAGCCAGCAGCTGGGCCGGGGGAGAGACCCGAACTCTTTCCTGCCGGAAACCCAAGAGGACCCTCCCAGGGGAGAGCTCTGCTTTTAACCCCGTGTTCTCAGAGGCGTGTCCATGTCCCAATGGCCAAGTTAAATGCCAATATTAAAGTCTGAATATCCATTGGCCAAAAACACAGCATCCCAAAAAACACATTTCCTGTCAAACCACCACACCATGTCACACGTGGCACCACCCGGAGAACATTTGCCATCATGACCTCTTTGCTCCATGTCCAGTGCTCTCACCACTGCGCATGGACCAGGGCTGCTTCTAGGGTTCCCCTTTTAAGGATGCTTTGCCCAGTTCCAAAAAAAAGCACAGTCTCTCACTTTCGGGACACCTGTCCCCCCCAAATTCACCCCCTGGGGCCGAGGGGTCTCAAGACCAGAGATCTTCTTCTCTGAAGATTGAGGGCACCACCACCCTCCTCACCCATCGTCTCTATTCATGCCACTCCTTCACATAACATCACTGCACTCTCTTGGCTCCAAGCCATTGCCTCCCCCTAAATGCAGTCTCTGTGTCACAGGAAAAAAACTGGTTCTGTCCATGGCTATACAAGAAAAGTCCAGCCAAAGGCTACTCCATCATCTCCTCCCACCTAGGATTCTTCTCAACTTCTTTGGACATCTTTCCCTTGCACAAACTTGCATCACACTGGCCCATTTCCTCCTATTTCAGCTCTCTCTTCTCATTCAGCTCCAGGTGGATCAGCATTTTAAGGTTTCCATCGTTCAAGAAAAGTGTTAAAATCTCGGGCTCTGCCTGCCCAGAACTCTCCCAGGACTGCCGAGCACCTCCTTGCCGCATCCCCCCCTTCTCCTTCTCGGCCGTGCTGCCAGCACATGATATCAGATTTCAAGGTGGCACAAGCACAGGCACAGGCTCTCTCTCTCTCTCCCAGGGGGGCTGCCCAATGCCTCTCAGTGCTCCTCCACCCTTCCATCCGGCAGGGGCCTTGGCCTCCCTTCTCTGTCCAAGGCCCCGGCCTACCTCACCTGGCTGTATGGCTTCCCCTCCCCCGCCCAGCCCACAGCTGGGCATGGGAGGTCTGACCTCTTTCACTCACCGGAACCAAGAGAAAGTTTTCCTGGGAGTTCTCTACTTTTAACTCCCTGTGTTCTCAGAGGCATATCCATGTCCTCAGTGGCCACACCAGGTGCCAATATTCAAATCTGAGCACCTATTGGTTTGACCACCAAACTCCAAAAAAACTCACTTCCTTTTCAAACTAGGACAAAGACTCACAATGAGACTGTACTTTAGAATATGCTATCTCCAGATAACTCACAATGCCTAAAAAAGCTTGAGTGTCTTACTTAACAGCAATATCTCTGTGTGAATTGAATATGTGGATGTAACATCAAGATGGCCATGACCACAGAATCAACTAGGTTGGAAAAGACCTTTGAGATCATCAAGTTCAACCTATGACCTAACACCACCTTGTCAACTAGACCATGGCACTTAGTGCCACATCCAGTCTTTCCTGAAACACCTCCAGGAACAGTGACTCCACCACCTCCCTGGGCAGCTGTCTTACTTTGAAAAGACAGGTGTCTGCTAAGGAAGGCAGCAGCCTCTCTTGAAATGGAAAATGTAAACCCTTTCTCTCTGAATTATTACAATTTTGAAATTAAGGGGCTCTCAGGCAAAGATACAGGAGTAGGAATAACAGTTCTTTATTAGGGAAGAAAATAAAAATAAAAATGCAGTAATACAAAACAACACTGATAGAGTCAGAATATGACCTGACACCCATTTGGTCTGGGTGTTGATAGCAGTCTGATTGAATGGTGGCTGCAGTATTCCTGGAGTGACAAATGTGGTTCTGTTGAAGCAGTGGTCCTGTAGAAGGGTGTAGTTTTCTTCTGAAGGTCCAGTGGTAGTGTAGATGGGCCTGGTCTTTCCTCTGGGAATCCAGTGGAGAAGACAGCTGTTCCTCTGGGAATCCAGTGGGAAAAGGCTGCTTGTGGTGTTCCAAATTTCAGATTATATCCAGGTAGGAATGGTTGGATCCTCCCCCTGGGCTGAGAATCTCACAATGAGATGATGTACTGTGGTAATCACATATCCTCTGAACAAGAGAGAGACATAGTTCTCCCAGGATTTTCCTGAGAAGCTGTGAGAAAGCTCAGAGAAAGAATTAAAAGAATTATTATCTCAGTCTCTGCACCTGGCAAGCAATCTCTGTCAAAGATGTTTACAAGAAGGAATTGTCCCTTCTTGACCAATAGGTGAGAGAAGATTTCTAAAGGCCAATCAGGTCTTAGGTCCACCATTGTTTCTATAAGAACTGTGAATTTCTAATAGTAAAGTGCCTTTTCATGCCTTCTGATGATAGTCTCTGTATCACCTTTATCTGTCCCTGACACCCCTTCGCTGATAATGTACTTTTATCAGTCATGCAGTGAGACTCAATGGTCTATTAACAGAAGCTATCTCCCCAGAGGGAGGATGGGTTGTGGAAGAGATAGAGAAAACTGCCCCACCTGGTTTTAACAGGTGGCCCAATTAATAGAAGATAACTGTCCCACCTATAACTATTACAGCTGAATCCATGATGTTCATATGTCTGAGACATAACACAGGACAGAACTCCCTTTTGGTCATCAGAAAACAGCATCGTTTATTGTGTCTAGCACCTTTTATAGCCTATTCAAAACTCCCAGGTCAGGACATCTCATTGGTCTATTCCTGTGCCCCTAGACTCTGAACCAATACAATGTCTGCATCCTAGGAGAGCTCCCATTGGTTGTGAGCTTCTGTCAGTCAGCCCAGAGGCTGCTCCCTGGAGCTGAGCTGAGCTGCTTATTATAACTTGATTAATACTACTGCAACATCTCACCGTTTTATTTTTACTAAAAATTGTGATCTGTTCTCTGTAACCTATTTGCAGGAATCCAAATCAAACAGGGTGACAGAAAAACAGCATGGTTTTAATTTGTATGACTTATATACAGTAAAGGTGCAGTATATTGGTTTAGAGTCTGTAGGCAAGAATTTCTTAGTGTTTAGGTTACAAGTTACAACTTAGCTCTAAAAACAATAAACCACTCAAGTCTTAAAACTGTTAAAGAAAAGTCTAACTACTAGAAAAAACAATCTGTAAACAGAAAAACAGTTTGTAAACAGGAAAATTAATTTGTAAACAAAGTTGCAAGTTAAATCTTAACTCTAAGCTGAATTTATAACTTTGAAATATTCAGTTTTAGAACTGTGAGAAAAAACAAACTTAACAGATAAAGCAATTTGTAAATAAATAGAGTCTTTATATGAACTGTTACTTTAAGAGTCACAGATTTCTATGAGGTAGTTATCAGTTGTTTTGGTTACATGGCTTCATGATGTCTGATGAAGGGACATCGACTGGTGTCTGTGGTTTCGAATGTTCATTGTAATGCATTTATCTTGGTTTTAGGCAGCTGAATTATCATAGGATCATTGTACTGTTATATGGTTTACTTAAGCCTCAAAGAGGGGCGTGTACCCTCACCCCAACCCCTTTTTCCCCCCTAAGTAAGCCTTTATTGACATCTAGTGTAAGAAGAATTTTCACAAGAATGATAGTGCAACCCATTTATCCCTGAAAGAAAAATCTAACACCCAGAATAGATGACTTTTATCTTTTAAAATGATGACAAGTGGCAGAACTTTAGCTGAAGAACCCCACAACTGAAATTTGCCTATGACAAATTAATTTTGTTATGAGTATCTCAGTGGATATCCCCTGGATCTTACCCATCCTTCTCAAAACAATGCAACAGTAATCACCAAGAGTACTGAAAAGATACATAGCAACACATACACTAAAGCTTCCTTGATGCATAATAGTAATTGCCTGAGTCAGAAATGCAACACTTTACTGACTGTAGGGTTATTGATTTTGGTCTTAACAATCCCAAATATCCACAATGAATATTGTACTATGAGTTCCAGGGCATATCTCACAAACAGTTGCGCATTTTTGTAACTTTTGTATGGTAACCCCTTAGTGCTTCCATTAAAGTTTTTGGAACATGACAACTGTGATTTATCAGGGGGTAAAGTGGTTGTGAGACTCTTGAGGGGTGGAAAATTGGTGTCTGTTTTCTTCTTCATCATCCATTTATAGGGAAAGGCTGGCTCCTTGCTGGGTTGGATGAGAGGACATGTTGGTTTTAGTTGCTTTGAGACAGTTATCCCATGTGACCGACCCCATCTCTTCGGGTAGACTCGATTCTTTCTGCCCCCAGGGTACCGGACTATCTGAGCTGCTTATTATAACTTGATTAATACTACTGCAACATCTAACAGATGGCAATAGAATACACACTCCCCAGCCACATCTTGCATTTGCAACCTAAGATAGCAGCCCATTCCAGGGCCCAGTCACTCTTTCTGTGAAGAACTTTTTTCTAATGTCCAACCTAAGCTTCCCCTGGCACAGCTTAAGACTCTGTCTTCTTGTATTGTCTCTGGTTGCCTGGGAGAAAAGGCCAACCCCCACCTGGCTGCAACCTTCTTTCAGGTAGTTGTAGAGAGTGATATGGTCTCCCCTGAATGTCTTCTTCTCTAGGCTGAACAACCCCAGCTCCCTCAGCCACTCCTCATAGGACTTGTGTTCTAGTCCCTTCACCAGTCTTGATGCCCTTCTCTGGACACCCTCCAGGGTCTCAACATCCTTCATAAATTGGGGAACCCAAAACTGGACACAGTACTCAAGGTGTGGCCTCACCAATGTAGAATACGGGGGAAGAATCACTTCTCTAGTCTTGCTGGCCACACTGTTCCTGATACAGGCCAGGATGCCATTGGCCTTCTTGGCTTTGTGGACACATTGCTGACTCGTGTTCAGTTTGCTGTCAGTCAGTATCCCCAGGCCCCTCTCTGCCTGGCTGCTGTCCAGCCAGATCCACAGGTGAAGTGTGAAGAAAGGATTTATTCCATTATTTTGCTGGCAAAACAGGGACCAATACACTGCTAAGCTTATGTCATTTTAGCAGGGGCAAAAAGCACTCAGGCTGTTCCTGGTCTCACATATCAAAGGCCTGACACAGGCACAATTTTTCACAAGGCTGTGTTTTACAATCTACAAGCTTCTTATTTCCCTTCCCCCCTGGCTTCACAGTAGGCCTAGGCCTGTGAAGAATGCTTTTTAGGTCTTTTTATAGCATTATGTTATCTGACTTCTCAAGATAGACAGAAACAACAGTGAATTTTCCCAGCCTTAATATTCTTAGTACCCCCCAGCTGCAAGGTCATCTTGAGCACAACGCTCTTTACCAATCTTCCTTTTTTAACCCTTTCCTCCCCACAGTCTCCAACAACTAGTATCTTGTTAATCAAATCCATTGGGATCTGATGACGTCCATCTTGCCATTTTATTGCTAAAAACTTGAATCTCTTGTGAAAGTCCTTTGACCTTACTTTGTTTTATGGCAAAACTGGCTTTCAGAATGATTGGGACTATTTTCTTCCCTTTCTCAAGATTTTCTTCTGCTGTATTGCCTCATACGATATTATCATCAATGTTTTGCAGATATTCTGGAGGTTTGCCCTGTTTCAGTGCAGTCTGTATCAGTCCATGGCAGAAGGTAGGCCTCTGTTTCCACTTCTGGGCAATCAATTCCAGGTGTAGTGGATAACCCTCTGCTGCCAAAGGGATGGAGAAAAGTGCATTAGCAATATCAATCATGGCATACCACTTGGCTGCCTTTGACTCCAGCTCATATGGAAGTTCCAGCATGTCTGGTATGTCAGTGCTTGGCAGTGGTGTGACTTCATTAAGGCAACAATAATCTACTCTTAGTCTACATTCTCCATTTGACTTTCACACTGGCCGTATGGGACTATTAAAGGGCGAGCAGGTCCTGCTGATCACTCCTTGGCTCTCCAGTTGATGAATCAGCTTAAGGATGGGAATGACAGAATCCCAGTTGGTGTGCTACCAGTAAACCATTATGGTAGAGATGGGCACCTATTGTTCTTCAGCTTTCAGCAACCCCACAACAGAAGGGTCCTCCATGAGGCTAGGTAACAGTCAGCTGTTGGGATACTCCTGTCACTCCAGAAATGCTAGTGGATTCTGCTTCTGCATAGCTTGATGGCATTATGGTACACTGTGCAGTAGATGGGCAGTAAATACACCAGTATCTACCAGAGATCCACAGGATAAGGATACCCCGTGGGTCTGATTTTCCAGGCCCTCTGATTTATAGAGTCCAGTAAACCCAGTTGTCCCTCTCCTCTACCTGGCCTGAGGCAGGGTTCCTCTCCTACTGGTCATAGGATTCTCCATTTCCTGTAGCAGTAGAATTCCTTTCCAGAGGGTCAGGAGTAAAATCAGCCTTTCTACCACCCTGCAATTAACATACTCATGCCTCTAGGGTCAAAGTAGGTTTTCTATCCCACTTACTCATGTCCTCTCCATGGTCCCGCAGGTAAAACCACAGAGTACCCTGTGGTGTGTACTTTCCATATCCTTCCTCATGAGTGGGAGGACACTTAGTGTTCATGGCTGTGATGCTGGTCCATACAGGTAGGGAGGGAGTAGGATCTATCCTCTTGAGTTGCTGGACCAGTTTCTCCACAGCCAAGACAAAGGAGGAAGAGAGATTGTCATTGTATTCCTGGAGCTGGTGACCCACTTCATCCACCGTTGGTGGCCCATTGTTACTGTTGTTGCCAGTGGTTTGGTGTGCAACAATGGTGCACTCCCATAAAATTTCCACCACATGGGTCATTGGACTTTGGGTCTGTGGGTAACTGCACATTTTTTGAGTCAAAATAAATAATCTCTTGCATGGCTAATTGTGGTGGTTTCAGTTCAAAACTGGGCAGAAACACCAATTTCATGTAGTGGTTTTGGTTCACCAATATCAGATTTCCCCAATTTTGAGATTTCCCAACCAATGTGCTGATGAGTGTGGTGGGCTTCAGTGCTGGCCAATCACCAAGGCGCTCACTTCCTGCTGTGAGATAGGATTAGGAGAAAGGCAAAGCAGGCTCAAAACTTTGAAAGGGTATAAAGAAATTTTTATTAAAAGTAACTAAAAGAAAAAAAGTAGTAAGAATCAAAACAAAACCTTCAGACCACTTCTCCTGCCACAACCTTTTCTTTCCCACTGACAATGTAAAGAAACCAAACCTAAAATTTCCAGTCAGTTTACCACCTCTAGAATAGTCTTTCTTCAGTTCACTTAGGGGGAGAAGTCCCTCTTGTTAAGGTTATGGAGATTTCTCCACAAGAGGAAAGAAAACAGTTCTCTCATGGCTCTCAGTTTTGTCACGAATAACAGCCGCCTGGGGAACCCTGCCATCATTAAATCCTTCCCATTTCCACAAGCCTTCCCACAGCTTGTTGATGGGCCATGTTGACTTATGGGGTATCGTTTTAAAGATGAGCTGTTCAAAGGCAAAAGTTCTCATTATCTATTTCTAAAATCATCTTCATGCCTGGGAACAGAAATCTTCTTCTTCTCCTGGAAGCACAGGACTACTCTCTTTCTCTGTTCAAACTTCTCATAGGATCACAGCTATTTCAACATCTGCTTATCTTAGCATGGAGGCCTTTGCTCGATATTAATTTGAACACTTTCATCTCCCCGTAGTTTAATGCATTATAGGAAAAAAAGAGTCTTTTCTCCATAGCTTACAAGAGGATTTCATCCCCAAGACCAAGGCATCTTCTCCTCCCTCCCATCTGGGACTTAACTTCTTCCTCACTGTGAAAAATGCTAATCACTTGTTTTTAAAATTTTAAAAGTTTAATAGTAATAAAATGGTTATAAAAATAGTAATACAATTAGAGTAATAATAATTTGGACAATTTGAATTAGGACAATATGAGACAATAGACAATAGACACAAAGAGTTACAGACATCCGGGTACCTTTTTCATAAGCCTGAAAAAGGACACCCATTAACAAAGGATTAACCCTTAAAAACAATAGCCTGTTGCATATTCATACACCTCATACATGATGCATAAATTCCATTCAAATACAGGATTCAGTCTGGTCATTGTCAACTTCTTCCTCATAAGCCTAACGGTGTCATCCTTGCCGTGCAAGGCGGGAAGAAGTTAGTTTCTCCTGATAAGGGAGCAATAAATTCCCTTTCTCTGAAAGATTTAGGTGTCCTGTGATTGCTATCTCAGTGCGAGTCCTCCTTTCTTTAGAAAAAAAAGTATCATACATAGCATAGTATCTATTTTAACATTTTGTTATAACCTAAAACTATATTTACCACACTACTTAAGAGAATTAATACAGCATTACTTTCTAACACAACACATATAATATTCATTTTAATATTTGCGAAAAGCCAATCATAAAATACACATTTTTCACACTCACTGACCTTTATGTCTTCATGTTGTTCCTTTACATGCTTGCATCTTGTTCCTTTCTCGCTCTCGAGGGAGGCTTGAAGCACTTAAAGGGTTAACATCCTGCCTAGGGCCTACCCGACATGCTGGTAACTTGTGGCAGGAGCCGCAGCTGGGACTGTGTCAGGATCGGCCTCATGGTTGGTCTTTGTTTTTCTCTGTGTTCAATTCCCTCCGCAGGGCCACTCTGCACGGGCTGCAGGGGTCTCTGGTCTCAGTCGCTCTGGGGGGAGGAGGCCTGACGGCAAGATCTTAACAGCCGAAGCCAGCCCTGCTCCGCTCTGGGGGGAGGAGGCCTGACGGCAAGATCTTAACAGCCGCAGCCAGCCCTGCTCCGGCCTGGGCTCCACAGCCTCCCCTCCACCTTCCTGCCCTGCAGCTGCTGGGGCCCCGGCCCAGCCAGAACGGGGCTGATGGGGGGGCCGGCGGGCGGTCCGGGAAGGAGGAAAGGGCCCGGCCCGCGGCAGGGCCAGCCAGCCCGGCCTGGGCAAGATGGGGGCCAGGGCCGGGGCCTGCCACCTCCTTGCCAACCGGAAAAGAAAGAACAGGTTCCCGTTTTTTTTTCGTCTTTACATGTCTTTTTCACAGAGGTGTGTCCAGCTTCTCAGTGGTTCAACAGACTGTCAGTTACACAAAAAGCTTTTGCATCATTTCCCCAAATTTTCCTTCCATTCCAAACCATGACACTAATTCTCTCAGGTACTGGCTACCTTTCTTTACTGCATTCTACTTGCCTGGATGACATATAACATCTTCCTTTAATGCTTGATAGGAGTTGCTTCCAGAAGCTAAGGACTCCTGTCCTTCTTCCAATCGTCTTGTCAATGCCTTTTTGACTAGAAAGTGATCCCAGATGCTTGGCTTCTCTATCCTCTAATTCCAAACTGTTAGCACTGTTATCACCTGTCTGCTCTCATGCAGGGATGATATGTGTACCTGGATGATGGCTGAGATATTTTAGTATGTCTTGCAGCTCATTCAAGGATAAGGATTGAGTGGTTACCTCTTGTTCTGGTTCTGCCTCTTCCTCCTGTTCCTGTGATGGCACTGCTTCATCCTCCTTTACTAAATGACCTGTCTTTCATGTCCATTTCTTCTTGTGTATAGGGGCAACTGATGCTGGTATGGGTTGGTTCTCTGATTTAGCTGCATTACCTATCACTGGGGTCAGACAAAGTGAGCAGAATGCCAGGATGAGAGAGGGGAACATGTGCTTTTTAATTCTGAAAGCTTTCATTCAGGGAAAGCCCTCAGCTTACCTACATGGACTGTAAGGTATATGCAGCCTCTTGAATCAGAGAGAACCAAAAGGTTAAAACTTCAACAACTTATGAGTTGTTGAAGTAATGTCCCTAACAACAACGCTGGCCAGTATCGGGGACAAGCAGTCATTTATTCACCAAGGGTGACTGACAAAACAAAGACTGAGAGGGGTTTATATACACTGCAACTTTTATCCCCCTTCTGCTGAGTTCAGCCCACTATTTTGTCAGATACAGATGTATCATGTTTCTTCTCGCTGTTTTTCTGTGAAGCAGTATTGCCATCTAACATTCTTTTCTGGTAATTTTGAGGAGGAGTCGGGGGGAGATCTCTTACTTCATCACCATCATCTTTGTCATGCCATCCTCCACATGGCCTTTCAAGCCTCACACATGTGCTTTTTCTTCTTGTGATGTCCCATTTATTATTTTATTGTTCTAATTTCTTATTTAGACATCTAATTCATCTCTAGTTATAAAATAACTCCAAGGCTCCTCTAGCTAAAACAATTCTCTTTTGACTAAAACTTGTGATGTATAGCTACTTTTCCTTACCACAGGTATAACACATTCATCAGAGTCTAAGCCTGAGTTACTCCCTGTTCTTTCCCATAACATCCTTATTTTATTAGAACAAAGTTATCCATTCACTAAAACTAAGAACAGCTAAAGCAACAAGATTATAAAAACTAAGATAGCAAAGTCACAGAAACAAATTTCTTAACTATTTTCAATATAGTTCCTTATAAAATTCAAGATCATTAAGTTTCTTAGCTAAGAAACGCACTTCTTCTCTCCCCCCTTCGCTCTCAGAACAAGTCTTAAAAGTGCAAAACTTATTATTCAGCATAAACAGAACAGATTTTTGGGGATACAAGCATCATATACCCAACTCAGGACATTACTATATCTCTTTCACTCTTGGTTGTATCATCCTTGCTGTGAAATTGAAGACTGAATGTGGTAAGAGAAGAAGACTGGACCTCATCACTGATTTGATCTGTGGAGTTGGAGATTAAGAATGGAGCTGGCTAATGGCAGGACTTGGAGTCAGTCATGAAGGTGTACCTGTTTTTTCCAGACATCTTAAGACCTTGGCTGGAGTAGTTGTCTTTGGGCTTCTGTGCAGATCTGTTGCTTTCCACAGTCTGTAGAAATGCACCTCTTTCCTCATACACTCACAGCATGCATCTTTAGTGAAGTCTTGTGCCATTCTGAAAATAAGGTCCTTGTGAGGTTATTCTGTCACTATAAAATTGACATTGTAGTGATGCAGCCACTTGCAACTAGTAAATCTGTCAGTTCCAGCTCTAGCCGTGTGTGGTCTCTCTGACTGTTATTCTCCTTTCTGAGGTTTTGTCCTGGTTTTGTCTGTGATAGAGTTAATTTCTTCTAAGTAGCTGGTACAGTGCTATGTTTTGGATTCAGTATGAGAATAATGTTGATAAACACGTTTTAGTTGTTGCTAAGTAGTGCTTACCCTGAGTCAAGGACTTTGCAGTGTCTCATGCTCTGCCACTGAGCAGGTGCACAAGAAACTAGAAGGGAGCACACCTGGGACAGTTGACCTGAAATGGTCAAAAAAATCTACACCATAGAGCATCATGCCCAGTATATATACTAAAGGGAGTTGCCTGGAAGAGGGGCCGATCAGGGTTCAGGGATGGGGTTTGGCATCAGTCAGCAGGTGGTGAGAAATTGTATTGTGCATAACTTATTTTTTCTTCGGTTTTTCTAATCTTATTTTTAAACATATTTACTATTATTATTATAATATTTTAATTTTATTTCAATCATTAAACTATTCTTATCTCAACCTACAAGTTTTGATTCTCTTTCCTGTTCTGCTGGTGTGTGGGGGGTGAGTGAGCAGCTGCATGGTGCTTAGTTGTCAGCTGGGTTTAAACCATAACAGGTTTAAAGTAATCTTGTACAACAGATTGGTGTCCATTTTGGAATATGTAATAGAAAGCCAAGCATTTGCTTCTTTCCTTTGACTCTGAGGCTAGCAAGGTGGAGAGAATGAAATTCTATGTAGATGTTTTCTTCAGCTTCAAAGAGTACCTGCTTTTGGAAATAGCCACTATTTATTCACAGAATAACAGTTTATTGCTTCTCTGGGAAGAAATGTTCTCTTAAATGCATGCCAAGTATACTGACTATATCCAAACTGCTTTTACTAAGTGAGATGTAAAGTCCTCTTAGTTAGGGACCAAGAAATGTTATTTTCGGCAGTAAAGCTGAAGGATGGCGGGGAGGGGAATGATGTTTGTTTTTTCACTAAGTTTGCCACAGGCACTGGAGGAGCTTTTGAGTTCGTATGAAATGGCTTGCTTTGGTGGTGGCCTCTCCTGCTTCTTGCCTTCAAACAAATCTCTTTTATGGTTGGCAAATAAATGATCTTTTTTTTTTTTTTTCTTGGTGGACTGAATATCTTTATCTTCCTTAAATGGAGTTATTTTTATGTTTTCATCAGTTCTTTATTTCACTCCTACACACAGTTGTCTAACTTGGGATTTTTTATGTTTCTGTGTGTACCTCTGTGAGGGTGTTCTCAGATTTAAGGTACTGCAAATTCCTTTTTTCCCCTCAAAGTGAAGAAGTGCTGTAGTCTTCACAGAAGAATGTGCTTCACACTGGATTTTTGGCAGTTTATAAGCTGAGGAGAAACTGCTAGCTAGTGATTCAGTTTCTCTAAATCTGTGTGTGTGAAAACGTTGATCAAAACCAGAATCTAAATCATACTCTAGGATAAAAGGGAATGGTTATGTGTCTCAGTTGGAAAGACAGGAGTCTACTAAGGAAGGCAGGAGCCTCCCCTGAAATGGAGAATGTAAACCCTCCCCACCCCTCCGAATTGCTATAAATTTTAAATTAAGGGGCTCTCAGGCAAAAATATAGGAGCACGAAATAACAGTTCTTTAATAGGGAAGAAAATAAAAGGATAGAATAAACAATGCAGCAAACCAAACCAACACTGACAGAGTCAGAACACGACCTGACACCCTGTTGCTCAGGGTGTTGGTAGCAGTCCAGTTGGAAATGTGGCTGCAGTCCTCCTGGAGTGTCAGGTGTGGTTCTGCTGGAGCAGAGATCCTGTAGAAAAGGGTGTAGTCTTCCTCCGAAGATCCAGTGGAAGAAAGAGGCAGCTGCTGTTCCTCTGGGGAAGCCAGTGGAGAAGCCGTGCAGTTATTCCAGTCTCCAGATTATATCTGGGTAGCAACGCTTGGCTCCTCCCTCTTGGCGGAGCATCTCACAATGGGATGCTATAGTTCTTATCAGTCATGAACTGACATTCAATATCCTGTTATCAGCAGATGTCCCCTCCTGAGGGAGGAGTGATTGTGAGCACTCAGAGAGAGAGATAAGGCAAACTGCCCACTTGGCAAAAGACAACTGCCATACAGTTGGTAATAGAATACGTCTTGCCTTGCAATCTGGAACAGTATGGTAAAGGAGTTACAGGACATCCAACTCTTCTTGAAAATGCCTTATAAATACATCTGTACTGAAGTTTAACTGTCAAGAATTGACTCTTTCATAGAATAGAATCATTTAGGTTGAAAAAGACCTTTAAGATCATTGAGTCCAACTACTAACCTAATGCTACAAAGTCCACCACTAAACCATGTCCCAGAGTGCCACATCTACACTTCTTTTAAATACCTCCAGGGATGATGACTCAACCACTTTCCTCTTGTCCTATCACTTGCTACTTGGGAAAGGAGACTGACACCCACCTGTCTACAACATCCTTTCAGGTAGTTGTAGAGTGCAATAAGGTGTCCCCTCATCCTCCTTTTTTCCAGACTTAACAACTCCAGTTCCGTCAGCCTCTCTTCATAAGACATGTTCTTCAGACCCTTCATCAGCTTTGTTGCTGTTCATTGGACATGCTTTAGTGCTTCAATGTCTTTCTTGTAGTGAGGGACACAAAACCAAACACAGTATTTGAGGTGTGGCCTCACCAGTGCCGAGCACAGGGAGACAATCACCTCCCTAGCCCTGCTGGCCATGCTATTTCTGATACAAGCCAGGATGCAACTGGCCTTCTTGGCCACATGGGCACACTGCTAGGTCATGTTCAGCTGGCTGTCAACCAGCATCCCTAGGTCCTTTTCTACCAGGCAGCTTTTGAGCCACTCTTACCCAATCCTTTAGCATTCCATGGGATTAAGAGCCTGAATGAGAGATGTGAGACTCCAGGCAGCTCTTTAAAATGCAGTTTATTACATCCAAGATGTTACAGCAGTCCAAGGTCGTGGGTGACAGAGCCTATGCCTACAGCTGTCAGCTCCAGCTGCAGGCAAGCCTGGAGATCCTTTAGTTTTGGTTACAATGCATTATATACTTTTCTTTGCTGAGCATCTTAATACAGAAGAACCAATCTATACCTTAACTTTTACCTATAGCCTATCAAAACTACTATAATTACCATATTCATGTTACTATTCTCCAATCACTAAAAGTTAGTACATTACAGTTTAAGCTAGAAGTTGTCTTTCAGTTTTCTTGCAGTGGAAAATTCTGAGACCTTTTTTCTACTTGCAGCATTGGCAGTCTTGTTTGCCTGTGCTATCTTTCTGCTTGGTAAAAACATCTTCTTTG
Source organism: Molothrus ater (assembly GCF_012460135.2). Lineage (NCBI taxonomy): Eukaryota > Metazoa > Chordata > Aves > Passeriformes > Icteridae > Molothrus > Molothrus ater. Next base: position 6,413,273 of record NC_050510.2, read on the forward strand.
AAGTGGGTTTATCCTTTGCTCTAAGTCATAAAAACCCCTTCTAACTAACATACCCTTTGCCTTCTTGGTTATCCAGTAAGACTGGCTCAGCAATTCTTTTCTTCTATATCAAAACTTGCTTCCATTTCTATTCCTTCTTCAGATTCTACATTCAAAAATCTTTCTGCCAAGCATACCTATCTGTGAGACTTTCTTGTCAAACTTTCATCCTTCCCAACACATGGGGTTTGTTGTGACCCAAGTACAGGATTCAGCACTTTGCCTTGTTAAATCTCATACAATTGGCCTTGGCCCATCAATCAGCCTATCTACATACATCTCTCTGCACACCCTTCCTACTCTCCAGCAGATCAACACTCCCACCCAACTTTGTGTCATCTGCAAATTTACTCAGGGTGCACTCAATCCCCTCGTCCTGACCATCAATAAAGATATTAAACAGAACTGTCTCCAATATTGAGCCCTTGGAATCATCCCTTGTGACCAGCCACCAACTGGATTTAACTCCATTCATCACTGCTCTTTGGGCCTGGACATCCAGCTAGTTTTTTACACAGCAGAGTATGCCCATCCAAGCCATGAGCAACCAGTTTCTCCAAGTGTAAAACAAGCGGGTTTCATACAAGCGCGTCCTTTTCCAATATATACAAGTATAGTATCAAGGGTTTCATCAGGATGTATTTAAAACTGACAAACATTTTGTTCATTGTCAAGACAAATGTCTTGCGCCTTAATGGTGTTACTTTCACAAATAAATCCTTGTTGTTCTCATACAAGACAGGTAAAGCCAAAGCCATGCATGCAAGCAAAGGAAAACAAGGAATTAATTCACTGCTTCCCATGGGCAGTGTTGCCTTCTGGGGAAGGCAGCGGCGACCTGGTTTCGGAGTCCAGCACGGCGATCCCCTCCTTGGGACCCCTCGGGGCCAGTAACGGACGCTAACACCAATGTGGTGGACGGTTAAAGGCGTTTATTGAGGGGTCTCAAGGGTATTTATGGACTAAGGGGTTTCTCTACGTCAGACAGGGGTTTGGCTATACTTTCTAGGGTTAGTATGGAGTGGAAAGTTACTGGCATCTATAGGTTAGGGGGGCTACATGTTTGGCTACATTCCAAGGGTGATCCTTATCTCTGGGGAGAGGGGCAGAAGGAGTCCTGTAATTTTCCGTCACAGCCCGAAATCTTCCGAACGCCTGTCCCTTACCTACCACAGGGCAGGCAGGTGTTTAGCCATCTCTGGGAAAGCAGGGCTTAATCACATGTAGGGGTTACTTGGGAAGCAGACACCATCACTCCAAATGTCTTCCCCTCCCTCCTCCTTCCCTCCCCTCTTTATATACTGAGCATGACACCATATGGTGTGGAATATTCCTTTGGTCAGTTTGGGTTAGCTGTCCTGGCTATACCCTCCCAACTTCTTGTGCACCCCCAGCCTACTTGCTGGTGGGGTTGTGTGAGAAACAGAAAAGGCCTTATTAAGTATAGTATCAAGACAGTCCATAATTGCTCTCTGTAGTCCTGTGGGTTGTATTTTGAAAAATTAGAATAAGTTTGGGGCTAACCCAATGACTAAAGATAAAATGAAGAGCTGTTGTTATCAATGGTGACCACCTAATAAATCAGACGATGGGGAACGTGTTATTGCAGTTTAATATAAATCTTACAGTTGATGTTGCTTTGCACTGACTTCGTAAATGGGATGTTTTTTATGTTGATGCTTTTATGACATCGTATAGAGATCCAGGTATTCAGAAAAAGTGTAAATTGGGGGGGAATATGCTGATACCATGTGTCACTATAGGACATGAAAGAACACAAGTGCACACCGCTGCTCTCAAGGTGAAGAAGAAAAGGGAAGTTTATTTTCTGACTCCAACATTTATTGTTTTCCAAAAGTGACAGTGGATTGGAGGGTGAAAGTGCCACCTCTCCAATGACACTGGACAAACCAACAGTGCATCAAATTTCTCCACCTCCATAAAAGAATGCAAAACAATGGGTTATTTACAGAAAGTGTGTGAGAAAGTTTGCTACAAGAATGTCAACATCAGAAGGCTTAGAAAATCTTAAAAAATCAGAGCACAACCATTTATTGAGAAGGAGGTGTAAAGCAAGGGGATTGTATGTTGTGGAGGGGATGAACCTGAACATGTGTGAATGTTAGTTTCCTTCTTTTCACCCCCATATAACATCAAGGTAGGGACAGATAAAGAGAATAGAGATCAAAATAAGGAGCATATGGGTAGTGCCTATTGTGGGCTGGTCTCAGAGGCATACTCTGCTACTGATACCGATGCCTTTAAGACAAACAGTAGGTCTGCCAATTTTTGTACTGAGACCGAAATCAGCTAGGAAACATACTTTCTAACACAACTTGAAGCAGGAAGGCCAAGGGGTATTTAAGGCCAAACACAAAGCAAGCAAATGTCTTGATCCTACCTCCTCTTGGAATTTCTATCTGAGTGAACACTGCTGGAACCCAGGAGTTGGTAGTGTTATTGATGGATAATGAGATGATTGGCTCTCGCAATTAAAAGATAACTATTGTGTGAATATTAAGAAAAACTTTAGTGATGTATAGTTATGTTATTGTAGTTTAGATGTCCTCTGTTCTCCCCATAGTTCCCCTTTCCTCCCCCCCGTATTGTTATCATCAGACAGCCTGGGTTGTCTAGGACAGGTAGAGAGAAGGCATGCACATGTGCCCCTTGCATGAGGCAGTTGGGAATGGAAAAGCTTGTTGCTAAGGGGGTGTGGCATGAAAACACCTGACCCTCCAATCAAGTTACAAGAAAGCAGTCTTCACCAATAAACGGCAAAGAAGAGTTAACTGACAGACTTTGGGAGGGGCCAGGGTTGGCTGATGAAACCCCCAGGTGTATAAAAAACTGAGCATCCATCTTGAAGATGAACTGGCCACGTGGTAGGCAGCCATGAAGGCAGTTCCCAGCACTGCAGTTTTTCCTTATTTAGTCCTTTTGTTGTATTTTTGTTAAGGTTTAATAAACCTTTTAAAATTTTCAAAGTGAGCAGTTGTTTCTCACAGTAGCTATATGTGCCTTTCTCCATCTTTTCTGTCTTTCCTTCTTCTTATTCCTTCTCCTTGGAATTTTTGAGTAACTTAAAAGTGAACAGGCCTAAAGTTTTCTAAGTTAAATGGGTTAAGTTAATGCTTTGGGAAGTGTTTCATGTTGATTGAATGCCACTCTAATCCTTTTTCCAAAGTCCTCTGATTTTCTAAAGTTGCCAATAAAGCTCTTTTTGTTGTTTTGACCTCTTGAGAATATCTAATTGGTATTTCTCCCATTCATCTAACTCAGAGTACATGAACAACTGTAAGCCCTTTTAAGTGTCTCATCGAGCAATGTTGTTTGGGGCCTTATATTTTTAAAATGGTGTAGTCGGCAGGATATTATTGAGTTGACGAAGAGGTATTTTATTTGGAGTTAACTGCTCATCAAAGAATAAAGGAGAAAAATAATTTTCGGTTGAAACTGATATTCTCTGGCAAAAAGGTTATGGAACCCCGGGTATAAAGCCTAACCTGAACTGCTCTCTGCTAATAGAATTGTTAAAAGCTTGTCCAGACCCAGACAGAGAGATGTGGGTTGAGAAACACTGGCAAAATCCGCAGTTATTTGCTGAGAAAATCGGAACTTTGGCAAAAGAAAGAAAGAAAAAAACCTGTAAGGGCCAAGGCCTGGAATCTACATGAGTGGAGGCCCAACTCAGAGAGAAATATGTTGTGGAGTGCAAACAGAAAAAGCTGGTTTAGTTGCAAATTGCTTTAGAGGCTGAAACAATAGGACCCCTCAGGGCAGTGAGAATTTAAATCCCAGAAGAAGATAGCTCAGAACCTGAGAAACCAGTCTAACAAGATTGTCCAGAGCCAAAGAGCTCTAAAGAATTGCAAATTAACACTGCTGGGGGAGGTGTGGAGGATGAACCAGGGTTTTCCAGCCTTGGGGGAGGAGCTGGGCTTCCCTGAACATGTCACCCCTTCAGCCTTTGTGAGGAGTTGGATGCAGTCAAACCCCTCCCCTCCCCCTAAACTCTGCCTGCCTGTAAAAAATGAGGAGGCGGAGAGGGAGGTGGGAATCCCTGAGCATGATGTCACCTCTCTCCACTCCCTAGAGGAGGGGTTTGACTCCTCAAAACCAACCCCCTCTGCCCCTCACCCCAAGCTCTGCCCTCTTGTAGACAGAATTTGCTTATCAGCAGGCACAGCCCACGCTAATGTTATCTCACTCTGCAATAGAAGCAGTTAAGTTGCAAGTGTTATAAATGATCAATCGTGAGCCAAATTATCAAAAATTTTGAAAAGATTAATCTATCTGAGTGACTGAATTTCGGTCTCCGAGACCACCACAGCCAAAGAGGCAGCGTCGAGGCCGGGATCGGCACTGGGTGAACCTGGACCTTACCTCTAGCGCGTCAGTCTCCTCCGTTCATGAGTGCTGCTTCTTGTGGCGAGGTTTTATACAGTTTATTGTGCCCGAGGCAAAGGTGTCCAAATTTCTTTTGTAACTCTTCACATTCATCGCTGTTCTTTTCAATGTGCAGAGCTGGACAAAGGTCGGATCCAGGTGTGCAGTCAGCATTGATGGGCTCCAGGGAAGCCGTGTATTCAGATGTATAAGTTTGGGGTCGCTGACTATCTTTATTGATGCAATCTGCAAGGTGATAATCGCTCTTAGGTGGTTCCACTCAAGATACCAGTGATCATCACCCTGGAAGCATCCATTCTTGCGTTAAAGTGTCGATCATTATCTTAGCTGTGTCCGGGAATTCGTTGTAATCTGAATAGACATCTGCTCTTGGGCCGAGGTGGTCAGAGACATGTGTTTATATTTTTACAATCTTTTATAACATACATTCTTTAATAGCATGAATTATCCCTACCATATATTACGCAAGGGAACACTTGCAATAGACCCAAAGAAAATTAATTTGACAATGTTTTGAAAAATTTTACTAATGGGAGGAATGAAATAAAGCTTTTCGAAGAGGAAGCACATAACAGAGTGTCCTGGTCTTTTGCCCAGGAAGCAACCTGTTGTGTGAAAAATTTGGACCCGTTAGAGGGGGAAGAACCCATCCCTCTCCCCACTCTAACATGTGCTAAAACTACCGGGAGACTGGGACTGGGACGCAGCAGGATTCCAACCAGTGCATAAGAAACAGCTGATGCCCCATCGGCCTTCTCCTATGTTATGGTTATTTATTGCAAAATTTAAGGATCAAGGCCGAGAAAAGAAACTCAGCACCACCTCCAAAAAGTGGGCTGTGAGAGCATGGCAAATTCAAATATCCTAAAAAGCTCACTGGAAGTAAATGGAAATTTAGTTTCCCTGTAATTCCAATGAAGCTTTGTGAAATGCTCCTACACTGCCTCATTCTGTCAGTAGTGAGTATTGAGCCTTGCCTGCCACTTTTGCAGGGCCCTCATGGCAATAACAGTAGACTGATCCCATGCTTGGGGGGGAGTCTTAGTTGAGCTTGAGCAGTGCATGTGCATTTGTGCCAGAGAGCTGTGGCGCAGTGATATTAATGGGTAGTTGCTGATTACCATTATTCAATGCCTGAGTTTGAGCCAAATCTACACATTTCGTTCACCAGACAGAGTATTGTCCTCCTGTCAAAATTGTCTTAAAAAGAGATTTCCAATCCACTGGTAACATAGTATGTCCTTCTGCAATTGCATCCAATAAATTCATAGTAAAGGAGGAATGTAAACCATTATCTTTCACTGATCTCCTCAGTTCCTTTACCATCTCATATGACAATTGTTCATGATGTGGGTTTTGATTACAATATACAACAGGCATTGTTTGAAAAAATTCATTATTACCCTCTTCCAACGCTCACCTCCGGCATTTCTGTATAAACCTTTCTGGTTCAGGTCCTATAGGTGGTATTCTTTCCTCATCATAGTTGCTAGAGGAATGGGACGAGGTATAAGACAGTGGTCGAATTTGTGAAATATTTGCTGCAGCCTTTTTGCATGCTGTTTTTAGTATTTCTTCCACGCTAGGAGCACCTGCCACCATAGCACATACTGGGGCTAAAGGAGGATATAAATCTGGTTCTTGTCCAGAATCAATAGGACTGGGATCAAACAGATCTTTTTCTCCGGATCACTATCCTCAGGTGATGTTTCATTAATAAAAATAACAGAATATGACAGCGATTCATGCGGACCATCCACAAGGACGTGATCTGCTTCCTTAAATTGTTACAAAGCCAAGTATACCACACGCCAAGTAATAATGTCATCAGGGTGGACATCGTGATGAGAAATGTGGCAGGTTTGTAAACTTTCACCAACCTTTTGCCCGTGAGTAAGATCATAGGAACCATCTAATAGATACCAGGGACAAAATTTTTTGACCCATATAAGCAATTGGATGAGGCTTTGGGGTTGCAGTTTATAACCCTGTTCCCTGGTGATGCAAAACAGACAGTCTTTATGCAGTTTTTGGGATTAAGTTGCGCCTTGCCTCATTATAAAAATGCTGCCCGACCATTCACAAAAGGCTAACCTCTTCTATAGCCAGTTATGAGAGGAGCTCCTTCGTGATCAGCTGAACACAAACATACTAATTCGGTTGGGGTACGCCACTGGACTGGATCAGGTCAGTAGTAATGAAGTCCCTGTAAAATTTGGAGCCATTTGTGGCGTATGAATGTGACACTCATAAACTGAGAGCAAAATGAATCTGTTTATTGCAGAGTTAAGACAGTACCTATACACTTAGTGAGAGAATCTTTGTTCAGTCCTTCGCATGCAACCTGGTTGCAGGCCTGTAATAAATCCATCATCCTGACAGTTTGTTAGTTTCCTCAAGGTTTGCAGGCTTTGAAGAAGCAGGATGCCTTTCCTGTTCTCAGATAGTATGTAATCTAGGTTCTTCCATGCTTCCCAGGAATTTTCTGCAGTGCCAGGCTTTGCTGTTTCCTTACAAGCTGGTCACCCCCAGCCTGTGCATGAGGGTATTCTTCCCCAGGTGCAGGACTCTGCACTTGCCTTTGGTGAATTTCAGAAGGTTCTTCTCTGCTCAACTCTCCAACCTGTTCAGGTCCTATTGAAGAATTGCACAGCACTGCAAGGTATCTTCCTCTAATTGTTTTTGCAGCAGTTCCATTTTTAAAAAGAGCACTGTATATAGATATTCTATTTCCTTTTCTAGGTCCCGTTCCTTCCTTTGTCTTCTCTCCCTTTCTTGATATGCCTCTTGTAAACCAGTATCTAGCATCTCCTTTCCCTTTTCCATACTTTATATGACCCCTAATTGCCTTTAAGTGGTCTTCAACAACTTAATTATGCCAATTGTTACGAGCCTGTTCTTCTGAGAATTTGGAATTCATTCACTCTATGCCTTGAATTTCAGAAAAGGAAACAAACTACTCATCTTTTGTGAAAGTTGTAAAGCCAGTATGTTTATTACAGCGCTGGACACATGTGGGGATTGCTCCCCTTAAAAGGACATGCGTACCTCTGGGAACTCCAGATCTCTTTTTATCTCCCTTACTAATCCATATGCATGGATTTTCACAATAAGTTCATAAATATTCATTTTACTGATTTCGAGTTACACTTGCAGCTAGGTTTTTTTATCATTAAGTACAGAAAGAACTCCTGGGTCATCCTACCCTGCCTCCTGCAGCCTCTCTGTCTCTCCTTATCTCTGTCCTTTGGCTGAAGCAGTTTCTTCGAACATAGGGGTTTTTTTACGAGAACAGGCAGTCAGACTAAACAGCTATGTTGACAAGATACAGACTTAATTCAAATATGTACTTTTTACCTAAATCGGAATGGATTTCTACTCTGGATAATTTCCACTCTGTCTCAGCCTCTATAAATATTATTGCTTGCTGTCCTGGGTTGTAAGATATGTGTGTATTCTATTTGCCATCTGTCAGCGGTGGGGCAGTTATATCTTCTGTTAGTTGGGCAGTTTTCTTTATCTCTTCCACAAACCAATCCTCCCTGGGAAAATATCTTCTGCTAATGGGCCATTGAGTCTCACTGCATGACTGATAATATTACATCATCTCATTGTGAGATGCTCTGCCCAGGGGGAGGAGCCAAGCATTCCTACCTAAATATAATCTGAGATTTGGAACATCACAGGCAGCCTATTCCCACTGGATTCCTAGAGGAGCAGCTTTTTTCTCCACTGGATTCCCAGTAGAAAGACCAGGCCCATCTACACCACCACTGAACGTTCAGAGTAAGACTACACCCTTCTACAGGACCACTGCTTCAACAGAACCACATTTGTCACTCCAGGGGGACTGCAGCCACCATTTAATCGGACCGCTATCAATGCCCTGACCAACAGGGTGTCAGGTCATATTCTGACTCTATCAGTGGAGTTTTTTGATTGTTTTGTTTGTTTGTTTGTTTGTTTGTACTATTGCATTTGTATTTTAATTTTCCTAGTAAAAAACTGTTATTCCTATTTCCATATCTTTGCCTGAGGGCCTCTTAGTCTCAAAATCATAATAATTTGGAGGGAGGGGGTTTACCTTTTTCATTTCAAGGAAGGCTTCAGTCTTCCTTAAGCAGACACCTGTCTTTTCAAACCAAGACACTTGCCATCCTGCTGACTACTCCAATTTGTTGCAAATGGAGTGATGCAGTTCACTCGTGAGAAAAGCAACAATATAGTTAATTTACATAAAATAGTGAGTTAGCAAAATTCAGTGGTAACTGTGACAGTGGTTTAAGAAAATTCAATGACAAGGTACAGTTGATTATTTACTAAATAGAAGACAGGGTCAGGAAAAACTTTCAGGGAGTCCCTCCCCATGGGTCATGAGGTGCAGAAAGTACCCCCTTGCTTTTTCAATTCTTTCTGAGAGAGGAGTCTAATTGCAGCTGGATCCAAGCCTGGTCCCAGACTTGGTCAACAGTTTATGTCTGAAGGATTATATGAGCACAATCAATCCTTTACATGACTTAGTTGAAATTTCAAAGTTTAGTATGCTATTAATCTGTTGCAGCAAGGGATTTCTCAACCTTGAGGAATAACTTTAGGAGTTGTCCCCACTCAAGGGGAGATCCTGGCATGCAGCCTGCTGCTGTGCAGGAAAGCTCACCAGGCCCTGGGCTGTCCACTATTTAATAAAGTAAGGTCATTGACTTATACTTGCATACTGGAAAGATGCCTAGGTCACAGCCTTTGGCTACCATGTGGCTATTCATCCCCTAAACTCCAGAGTAAGCTAAATACAGTCATCATAACTCCCACTGGTGGTTATGACTTAAACAGTGGGGCGGGGAGACGAAGGAAGCAAGCTGGCAAGCACACCATCACAAGTCAGAAATGAGTTTGTGGCCATAAATGCCAGGAAATATCACAGGACACTGACCAGCCCCAGCTGGTTCATGCTGAATATTAAGTAACTCTTTTGCTAATACTTTCGAAAACAAATCGTTGGTGAAAAGTTGATGGTAAAGCAACTAGAAGGGGTTCTTTTTGATCTCCAGAGGAGCTGCTGTTTCAAGTTTATATCATAGAATCATAGCTCAGAGAAGAGTTTCTACAGATTTAGCTATGGTTGTGGTGCTAGGTCAAGACTTTCCTTGCTGGAACTCAATCACAGGGCAGCTTTCACTGTGCTGAATACCCCTTGAATGCAAAGGCCAAGTAATAGCAAGAGGAAAAACTAGTAAAATTTGTAGTTGTCTCGGTTTAGAGACAAATTTAGGAGAAAACGCTCTGGAATGAGTGTTTCCTCTAAGAAGAGGGCTTCAGTAATCCCTTTTGCCAATGGGAAAAATGAATGCCAGTGGGTGAAAGTGAAAAAAACCCAAACTATTTATTGAAAAACCAAAGTGCCTGCATGGTATGGGGAAAAATTGAATAAATGCTAGATATTGAACTTTCAGAACCTTACCCCCCCCACCTACACACACCCCACCACCCACAGCAGAACAAAAACCCCAAAAATGCCTGAAGAAGAAAACATGCTGGCTGGCTGCATGGCAGGGAAGGAAAAATGGTGGCTGGCTTTGTCTCAGGGAAGGGAAAAAAGAGTTCACACAGCAGCTCAGGCAAAACAGATGGGAACCTGTTGAACCTCCGGCGTTGTTCTCCTCCTCACAGTAGATGAAGATGATGGATTTTGGTGTCCTTTCTCTTGCTGGTTCAGCTTTTTCCAAGGTCTCAGGCTGGCCAGAGCAGCCCCTGCCAGTCTCTTGCAGGTCCCAGTCTACTGTCTCAACGATTGTCTGATCTTGGACCAAAAACTAAGCTGAACAGTTTAAGACAAAGCAAAACAGAAGCCAACAAAAGATTGCTGCTGCAGCCTCTCCAGGCCAGGGGAAGAAAGAAAGAAAATCTTCTTGCTTAAGCTAGTTGTCTTGGTTTAAGACAGATTTAGGAGGAAACTTCCCGAAGGGGTCTCTTCTAAAAAACAAATTTCAGCAGCCCCTTTCTCTATCCATTTGGGAGAAGAATTTCCTTGGAGAAAAATGGGAAAAAGTGTTTATTTAACAAGCAAAGTACTCAAAAACATGAAAAAAGGAGTAATATTAAACCATAAAACCTCTTGTTGCTCTGAAGAGATGGCAAATTCAGAGAGAGTCTTTTTGTGGGGTGTGGCTCGGCTCGCTCAGTCTTTTTCAGTCCCTCTGGGGCTCAGACACAGTTTCCAGGCTGCAGAGCAGCTTGGGGGGGAACAGGTGACTGTCTTGATGTTTTGGACTGGAGAGAAGACAAACAGTTCCAGAAAAAAAGCCCCAGTCTTGACAAAACTTTTATTATCCTAGCTAACAAGGAAAACCAGCAAAAAAATAGAGCAAAGAAGGAAAAAACCCCTCTTTGTTTCTTTCTCTCCACAGAAGCCGAGAAACTTGGAGAGCACTGCCGCCAGCTCGGAGAGAGCTGCATTGCTTATCTCTATGTTTTGAAGACAGCACCTCAGACATTCCACCGTTTTTCCTTCTCCCCCTCTTTGCTCTCGGATCTAGCTTTAAAGGCGCAGAACTTATTTCTGGGCTAAACAGATGGATGGGGATACAAATACAATACAGCATCGTAAAGTCACCCTAGGACAGCTAGCAAAAAACTAACCTACCTAAGCAGCAAAGTAACTACGGTCTGCGCCATGCCCAGCGTGCTCCAGAGTGAGTCATTGAACAAATCCGTGCAGAAGCTCCAAGACTCCCGCCCCTCCCCTGGACCCAGCTTAAAGCTACAGCAGCCATTTCTGGACATTAAGCAGACGGTCAGGAATAGAGTATCATCATAAAATCACCCCAAGACAGTAGTGTTTACATCAAATCTTTTCCTCAGCTTTTACAGAATGCACTGATGTCTTAATGTGACAGATCCTATTTTTAATGCTAACAGCTCCCTTCTGGAATCACAGAATGATTGAGGTTTGACAGGACCTCTGGAGATCACCTAGTCCAACCCCCTTGCTAAAGCAGGTTCATCCTACTGTTGTCTGGAAAATGAGCAAGAGAAGGAGCTTTTAGAACTTGGTATTTAAATTGGATAAATTAAGCTGCTTTACAAGGTCCAGTTAACAGTATTGACTATCTCATGGTGGTTTTGTTGCAGACTTGCCATCTGGCTAATTATGTTACCAGATGTCCAAAATATCAGAACGAGTGTCTCCAACTCTAAAATTGTGTTAAAAGGGCATAATTTATTCAGGCCTGAAGGTGCATGTAGGAGATTTTAACCTAACATGGACCTGTGATTTTAGAATTGTGTTGCTTATATACAGTTGCTACATGAATATTACAATTTATCCATTACCATAAATTCCACCCCAAGTTCCTAGACATTAAATCCTTTGTTTTGCCTATCACTGCATTCTTGGGCCAGATGTCTTCTTCTTGTCTCCCAGCCATCCTTGCTGAAAGCAGCTTTCACATGCCTTGTTTCTCTGCTAAAAGTTTCACAGGCACAGTAAAAATTGAATTAACCCTTTTGGGATCTATTATCCAGTGGATGGAGGGAGACATTTGTGGTGGTTTCTTTGCTGCCTGTAGGCCTCTGACAAATTTAGGTAAGTTGGAATACTTCAGGGCTTGCAAGGTAGTCTTCCTGTTAACTGCTGTGTCCTGGTTTAGGGCAAATTTGGTAGAGAATTTCCAAAGGAGGGCCCCCAGAAAGCAAACCCACATGGCCCCTCCCCCCAACCGGTTCGGGAAGGATTTCTCGGAGACAAGTGGAAAGAACCTGTTTATTTAACAGGCACAGCACCCCCCAGCACACAAAATGAACAATACCGGATGGCACCACTCTGAAAAAGATGACAAATTCAGAAAGTCTCTCTTGGGGGTGGTCGCTCTGTTCTCAGTCCCTCCGGCGCTGGGGCAGCTGCTGCAGGCCACAAGGTGCAAACTCTTGGTGTTCCCAAGTCCCAGTCCGGAGCATGTTTGAAATGGTCGGAAAAAGGAAAGGAGAATCAGTCCAGGAAGAAATTTGGACAGTTTAGCTAAACTAGCTAATGAGCAAAAGCAAAAGCAAGCAGAAGCAAAGCAAGCAGGAGTAAAAGAGAGCAAAGCGAAAAGCAAAAGCAGAAAAAGCAAAAGCTGCAGTCTCGGTGTCTCGCCAGGCTGATAAGAAAACCAAAACAAAACTTTCCCTCTTCAGAGCCAGTCTTAAAGGTACAGAACATAATATCCAACATTAACAGAACACATGAATGGGGATACAAGCATCGTAACGTCACCCTAGGACATGCTGGTTTGGCATAGCTGTACAAAGGAATCAAAAATTGTGTTTTGGGCCACTCCAAAAACACATGCGTAGGACTTGGTGTGTAGGCAGTGTGTGTTTGATCTGTGGCCCCCAACTAAGCTTATGATACCTGCTCATGTCATCTGCTATAACCCCTTTGCCTGCATTGCTGTTTGCTGTCAAATTGCTTTACCCATTTGGCCTTGCCCTAAGGAAAGGTTCTTCCCTGGTTAAGGAAAAATTGCACCCAAGCTCCATCCACTGTGGTCTGCTGGAGGGGAAGAATTTTTAAAAGAAAAAGAAAATATTTCTTCTGCAATTTGTTTGAATTTATCCTATCTGTGACCTTTTCTCTACAAGAGATCTCTTGAAAAAGGGACAAACCTGGACAACTGGTGGTGAAAGGATTTAGTTCTGTTCCAAAATGTCTAGGAATTTGTTACGAGTCACAAAAGTTTCCTGATGAGCCAAAAGCAGTAAAATTTTATGTTCAGTGGAAGAGACTTTGCCCAAATTTTCAGGAAAGAGGTTTATGGCCCACTTAAGGTTATATGCCTCTTCCTGCCACCTGCTGGACTCCCTTTCAGCTCGGCTGGACTCAGATGGTGTTGGTGCCACTGTCTCAGGTCTCAGCCCCATGGTGGGCGGCGGTGGGGGGGGGGGAGCAGAAATGGTCCTGCCAGGCACCGAAAACTGTGGTCCTGGCCCCACCTGTCCCAGCTGCAGTTTCGGAGCTGTCACTTCAGCACTGTTGACTTGGGAGCTGCCCTGCTTCCTCTTCTCAGACCCCTTGTCCTGCAGAAGTGTCCTGGAGGGCTCATAAATGGGAAGACACCCATGGGTCGTACAGTGCCAGGGTCTGCTGATTGCTTCAGTGAGCCAGACAAAATGGACCACCTTCCGGTTGTGGCCATGGTCTTTTACTTGCTGAAACCACACCCATGGCTATGATGTGAATGGTATTTGAATAAACAGCGCTGAAAACTCCACCCCCTTCTCTCCATACCCAGGACATGCCCCCATATTGTGAAAACTGTTACCATGTTGATGTATTGGGAAAGCCCTGCTGTAGCCAGGCATGCTGGGCTTTTGTGGTCCCTGCTCTCTCTTGAAAGTTCTATGTAAGAAACTAAGTAATGACTTCTGGGTCGTGACTTCTGTTTTCCAGAGGAAGACGTGGAAAACCATAGAAAACAAAAATTTAAACTCTCTTCTCTAGAATATATTATCGTGCTTTGTAAGATTCAAATTTTTTATATTCAGTGTTGATCACAGAATCACATAACATGATTAAGAACATGATAATTTTGTGGTGCTATACTGTATCTTTAAGTATGCTCATCTAAATAACCAACTCTGGTTGTTATAAAAATAGCTCCTTAACCAGATAATTGTACTGAAATGCCAGCTCTGTGTCAGTGCAAAACCTCTAATTGAATGTGCACTTGGTTAATATTGATTAAAACTGCAGTCTCAATTAAGTAGAGTCTGGTGATAGTGCCTTTGTGTTGCTATAGGCAACCATGTTGTAAACTTACTGAATATTAGACTTTATTTAATGTAGGGAACCTTGCAGCTTGTGGTAGGTTGACCCTGGCTGGATGCCAGGTACCCACCAAAGCCTCTCTATCACCCCTCTCTGCAACTGGACAGGGGAGAAAAAAAAATTATGAAAGGCTTAGGAGTTGAGATAAGGACCAAGAGAGATCACTTGTGGATTACCATCACAGTCAAAACAGACTCAATTTGGGGAAATTAATTGAGTTCATTACCAAACAAAATAAGAGCAGAATAATGAGAAGTAAACCAAATCTTAAAAACACCTAAACACCTTCCCCTCACCCATCCCTCTTTCCTGGGCCTTACTTCCTCCCCCCAGTGGCACAGAGAGACAGGAAATGTGGGTTATGGTCATTTCATCACATGTTGTTCCTGCCACTGCTCAGGGACAGGAGTCATAGAATCATAAAATATACTGTGTTTCAAAGGACCAATCAGGATCATCGAGTCCAACTCTTGGCCCTGCATACAACACTCCAAAAATCCCATCATGTGCCTGAAAATGTTGTCGAAATGCTTCTTGTACTCAGTCAGGCTTGGTGCTTTGACCACTTCCCTGGGGAGCCTGTTCCAGGGCTCATCCACCCTCTGGGTAAAAAACCTTTTCTTTATATCCAACTGTCCTGGTTTTGACTAGGAGAGAGTAAATTATTTTTGCAGTAGCTGTGAGGGGGTGTAGCTTGCAGCCACGTGAGTGTGTATAGGTTGTTATTGTATACCACCTCATGTCATCGCTCGGGGATGGAAGTAAGGGAGACTTGCTTCTGGGAGAGGGGGGCATTCCCTTCCAGTGGGAGAAAGCATAGTGGGAGAAACAGTTTGGTATTATTTTATGCGTAAATCGTTCCTTTGTCTTATATGTTTTTTAATTAATATTGTTGCTGTTGCTGTTAATTTTTCTTGTCTCATGGCTGCTTGCAGTAAATTGTTCTTATCTCAGCCTGTGATTTTTGCCATTTGTGCCTCTAACTCTCCTCTTCAGCCACCCACAAGTGGACAAGGAGGAGGAGGGGATGGGAAGTGAGTGAGCGGCATGTGGTTTTGGAGTCTCGGGGGGGGGGGGGGGGTTTACAGAACCATGACACCAACATAAACCTCCCCTGTCACAATTTCATGTCATTTCCTCGAATCCTGTTAGTGGCCACAAGAGTGAAGAGATCAGTACCTGCGTCTCTGCTTCCCCTCATGAGGAAGTTGAAGACTGTAATGAGGTCTCCCCTCCATCACCTCTTTTCCATGCTGAAGAAACCAAGTGCCCTCAGCCATTCCTCATAAAGCTTCCCCTCCAGACCCTTCACCATCCTTGTGACCTTCCTTTGGATGCTCTCCAATAGATTAATGTCTTTTTTATATTGCCATGCCCAGAACTGTACACAGTACTCAAGATGAGGACACACCAGTGCAGAGTAGAGCTGGACAATCACCTCCTTTGACAGGGAGGTGAAACTGTGCTTGATGCACCCAAGGACACAGTTGGCCCTCCTGGCTGCTGGGACACTACTGACTCATATTCAACTTGCCATTAACCAGGACCCCCAGATTCCTTTCCCCAGTGCTGCTTTCCAGCCTCTTGTTGCTCAGTCTGTACACACATCCAGGGTTGCTTCATCCCAGGTGCAGAATCCAGAACTTGCCCTTGCTCAACTTCATATGGTTGGTGATTTGTTGAGGTCTCTCTACAGGGCCTCTTTGCCCTCGAGGGAGTAGACAGCAAACTTACTTAGTATTCCTTTGAGTCCTGCGTCCAAGTTGTTAATGAAGATGTCCTTCCCCTGCTCCAGTATGGGGTCCCACCTTCTAGAGACAGTTCTCCACAGATTTCTTCATCCTGAGTCTTTCCCGTGGGCTACAGTTCTTAATGAACTGCTCCAGCATTAGTCCCTTCCACAGGGTGCAATCCTTCAAGAATAGCCTGCTCCAACATGGCTCCCCCACAGGATTGCAAGTCCTACCAAGAAACCTGCTCTAGCCTGGGCTACTCTCTCCATGGGTTCATGGGTCCCTGCCAGAAGCCTGCTCCAGCAAGGGCTTCCCATGGGGTCACAGCCTTCTTTTGGGCATCCACCTGCTCTGGTGTGGGGCTTCTCCACATCTAGGTAATAACTTTTTTTCCCTTCTTAAATATGTTATAGCAGAGGTGTTACTACCATTGCTGATTGGTTCAGTCTTGGCCAGCTGTGGGTCCGTCTTGCCAAGCAAACCAAATCACAACTCCAGAGTGCTAGACACTTATGTCCCACAGACAATCTCTAATAGGATATTACAGCATTAATTTTTGTCTTCATACCATCTGGTTGTTCTCACCTCAGTCAGTTGGTAGTCAGCAGCCATCTTAGGCAAGAAAGAACCTTTTGGTAAATCAGTGTCATGTCTGTTCTCCCTGAATAATCACCACTCTTCCTGTTCATACAGACAGATGTTGCAAGCTGCATTAATGTAGGACCGACAGTTTTGGAATGGTTTTCTATTGTAAAATCAGGCGATCCCCCAACGAAGGGAAATGATTGTCATCTGACTCCACGGCCTTGGAATGCTGAACGTTCGCTTTATTAAAACGATATTATATTACATTATACTATATTAAAGAGATACATACTATACTACATCATACTTACTTCTAACTTCTTCTAACTACTACTTACTACTACTGAAAATTTGTGACTGTCAGCTGACAGTCCTGACACACACACGTGGATGCCATTGGTCACCTCAGGTTAACAATCTCCAGAATACATTCCACTTGCGCACAAACACAGGAGCAGCAAGAGATAAGAATTGTTTTGATCATTCTTTTCTCCGCTTCTCCAGGAAAAACCCTGAGAGAGGATTGTCTCTCTCTGTTCAGAGAATGTGAATGCCACAGTTTTCCTTTTATATAGACCAGAAATATATGAATGTGTCTGTACCAGAAATAGAAAATATTTCTATAGCAATGTTTGTGTTTTACAATTAAATGACTTGGCTGCATTTTTCAGCTAACTGGCATGGGATGTAACTCTCTGCTTATGAGCAACATACCGTTATCTTTTAATGGGTTTCTTAAGTCGCTTTCACGGAAGGTACCTCCTGTCCAGTATGGAACAGGGTATTACATAGGTAGTCCCTGGCTTCACAGTGGTAATGGCTGTTACAACTGTGTGGGAAAATTAGTGAGTGTGCAGTACTGTCTCCATTCTCAGGAACATCCGAAGGTGCATTTGTGCTGTAACCACATCAACAACTCCATCATAGTGTAGAGATGCCTGAATTTATTGTTAAAATAAAAATGTCTGTTCCTGCATCCTATCATGGAGCCCAACAGGACTGTGAGATCTGTCCCAGAAGGCAGGTAAATTAGCCTTCAGTAAGCTTCATGCTTTTCTGATGAAAATATACCTCAGGTAACTTCTTTAAAGCAAAGTGAAGTTATCTTTCAGCTGTGCTACAGTAACTCAGATAGCAGTGAGTGCCTCAGAGCACTGAACCTTTTCAGCCACATAGAAGAGATGTGCCTCTAAGTTATGCAAGGGTGCGTGCAAGTCATGCAGAGGTTGTATTGCCTCATGGTTATATGTCTTCACCTACTAATGTATTCAAGTTGCTTCCAGTGAGGTTACTTATGAAAATTAATCCGGACGGGAGATTCTTTTGATGCTCACTTATTTGACTTGAGTTTTATGTGAGTCCTAAAGGATGTGTTTTGTAGATAATTCTACAGGGGAGGCAGCATGGAAAGAAAGGCACAAGTGTCTGCTTAAAAAATAGGGCCAAAAATTTGATTTATCCTAAAACTGCTGAACTTGTCACCAAATCTCTGAAATATTGGAATAAGACTCCTTAACACTAATTTGGTGTTAAAGAAGGCATCATTTATTTAGGCCTGAGATCCAATGGGAGATACTCCTAACCTTATGCGGACACGTGATTCTAAAAGTGTGTTACTTATATACAGTCGCTACATACTCATTACAATTTACCCATTACCATAAATCCCACACCAAGTTCCCAGATTCAGTCCTTTGTTTTGTATATTACTGTATTGTTGAGACACGTCTTCTTATCTCCCAACAGTCCTTGTTGGAAAGCAGTTTTTGCATGCCTTATTTTTCTGCTAAAAGCTCACAAGTGCAGTAAAAATTAAATTAACTCTTTTGGTATCAATTACCCCCTTTGAAACTTTTCAAATTCCTCAAGGCCATTTGATAATTTTCAATTCGATTTCTATCTATAGTCATATACATTCTCATGACACCCCCATCAGTTATTTTAGAAACACAACTAACAACCAGTAATTACTACAATAATTACTACAATTGCAGTTATGATGGTTTTCAGTATTCCAGCCAACCATCCTCTCAGGGGCCATCTCCCTATTCCTTGAAGAATTTTATTGACCCAATTCGTTTCAGAGGCCTTTTAGATAGCATTTCTATCTTCAACAATTTGCCACGTTTTGTTAAGTTGTTTTTGGGGATCTTGTTTTACATTTGGGATGTGTACACAACAGTGTTCTTGATATAGTAGCCTCCTCGAGCCAGGTCTAATAAGCTCTCGGAGGCCTATAACACACCCAAGACAGCTCAGCTACCCTTGGAGGCATAAAAATGAGCAGGATGGCTTCTGTTGCAGTGTTGGAAACAAAAAGGTTTAATAAAAGGCAAAATAACAAACTCTTTACAGAGAAAAACCTATCCAGGTGCAAAAGGCCCTCCTGCCCCTGGTAAAGCACCTCACAAAAGCAATTAGTTTCTTTGTTCAATTCTTTTTCTACTAAATTGCCCAGGCGGGACTTTTTTGCTTCTGTCCAATTAGTTATCCTTAAGTTTAAGGTGAAGTCCCCTAGGTCTTTTCCACCTAATCGAGGAGAGAAACTTCTGGGCTTCTTTCCTTTTTGAGGGGACAAAGGATAGTTTTGTCATTCTGTCAACAGGGGGCACACGCCTATATGTTCTCTATCTAATTTTAAATACCCACAAAACCCTTGTTCTTTGGTCAGCAATAGGTCTAAGGCCAGTCTATTTTGTAATGTGAGTTTAGTATTTTCCCATATTTGCTTATTCATAATTTGAAATCCCCTTATTGTGGCTTCAGATAGTTTCCTTTCTCGCCTAGTTATATTATCTAACAAAATTCTGTTTTCTAGAGCCATGGCTCCTTGTCTTAGGTTACAATGTAAGATGTAACCAAAACTATGTATTCTATTACCATCTTCATAAGCTGTTAAAACAGGTGGGGCAGTGTTCTTTCTCTCCATGACTCATCCCTGATAACTCCCTCTGGGGGAGCTATCTCCATTAATGGGCCATCAAGATCTCACTGTATGACTCATTAAATTACATAATCCCATTGTGAGATGCTCCACCCAGGGGGAGGAACCAAGCATTCCCACCTGGATATAATATGAGGTTTGGAACAGCACGAGCAGCACTACCTACTGGATTCCCAGAGAACAAGAGCTGTCACTGGACCTGCAGTTGAAGACCAGACAGGATCACTACTTCAACAAAACCACTCCATCAGGACTGCAGCCACCATTTAATCGAACTGCTACCACAACCCTGACAAACAGGGTGTCAGATTGTATCCTGACTCTGTTGGTTTAAGCCAGTGTTTTCTGCCTGTATTTTAATTTTCCTATTAAACTGTAGTTCTGACTTGGAATTTCTCACTGTTTTGCTTTCAAACTAGTACATTCCTGGTAAGAGAAAACTCTGTAGAGCCCATTCAAACTGTGTAGAAGCTGAAGGCCCTGTCCATCCATTTCTGTCTTATTTTACCTTATTCCAGTATTGGGCTTTTATGGGGCTTCTTTTCCAAGCTGGACATAAGGTTAATAAATGTAAGGCAACTTGCATGGTGGTTGGGTCAAGCATGAGGTGAGTGGTCCGGTATCCATCCGAAGTAGCCCAAACAGTGTAACCTGGGGAAGGAATTTCCAAAGATTTAACACAATCTAAAGGTTTATTATTACAATTTTGAACTAATTTGGCCATTCAGCTTATGGTGCAGGAACAACTTTCATGGTTTTGTTTTTCTCCTCCATTGATTTTCACTTAATTATACATAGGTGTGATTCCCCAATTCAGACATCATTTTACCTTTCATAAGTATTTCCATCATCCTTCTAAGGGCTTTCTCCAAGTACGAGGCTTGCTTTGGAGGGTTTGACATTCTGGCCAGTCTGAAATATTTTGGGTGTAATTCTTAGTAACACATAAATCTAAAAGTCTGGCTGCTTGGCTTCCTGAGGCTGCTAAGGTGGAATCCACAAAATGTCAGTCAAGACTATGAGACCCTGTTGGGCCATCCTTACCTTTTTCCTTTCCAAAAATAATTCTATTATCTCCTGGCCTCCAAGCTATTAGATCCTCAAGAAGGCCATCTCCCCATCACCTACAACTCTGTCATCCAAATAGTGTGCATTGCTTGCTTTTGCTATTGCCTTAGTTAGATTGTCTTATTGAATTACCATTGACAGATCTATAGGGATAATTCCCCAAGGAATAGGTTCTGCTGCTGAACCAGGGATAGGGAGGCAGGCTGTAATGATGGACAGATAGTGCATTTTACCAAACCCTTGGATTAAAGACAATATTAAATTTTCTTCCATACCTGCACCTAAAGATAAAAAATATTCCCATAAACATTAGCCTATACATTTCACTAATCATCTACAGATATCTTTGAAATTTTCAGCCACAGAGGTCCAGTGTTTTCCACTGTCCACTCTGAGTCGAGAGCCATCTTAATTCAGGTGCAGTGAATCCAAGAGCTAAGTCCTTTTACTTTCAATGCTGTTCTTGTAGTTAACAGAACTACATAAAGTTCTTTCTACCGCTCCTGAAGTGGTTCCAAATTCCAGGTCTTGATGTATACTTGATCCTCGGGCTGAAATGAACGAACTAGGCTATCTGGGGTAAGAAGTTCTGAGAGAATGACAAACTTTTTTATTCATTCTAGGATTTCCCTAACAAAACTAAATATTGCTCTGTTTCTTGATTCCAAATTTGTTCTTCAGATACAGGGTTGGATTCAGGGAAAGTTGCAACAGAATATGGTCTCCCAAACATCAACTCATATGGGCTCACCTTCAGGTTAGTTCGAGGTTGCATTCTAATTCATAACAAAGCTAGTGGTAACACCTGTGGCCATTTCAAACAAGTTTCCTTACACGTTTTACTAATTTGTGTCTTTAAAGTTTGATTCATTCACTCAACCCTTCTGCTAGATTGCAGTCTCCATGGAGTATGCAAATCCCAACTAATACCGAACTACTCCCTAAGCTGCTGTAACACTTCAGATACAAAATGAGGTCCTCTATCAGATGACATACCTATAGGCACTCCAAACCTGGGTATGATTTTTTTGAAGAGTACCTTGGTGACTTTTCTAGTCTTGTTGGTGCAGCAGGCGAAAGCTTCTGGCCACCCAGAAAAGCCACTAACGCTAGGATATACCTCTATCCTTTTTGGTGCAGTAACTCAGAAAAATCAATTTACCAGTAATCTCTGGGAATGTTTCCTCTTTTAAGACATATTGGACATTTTTCTGTAACAGACTTGACAATTTTTGTCATATAGACACTGAGTATCTAAGTCCATAGACCAATCGCCATACCATTGATTCCCCAGTGAGTTTGCTGGTGTTTCTTCCTTACAATTTGTAATATCAGTTGTGGGACTATAACCTGATTGTTGGGAATCACTAGTCATCCACCCTCTTTTTTCTGGATTTTTAGATAAGTAGCTAATTTTAAATCTGCTTGACTATATCCAGGGCTAACTTCTGGGAGTGAAATAGTCTTATCAGGTAATAATGCCAGGATGCCTTGTTGCACAACCTTTCGTGCAGCTTTATCTGCAAGTCTATTTCCTACATGAATTCCGGAAACCCCACGTTGGTGTACTTTGCAGTGTAGTACAGCCACTTCTCTAGGCAGTTGGATAGCATTGAGAAGGGAAATATTCCTTGTTTATATTTAATTGGAGATCCCTGTGCTGTTAATAAACCTCTTTCCATATAGCTCCATGGGCATAAACAATGCTAAAATCATATTTTGAGTCGGCCCATATGCTTACTCTTTTTCCTGCTGCCGATTCCAGGGATCTTTGCGGAGCTATGAGCTCTGTCCTTTGTGCTGAGGTGTCTGTGGGCAGGGGTGCAGTTTCTATTATCTTGGTTGCCATGACTACTGCATAGCCAGGTCTTTATTTTCCATCTTGCACCAAGCTACTTCCATCTATCTCTGGATCTTTAATGGTTGCATCTTGTAGGTCTAGTCAACTTACATCTGTAAGCAATCATAGGTTAGCCACTCTTCTTGCATCGGGGTATTTAGGAATTGGGTTGGATTTACCACTGGGGTTACTTTCAACTCCACATCTTCTTGCTCCATTAAAACAGATATTTCAGCATACAGCTCAGGGAAAGCCAGTGCCTCCCCTTTTTGGCCTAATACAGTGGTTACTGTGTGCAAAGCATATACTATTATCTTTTGTCCCAAAGTCAATTTCCTGGCCTCTTAGATGAGGAGAACAGTTGCTGCTACAGCTTGCAGGCATCCAGGCCCTTGCTGGCTAATGTTGTTGAGTTGTTTTGAAAAGTACTCTGCTGGCCTCTTGAAATCTTCTACCTTCTGAGCCAGAACTCCAAGGGCTAGGTGCTGTCATTCATGCACAAAAAGCTCAAAAGGCTTTGTTGGACATCAGGGCCATCTTTAAGTTACAGATTGCGTATTCACTCTCAGGCCTTCCAGGGCCTCTTTAGTTTGAGACCCACAATCTACACCATCCCACCCAAGAATGCTCTGAAATCTAGGGCAGTCGCAGGTTGGGGTACCTGGCAGATGGCTTCTTTTCTGTCTGTTTCCCATTTCTGTTGTTCGGGAATAATTTCAAACCCTAGGTAGGTAACGTGCTTCCTCATGATTTAAACTTTTTTCTGAGATACTTTGTAGCCTCCTTGGCCTAGGATATTTAAAGAGTCATAGTCAATTCCATACAGTTTTCGTTAGTTTCAGTTGCTAGTAAGATGTCATCCATATACTGCAGGACCAACCCTTCTTCCAGGTCTCTAATTTTTTTGCCAATTGATTCCCAAAAAATGTTGGTCTATTTTTAAATCCTTGTGGTAATATAGTCCAGGTAAGCTGAGTCTTTCATCTGGTTTGGGGATTTTCCCATTCAAAGGCAAAAATGCTCTAACTTTGCTCATCAAGAGGTATGCAAAAGAAGGCATCCTTCAAATCTATTACTTTAAACCATTGATGATATTCCATAAGGGTTGTTACCGAGGTATAAAGATTGGCTACAACAGAGTGGATATCCTGAACTATTTATTAATTGCTTGTAGGTCTTGTACTAATCTGTATTTGTCTCTCTCAGGCTTTTTAACTGGCAAAATGGGAGTGTTATATTCTGATTCACATTCTATCACTAATCCAAATTCCCTGAAGTTCTCTATTAAACTCTCTATTCCCCATCTAGCTTCTAATTTTAGAATATATCGTTTCTGCCTTACCAGTTTCGATCCAGATTTTAGGGTAACGCTTACAGGCTGAGCTCATCGGGAACGTCCTGGAGTTCCTCTGGCCCAAACCAAGGGTGTTACTGCATTTTCTATGGCTTTCAGTATTCCTCCAGAATTGTCTAGTTCTGGTATTCCCTGCAACATAAAAATTCTTGCCTCAATAGTTTTTTAGTCTTATATACAAATAAATGTACTTCTCCATCTTTAAATATAATCTGAGACCAGGTCTCTTCCCAAAAGAGGAATCAAACACTCCGGCATATATAAAAATTGATGTGCTATTCATCTTTTGCCATATTTAAAAATAATGGGGTTGTTTTTCGGCTTTCCCTGTTGCACCAACATTTACAGTTTCTTAGCCTACTTTTCCTTGGTTTGTATTTAATACTGAGTAAGAAGCTTCAGTGTCTATTAAAAGTCAGTTTTCTCTTTCCTTAGCTCTATGGTAACTAGGGGATGCCCCCCTTCAACTTACAGGGATATTTGTGTTTTCAGTGCCCAAAACCTTTGCAATATGCATGCTGATTTGGCTTCAATCCTCCCAGGGCAGGACCTCTCCCTGCTCTGCACTTAGATGCCGCCCTCTGCAGGGCGACTATTAGCATTGCATCACTTCATCTTTCCAGCTACTTTTCTTTCCTCCCTTTCTTTTTCCATTTCCTTGATAGCTATCACCTTGTTTACCCCTCTCCTGTTCATCTTCTTTCTGCTTTTTACTTTCTGCTTACCCTCTTCCTACTCTCGCATTATCTCCTGCTCATTCTCTTTCTGCTTGCCCTTTCTTCTATAAAACAGTATCAATTGTAAAATGGTGTTGTGATTTAGGGTACATTTTCTGGTCATTTAGCTTGGTGGTCAAGTTTATATACTGGCCACCACGGATTACAATACTGGATTAGTTTAGGTTTAGGTTTACTTAGTGGGTCTCCTCCTATCATTTTTCAGTGGTTCAATATACATGCAATGGAGAATTTGGAATATCATGCCTCACCTTAGTTTTAGAAGAAACCTCCCCCATATTCAATAATTACAAGTACACAAGCTAATACTTCAAAATGGCGTAATGGGGTTCACAGATTTGTTACGGGGAAGGGGGGAGAGAAGGGGGACCACCAAACCTGCAATCACTAAGACCAACACAAGCGGATGCTCCCAAGTCCACAAACATGACTTCACCCACAAACACGATTTTGACTGCACACACAAAAATAAAGCAACATCCAACAATAGTCCAAAACCCCAGAAAACATTCAGTCAACACTCTATCGGTAAACAAATATTTATATCACGGGCATGCCCACAGTCATATGCCCCGAAGACTCAAATTAACACATCACTCTCACACAAACACCCTCACAGTTCAAGAATGTAAAGGAATTGAACACATTTAATGACAAAAGAGACTCCTGCCTAGGCTGGGAACAGGCTCCAGTTGTATACTGAGCATGGTGTTTTTTCTCTCTGCCCAAGTCAAGATTGCAGCAGCACACTGTGGGACAGCAAAACTACGAGCTCAGTTTTATGTTACCTCCTGGGGGCAACTTCTGATATTACCAGGGAACTTGGACCTCAATTTTTTTTTTTTTCTTCTCCAGGGGTCTTGAACCCCTAATACTTTTTCAGTACTCCCTAAGGGGAGAGAATTCCCCCCCCCCCCATTGATAAGCTTACCCAGGGTTTCAAACCCTTTTCTGGGGGAATTGAACCCCCTTACCAGTAACTCCATGTGGGGATTCATACCCCTTGTCAATAACCCCAAGATAAATAATTTAAATTATGCCTTTACTTACCCAGAGATCTTGCCCCAAGGTCCGGATGGTCAGAAGTTACAGTCTCCCCAAGAATCCCTTGGAGCCAGCTGGACTATTCACCATGGATATGCCAAGGCCCAAGGCTGAGGTCCCATCTGGGGTGCCAATTACTGTCACCAAATCTCCGAAATATCGGAATAAGACAACACTAATGTTGTGTTCAAGAGGGCATCATTTATTCAAGCTTGAGGTCCAATGGGGGATACTCCTAATCTTACACAGGTACATGATTTTACAAGTGTGCTGCCTATATACAGTGGTTACATGCATATTACAATTTACGCATTACCATAAAATCTACTCCGAGTTCCCAGATTCAGTTCTTGTTTTGTCTATCAGTATATTCTTGAGCCAGATGCCTTCTTATCTTCCTACTGTCCTTTCTGGGAAAGCAGTTTTTGCATGCCTTGTTTTTCTGCTAAAAGTTCACAGGCACAGTAAAATTTTAATTAACCCTTTTGGTATCAGAATGGCTTAGAGTTATCCTTGCATCCTCATCATCTGGAGTCTGCTACCACAACTGTGCTATCTGCAAGCATTTTACTCTGACTTTAAAAAAGTCTTCTCTTTTATCCCTTGGACTCAGAGATAAGCTCAGGAAGAACCTGAATAGTGGCCTCAGAAAACCCTCAGTTTCTTCTGGCTGATGAGCTGAAAGCCTCTGCCATGATGATGCAGCACCATGGCCAGTCTGGAGGTAGGAAGATTGTCAGAGCCTTGGACAGAAAGGAGGACAAGAGCACCTCAGGCATAAAATTGCCCCAGTGTTAGCTGACATGCCAGGCAATGCTAACTCCTGAAGAACATAACTCTAGAGACAATCTGCTCCTGCTTCAGGGTATCTTGCAGAAAGTTTTTAACTTGACAGGTGTATAAAATAAACTACTTCAGAGCAAAGACATCCATCTTGGGACATGTAGCTGATCCTGCAGAGGTGATTTGTATGGCAGAGAGGTGCTGAACCTTAAAAAGACCATGGCCAGCTGATAACGCAGGAGGAACTTCTCATAACTGAGTTTGAACACTGAGACCAAATTGTGCTGCATAGATATAATAAACAAAATCCTCCTCTCTGCAGAATATTACTGGGAAGATGCAAGTTAGTCAGTTACTGTTCTAAATGTAACAGTATTGTGCATTGTGAAAAACATGTTCAGTCTCCTGTGAAAATTTAAAAAGTTTAATAAAGGACAATAGGAGATAAGGACCATAGAGCAAAGGTTATTAAGGCCGGGTGCATCTTGGCACTGAGCCAAGACCACACTTACCTTTGGGGCTACCCCTTAAATATCTTTTCCATTACATCAGCCTATTGCATATTCATAGACCCATATGCATATCCATAAACTGCTTTACATTTTCCAGGAACTATTTTACATGGCCCCTCCTCAGGTCTGCCTTTTTAGAGTATACATGTTTCTTGGCTGTGGTTTTGGCTCCTTCTCCTTATCACTTCCAGTTTGGGCCTTGGTCCATGCTTTCTTCAGATGGTGAGTGCTAATAGTAGGCATATCTGTAGCAGGTGTCCTCATCCTGTGTTCATTGGATGTTATCCCATCAAAGCAGTCATTTTAACACAAGCATAGCTATTTCACTACTATGTCTGAGCTTAATTAACAGTAGAAATACAAACTATATCTTCATAACAAAGTTACTTTAACATTACACATATAAAATCCATTTTAATATTTGCGAAAAGCCAATCTTATAATATGTATCTATAACATGTATCTAAGCTTAAGGTTTGATCTAAGCACCTCCATTCTGTAGGTGGATCTTACTGTACATGCTACCAGTACCTGCTGAGGGTAGAGCTGTGTTAAAGCAGATATGAATACAGCAAGTTATATGGAATGTAGTTTTCATCACATGGCTATAGCGTATTGTTACAAATGAAGACAAGAGCTTAGACAAGTCCTGCCTTTGACTCAGTTTTCTGGCAGTAGCTCTGTTTGAGGTGGCCTGCACTCCAAATGGTTCTCGCTCACAAGTTCTTAAGAATGGCCAATTAGGTCTATTTCAAAATGAATTATTTATTGAATAGACAAAAGATTACCAGACATAAGACTTTAAACAGACTACTTACTAAACAGGATAAAACAAAAAGAACTACTAGTAGATAAAAAATACAGTGCACAATAAAAGGTACCTATATTACAGCTAGAACAGAAAAAGTATAGATTAGGACTCAATGTAACTTACTACCAAACTGATGATGGAGTACACATAGAGTCCTTTCCCTCAGTTCCTGGAAAAGTAACCACAAAATTCACATCCAAACTTCAGGGAAAAGCCCCACAGGTTTCCAGGCTGTGTGTAGGACTTCTGCTGCCCTGAACATTTGTGTAGCTTTTTGTTGAAAGTTTGGATTTTTTCTTTTTTTTCCTTTCTCTAAGGAAATTTTGTCTCATTTGTTGCTAAGAGACAATAAGGACTGGTACTTGAAGCCGCCAATGTATGGGGAAGGGTGCAGCTGCACTCTTGTAGCTGAGGGGCTTTCTTTTGTAAGAGCAGAGATTTTTTCTGGGGCTCGAGGGGCTGGGCCTCCGCTCTCTCTTCTCTCTCTCTCTCTCTCTCTCAGGATCCAAGGGGAACAGACCATTGCTGCCCTAAGGATTCACTGCCCCTGTGGAGCTTTTGTCTTTCCACTGCTTCTATCATGGGTGAGCCTTTGCTCATAAGAGCAGCTGTTGAACTGGGACCTTATTAACACCCTACCTTAGTGAAAAGGACCCTCACCATCTGTTTGGGTGCCTCAGGGGAAAACCCGGGACCCCAAGCCCCTTTCCCCTCTGAGGGAGCCTCTCGGGGATGCATTCAGGAGCCCAGCTGCTGCTGCCCAGCCCTGCTGTTTTTCTGCCACTGATCCAGTTTTTTTGCTACACTGTAACTCAACGCCCCGTGCCTGCCAGGACACCCTGAGGCTCTTGCTACAGGAGTTTCTGCTACTCTTTGTTTGCTACCCTGGGTGTGTGGCTGTGGCCACCTCTGCCATTCCAGCTGCCTCTCTGAGGTTCCTGCTACAGCCCATTTCGCCATACGGAGAGGCACCAAGATCGGCTACCCCTTTGAGATTGTAAAGGAAGCCCCTTGTCTATCTCTCCTGCCATTTAACGGCATGGGCAAGGCAGCAGAGCTTGTGCCACAGCACCCCCTGCAGCTGCGAGGGAATCATCGCACCTGCCCAGCTGGGAGCCAACAGCACCCCTGCTGGCTGCGACTGTGACTACACTAAAGGGGAAAGTGCCTGACAGCCGAGAAAAGGCTGATGCTGGGTTTCTGGTTTTGTTTGTTTTTGCTGCCGTTGTTGTGGTTTGTTTCTCTTGTTGTACATATACATGCTAGTAAACAACTGTTATTCCTTTTCCCTACATCTTTGCCTGAAAGCCCCTTAATTTCAGTTATAATAATTTGGAGAGAAGTGGGTAAAATTTTCCATTCCAAGGGATGTTCCTGTTTCCCTCGGCAGACACCTCTCTTTCAAACCACGACACTTTTATACTTTGTGAAGTGTCTATCAGTGAGAAATTCAGCTTATCTATCTCCCTACATCTTGTTCTCAGGGCAAGCTGTTCCTTGTCAGCGGGGATTTCACCCCTCTGGAGTCAGAGATAACTCCTTTAGCAGATGCCTATCGGGCCTGGGTTATCTCAACCATTCATGTGAGGGGAAGAATGCCTGGAACTATCACATCACCTGATCAACATAACAGATAAGCTTTTTTGTGGTAGCGAGAAGTCCTGCCACACATGAGAGTATTTTATAATACATAAAGTCTCATTTGTTTTAAAGCCCTTGCTGTTGGGAGAATGTGATCTGAAATACCCTGCATCCAGGGAGCACTGGGCATAGACACTGCAGGAGGGAGAGCTGACAACAGCATTCTGTGGAAAAGCCCCAGATATCTTACTTTTTTCACCAGCATGTACATCTGCTGTGACTCATTTAGTGGAACAGGCAGAAATATGTTTAGCTTGTTGGATCCTCTTGGTTATTTTAAAATTTGTGAAATTGTAAAATTTGTGTGTTCTTGGAGAATCACATGGATGCATCGAAAATGGAAATCTCCTGTATCGAGTCCTACGTGTTGAGTTGCAGAAGCTATTGAGGGACAAGGTGGATAGAGTCAAGTTGCAGAGCTGAAAGCTTTCCATCTGGCTTTAGATATGGCTGAACGAGAGAAATGGCCAGTGCTTTCCCTCTACACTGACTCATGGATGGTAGCAAATGCTCTGTGAGCATGGCTAGACTGATGGAAAAAGAACAATTGGCAGTGCAGAAGGAAACCCATCTGGGCTGCCAAAGTGGGGCAAGACATCGCTGCCTGGGTAGAGAAGTTGGCTGTAAAAGTGTGTCACCTTAATGCACATATGTCTAAGAGTCAGGTTACTGAATAATATCACAACAACGGACAGGTGGATCCAGCTGCCAAGTTTAAAGTGTCTCAGGTAGATCTGGAAAGAGCCGCTGCCTGAGACTGTAACCTTGAAACTTGATAAACATGGGCCTGTGCCGGCAGCACGGCTGGGACGGAGAAAAGGGGGGGGTTCAGCCGGCCGCTTGTAGGAGCTTTTAACCCCTTTTTGGAGAATGAGAACTTTACAGAACATTGACCTTTCCTAGAAGATAGAGTGGAAGATGAGGAGGGAAATGGGCCGGTGTGAGAGAGGTCTGGGCGAGTGAGAGATAGTAGAAGAATAGAGAAGAATCCTAGTGGGAAGAGATGATGGAGTAGCTTTTGCTGGACTCTTTTTGTATAGCCATGGACAGACCCATGTTCCTTGTGATACAGAGACTGCATTCTAGGGGGAGGCAATGGCCTCAGAACCAAGAGGGTTCAGTGTTGATGCCCCTCGGCCCCAGGGGGTGAAAAAATATGGGGGGGACAGGTGTCCCAAAGGAGAGATTGTGGGGACAGGTGTCCCAAAAGAGAGATGGACAGAACCATGTTCCTTGTGATACAGAGACTGCATTCTAGGGGGAGGCAATGGCCTCAGAGCCAAGAGGGTTCAGTGTTGATGCCCCTCGGCCCCAGGGGGTGAAAAAATATGGGGGGGACAGGTGTCCCAAAGGAGAGATTGTGGGGACAGGTGTCCCAAAGGAGAGACTGTGCCTTTTTTGGATCGGGACAGAGCATCCTTAAAAGACAACCCTAGAAGCAGTTCTGGTCCGTGTTTATCAAGCTTCAAGGTTACAGTCCCATGCAGCGGCTCTCTCTCTCTCTCTCTCTCTGTGTCTCTCAGGGGGGGCTGCCCGGTGGCTCCCGGTCTCTCTCTTTCTCTCTTCCACCCTTCCACCCCCGGGGTCAGGCCTACCTCTCTCGGCCACATGGCTTTTCCCCTCCCCCTGCCCAGCCAGCAGCTGGGCCGGGGGAGAGACCCGAACTCTTTCCCGCCGGAAACCCAAGAGGACCCTCCCAGGGGAGAGCTCTGCTTTTAACCCCGTGTTCTCAGAGGCGTGTCCATGTCCCAATGGCCAGGTTAAATGCCAATATTAAAGTCTGAATATCCATTGGCCAAAAACACAGCATCCCAAAAAACACATTTCCTGTCAAACCACCACAGTCAGGTTACTGAATAATATCACAACAACGGACAGGTGGATCCAGCTGCCAAGTTTAAAGTGTCTCAGGTAGATCTGGACTGGCAACACAAGGGTGAATTATTACTGTCTTGGTGGGTATATGATGCCTGAAGTCATCAGGGAAGGAATGCAACATACCAATGGGCTCATGATAGAGGGGTGGACTTAACCATGAACATATGTCCCAGGTTATCCATAACTGTGAAACATGCTGCAATCAAGCAGGAAAAGCAGGTAAAGTCCCTGTGGTATGAGAGATGATGGTCAAAATATAAACATGGGGAGGCCTGGCTGATGGATCACATCACACTGCTGCAAACCCACCAAGGCAAGTGCTACGTACTTACAATGGTGGAAACTGGATGGCTGGAGTCGTACCCTGTGCCTCACACCACTGCCTGGAACGCCATCTTGGACCTTGAAAAGAAAGTCTGTTACCGCGGTGGTTGAGCGTCGGAGACAGACACACAACTAAACACCAGTTGGTCATCAGCAAACAGTGTGTTTTATTGTTTGGAGCTTACTTTTATAGGCAGTTCAAAACTCCTGGGTCTAGACAGCTCATTGGTCTGATCTTTACGCCCCCCAGGTCCTGGACTGGTGATATGCTTGAACCTTGGGAAGGATGTTATTGGGTGAGGCCCCTGTCAATCAACACAGGGTCTGGTTTATGGAGCCGGCAGGGTAACTGAATTAATTTGCTCAGTACAAGGCAGCTTGTACTGTGATATAATGTGGCAACACAAGTCCTGTGGTGACATGGAGTTGGACAACAGGACTCATTTCCATGATAGCCTATTATGGATCGAGTGAAAACTTTAGACCAGCCCTGCCTTAGGTTCAGATTTTTAGCAGCAGCTTTATTCAGGTGACCTGCACCTAAATCACTCTGGCTCGCAAGGTCTCAAGAATGGCAGATCAGGTCTATTATAAAATGAGTTATTTATTGAATAGGCAGGAGATTAACAGACAAAAGGCCTTAAACAGAGTTACTTACTATACAAGATAAACCAAAGAACTACAAGTAGATTACATAAAACAGTGCACAACATAAAAGGTACCTATATTATAGCCAGCAAAGAGATATTGTAGGTTAGGAGCCCATGTAACTTACCACCAATTGATGATAGGGTACACATAGAGTCCTTTCACTCAGCCTCCGGGAGAGTAACCACAAAGTAGGCATCCTGACTTTGGGGAAAAGACCCCACACATTCCGAGGAATGTGCAGAAGACTTCTGCTTTGTGAAAGTATAGTGTAGCTTTTATAGTTTGTGAAGTGTCTGTCGGTTGGAAATTACAGCTTCTCTCCCCACATCTGCTTCCACAGCAAGATGTTTACTGTCAGCTGAAAGCATCAATCCCATGGCAACAAGATCTTTAAAAAAACCCACCTTCCCCCCCACCCCTCCCTCCTTCCTAGCTCTACCTCCTTCCCCAGTGGCACAGGGAGACAGGGAATGGGGGTTATGGTCAGTTTATCACACATTGTTTTTCCCACTACTCAGGGACAGGAGTTCTTCCCCTGCTCCAGTGTGGTGTCCCTCCCACAGGAGACAATTCTCCATGAAGTTTTCCAGTGTGAGTCCATTTCATGAACAACACTTCTCGGCAAACTGCTGCAACATGAGTACATCCCATGGGCAACAGTCCTCCCCAAACTGCTGCAGCATGGGTCATTCTTCCACAGGGTGCAATCCTTCAAGGACAGGCTGCTCCAGCATGAGCTTCTCTCTCCATGGGCCTCCCACTGGATTAGAGCCTCCTTTCAGGCATCTATCTGCTCTGGCGTGGGACTCATCCACAGGTTGCAGGTGTATCTCTGCATCCCTGTGGATCTCAATGTGCTGCAGGGGGACAGCCTGCTTCATCGTGGTCTTCACTACAAGCTACAGAAGAATTTCTGCTCTGGTGCCTGGAGCACTTTCTCCCCCTCCTTCTCCACTGACCTTGGTGTCTGCAGAATTATTCTTCTCACATATTCTCACCCTGCTCTTCTTTAGATGCAATTGCAACAGCGCAATAACTTTTTTTTTTCTTATTAATTATCACAGAATCACAGAATTAACTAGGTTGGAAAAGACCTTTGTGGTCATCAAGCCCAACCTGTGACCGACCACCACCTTGTCAACTAAACTGATGCCTTAAAGAACCTAGAAATAAAACTACACACTTTCAAGATAATATTAGTATAGGAGGCAATATAAATGCTGGTCTTTATTGGAGGCCTCCAGGAGCAGATATGGAAAATGTGCACAAACTGCGCCTCTCCTGCCGCACAGGATGAATACAGTTTTATAAGTTTAGCAAATTAGCATAATTGACAAAAAGCACCAATTAGGAGCACAAATGGTGATGCAATTTCCCCTGGTTCAAGCTCCTTTTAAATTGTCTCCCCTCAGATGGAAACTAAACTTTTTATACAAATATATGTGTAAAGAATATAGAGACTATGAAAAACACGTTCGCTCTCCTGTGAAAATTAAAAAAGTTTAATAAAGGAAAATAGGAGACAAAGACCATAGAGCAAAAGATGTTACAGCTGGGTGCGTCTTGGCACTCAGTCAAGACCGCACCTGCTATTTTGGAAACACCCTTTATGTACCATTTCTATTGCATCAGCCTGTTACATATTCATAAACAATTATGCATAGTAAACTTTCCCCCAAACTATTTTACATGTTCCAAGAATTGTTTAGCATGGCCCCTCCTCGGGTCCACCTATTTAGAGCATGCGTATTCCTTGGTTGTAGTTTTAGTCCATTTTTTATCATCACCTTCAGTTTTGGCCTTGACCCACACTGTCTTCAGATCGTGAGTGCTGATAGTTGGCATATCTGTAGCAGGTGTCCTTTTTATATGTTCATTGGATGTTATCCCATCCAAGCAGGCATTTTAACACAAGCATACTTATATCAGCTATTTCATTACTATGTCTAAGCTTAATTTATAACATAAATAAAAACTATATCTTTATAACAAAGTTACTTCAACATCACACATATAAAATTCATTTTAATATTTGCAAACTGTCGCAGTGAGGGAAACTTGGACGCTCAATATGAGTGTTTAGCAAGCTTCGTTTATTGAAGTGAGCATCAGACTTTTATGCACAAGTAATAAGCTCATACATATTCTGCAAGCTAAGCAATCTATAAGCTATACTACAATATCAGCTCTTCCTCATACCTTAGGGGTTACATCTTTCTTTTCTCATGTCTCTCTCACTACTTGTTATTGTACCACAGCTATGCTCAAGGACACAGTGTTTTGCAAGTGCAGGGACCCAGATTAGCTGCATCCTCCCGATTCTTGGTCCAGAACGTGGCCCCTGTCACGTAGCCATTCTTCCACAGCAAACAATCTTATAATATGTATCTATAACAAGACTATATAAAAGAACAAGGCAAAAATCATTTGGCATCAAGACCATGGCACTAAGTGCCACATCCAGTCCTTTTTTTAACACCTCCAGGGATGGTGACTCCAGCATCTCCCTGGGCAGTCCATTCCATTGCCCAATTTTTCTGTGAAGAACTTTTTCCTAATTGTTGGAGGTTAGGATTTTTCCTTTTTTTTTCTTTATCTCAGGGAATTTTCTCCCATTTGTTGCCTAAGAGATGATAATGACGATACTTAAGAGACAAAAGATGTGGCTGGAAGGAGGAGAAGGGGGAAGGGTGCAGTTTGCTACCATTTATCGATGGGGGACTTTCTTTTGTGAAGTGCAGAGATACCTCGAGATTTTGGCTGGAGGGTGAGGGGATGGGCTCAGCCCTCCCTCACACACTCGGTCTTGGGATCAGAGTAGAGAAAGTTGTGGTTTTGGTGCCAGACTTGCTGCCCAGGGGATTTGCTGCCACCTGCGGAGTTTTTGTCCTGCACTGCTTGTCCTTAACCTGAGTGAGCCTCTGCTTGCGAGAGCAGCTGTTTAACGGGGACCTTTTCAACACCCAACCTCACTGGGAAGGGAACCCTGACCCCCTCCCTCCCCCAGAGGGAGCGTCACCCAGCTGCTTGCAGAAGCCTGTCTGCTACTGCCCAGCCCTGCTGTTTTTCTGCCACTGCTTCGGGCTTTTTCTACACTTTAACTTGACATGTCCGCCCAGACCCCCGTGGCTCCTGCCATGGCTTTGGAGGTTTTGCTACACTTTGTTTGACACCCTGGGTGTGCTCACCTTTGCTGTTCCAGCCTGCTGCTCTGAGGTTCCTGCTACAGTCCATTCAGCTTCCTGAGTGGCACTGAGACTGGCTGCTCCCCATGAGTTTGCAAAGGAAACCCCTTTTTTTCTCCCTCTCCTGGTAGCTGAGCTGCTATTACCACATGGAGAGGCAGCTGAGCTTGTGCCACAGTGCCCCCTGCAGCCATGGGGGAATCATTGCAACCTGCCCTGCCTGGCCAGGAGCCAACAGTGCCCCTGCCAGCTGTGACCATAACTACACCAAAGGGGAAACTGCTTGACAGTCAAGAGAAGGCTGTTATTGGGTTTCTGGTTTGGTTTGTTGTTGTTGCTGTTGTTGTTGTTGGCTTGCCTTGTTATACATATATATATCAGTAAAGAACTGTTATTCCTTTTCCCATATCTTTGCTTGAAAGCCCTGTAATTTCAAAGTTATAATAATAATAATTTGGAGAGAAGGGTTTAATAGTTTCCATCCCAGGAAGGTTCCTACCTTCCTTGGCAGGCACTTGTCCTTTTAAACCAGGATACTAATATCCAGTCTAAACTTCCCCTGGTGTAGCTTAAGGCTTTCTCCTCTTGTCCTGTCACTGGTTGCCTGGGAGAAGAGAACGACCCCCACCTGGCTACTCCCTCCTTTCAGGGAGTTTTAGAGAGTGATAGCGTCTCCCCTAAGCCTCCTCTTCTCCAGACTAAACAGCCCCAGCTCCCTCAGCTGTTCCTTGTAGTGATGATAAAGACATGGACTTCCTTGTTTCTTACTAAGACAATAATTTATTACCATCATGCAAGGCCTTATATACCGTACGACTATGCTAGGCTTTTATACTATGCTAAAAATACTCTGGCTAAAATTATACTTGCTAGCATTCTTGTTAACGAAAACAAGCACGCATTTGCCGCATGCTACCTCCTCTGTTGCTGTCCACATGTTCCTCTCACCAGTTAGAACTCTGATCAGGTGTTGTCCACGCAAAGCTTACATAACTTGTTCTTGTCTTCATGACGGCTGTACTTTTCCCAAAGTGCTTTTCGTGAATAATGAACAAAAGTGAGCAAAGGCCTTTTACTTATTTTATAAGACTTTTCTTGTCTCTCACAGCTCCTCATAGGGCTTGTGTTCTAGACCCTTCATCAACCTTGTTGCCCTTCTCTGGGCATGTTCGAGCATCTCAACATCCTTCCTAATTTAGGGGGCTCAGAACTGGACACAGTACTCACTGTGCGGCTGAACCTATGCTGAGTACATGGGAAAAATATGTTATCACAGAAGAATTACTACAATTTCTAATTTACCCAGCCTTTACCAGAGGCACATTCATCTTTGAAGCTGCCATGGATTGGCTCTGCCAGAAATTGAGGAAGCTTCCAGCAGCTTTTGACAGAAGCCATCCCTTTAGCCCTCCAGCTACCAAAGCTTGGCTATGTAAACCCAATACACATATGTATTGTTATTGATGGATAATGAGATGATTGGCTCTCGCAATTAAAAGATAACTATTGTGTGAATATTAAGAAAAACTTTAGTGATGTATAGTTATGTTATTGTAGTTTAGATGTCCTCTGTTCTCCCCATAGTTCCCTTTTCCCCCCTATATTGTTACCATCAGACAGCTGGGGTGGTCAAGGACAGGTAAAAAGAAGGCGTGCATGTGTCCCTTACCTGGGGCAGTTGGGAATGGAAAAGCTTGTTGCTTAGAGGGTGCGGCATAGCAACACCTGACCTTCAATCAAGTTACAAGAAAGCAGTTTCCACTGATAAATGGCAAAGAAGAGCTGACTGAGACTTCGGGAGGGGCCGGGGCCGGCTGAGGCAACCCCCAGGGGTATAAAAGACCAAGCATCCATCTTGAAGACAAACTGGCTGTGTGGTATGCACAAGGGGCAGTTCCCAGGGCTGCAGCTTTTCCCTTATTTAGTCCTTTTGTTGTATTTTTGTTAAGGTTTAGTAAACCTTTTAAAATTTTCAAAGTGATCAGTTGTTTCTCACAATGGGGGCTCGTAGAACTGGGATATAAAGCCTCTTTGCCTGTGGCCCAGGAGATTTCAGACGAATGGCGCTGCTGCTGATTTTAGCAGATCGAACGACTTCTCTTGGGACCATCAGTGATTGCAGGTAAACCTGGGGACTAAAAAGGACTATAAAATGAAAAAGAAGAAGGAGAAGGATCTAGAAGATTGTGAGTATAAGTGTGAGTGAAGTAGTTTTGGGACTGTGCTTACAGAAAAAAATCCTCATAATTATTTTAGCCAGAATATAGTTCTGTAATTCCAGTATATGAACGTGAGCTTCACATTAGTAATATACGGATCCATCCTGGTCTGTTGAAGCTTCAGGATACTGGATGGTTGGAAGCAGGGTGGGACGCGTATGAAAAGAAGGGGGGTGTTATAAATGATCAGCCAGAAATCCGAATTAATAAATGTGAAAGATTTTATTTTTGCAACCAAAATACGGTCCTCAAAAACCACAGTCAAAGAGACAGCATCGAGTCTGGGATCGGCCCTGGGTGAACCTAGATCCGACCTCTATCGCATTGGATTCCCCTCTGTTCACAAATGCCATTTTCAGCGGGGCTGTTTTATACAGTTTTTTATGCCTGAGGCAGAGGTGCCCCCATTTCTTTTGTAACCCCGCATATGTATGAAGGTTTCTTTCACTGTGCAGGGCTGGACAATTGCTGTTTCCTGAGTAGTGGCAGGTGCTGATCATGTCAGGGGAAGTCGCGTATTCAGATGTATGTTCCTTGGCAACTTTGGTTATCTTGATTGATGGTATCTACCAAGCAATGATCACCCTTGGGTGTTCCCTGATGGCTCCGGAGGAAGCCCATCTTTGCGCTGGCCATGTTCTTTCATTGGTAAAGGAGGCATTATTCTGCTGCCTCCAGGAGTTTCGAAATTCCAGAGTAGTTATCTGTATCTGGGCTGTTTGTGGTCAGAGGCTCATTGGATTTTACAATTTTTAATAGTATATATTCTCCCCTTAAGCATGAATTATTTTATAACATATATTACAATCCCTCCCCTTCTATATAAACACATTAATTCATGCTCCCATTACAACCCTTATATCTATTATCTACATTTTGGTTAAATCTACCCTTCACCTCTTAGGGCTTCCTACAAGGAGAGGGGGAACTTTTCAGATTCTTTCTGTGTTCTGTTCTCCTTGTGGGACCCCTTGGTATAATTTGTAAGTGTTTCCATCACCTTTGATTTGTTTTTCAAATTTTGATAGGACTTCAGCAGCCTTACTTTCCTGTTCTCCTTCCCCCAAGTTCATGATTTAGATATTTTGTTATTTTTGGAAGCCAGCTCTGGGTCCATTGGCATGGCCGCTATTTGCATGCCCTGTACCATAGAGTGTATCAGCCTAATAAAGCACGGTATTAGGCATGGTAGGAATATGACCCCTGCTTCTGAACACATCACAAAGAATATTATCTTCTTCCACCAGGCCCCATTGAATAGTCGGTCCCACCAAGTTGCCTGCAAAATGGAATTCCATTTTTGGACTGGGACATGAGCCACCTTTTTGATCTCTGCTGCTAAACCTCTGATGGTTTCTCCATAATCGTCAATCTCAATGCAGCACTGGGACTCATTGAATTTTCCACACACTCCCCCTTCCTCAGCCAACAAATAGTCTAATGCTGTTCTGTTTTGGTACACGAAAGCCTGCACTTGAGAGTGCTGCCAGCTTAAAAACTCAAGGGCCTCTGAGTTGTGGTTCGAGACTATTTCTACCACTGCCTGTAGCCTAATCAGTCTGTTCAGTAGGTAAATTGGGGTCCTATATCCCCAGCTCCCATCTTGTGCCCATGTGGCCGGCCCATAATATTCAATTATCCTCTTGGACAGCCATTTTTCTTCTCCCCATGTCTGACTGCCTCCCATGGTAGGGAATTTCTTTCTGAAACTTCTCTTTCCCCTGTTCAGAGTCTCATACAAGGGAGCTCCTAACCGGTCACTTTTCAATCAGGGGAGAGTGAAGAACACAGGTCGTATCATGCCTAAAGTGTACGACCCTTTCCACTTTGGGGGCAACTCACTGTATGCTTTCTTCCCACAGATCCAGTAAATTCCGTCAGGGGCTTTCCACCTGATGTTTGTTTTGCCTGGTTCTTTCCAATATTCTCTTAATTCCTCCAAGGATTGGTAAGGGTTAACTCTGGAGCCTTTGACCCAACAAAGTCCAATCTTATCACTCCATTCATAATTTGTCTCTCTGACTCAAATATCCTGTAGGAGGCTCTGGTTGCCAGACTTTGCTCCTACTACTTAAATTTACCGCCAATGTGGATATACACGGGGTATACCCAACCACCTTGGTGTATTCTTTTCCTTCCCTGCTGATACAAATATTTCCAATCACCCTTTGGTCCAACACCCAACCCTCAGGTCTCTGTGTCATCCTGGAGACCTGGGTGTTATCCCATTTCAACAACTGCTCTGGGGTTAAACTCTCACCTTTCCAAGGCCACTTCTCGGCAGATTTCAGCCCCCGACAAATCCAACAATTTGACAATCCCAGTTCCGTGGCAATTTCCTGAACAAGGTCAATGAATAAATTTCGATCTGGAGCAGGTAGTCCCCAGTCGGTATATTGTCTCTCGAGTTGCTCATATTGCTCACTCAGAGTTTTCAGCCTTTCTTGCTCCACCCTCCTTTTCCTCAACTCTGACTCCTGTCTCTTCAACTCCTGAGCCATATGTTTCATTTTGTTTGCGGGATCTATCCCTTCTTTTTTTTCGAGAAGCAGAAAGCCCTGTCATATTGCAGACAGGCCCTGTCATCATTTGCCTCAAGGAGGTCCAAGATGACAGGCTCGCTGTTCAGGGGGAGCTTATTCTCATATTTAAAATTTTTCCCAATCCAGTACATTTTCCTGTTCATTATACACATTTCAAATCGGGTATTATCATAACTCAATGGGTTAACTTGATAATACGCTACAAAAACCGATTCAGTTTTTCCCCCAACCCACAGAGTTCGATTGCATTGGTTACAAACAGGGACCAAGGTCTTTCCCACATCCCTCTTTTGTCTTTTGTGATTGAACCCTTCTGACAGCCTGCCCTTAACTCTCGCCTTTTGACTGAAACAAAATGTTTCCTCACCCAATCTGCATAATTTCAATTGAGTGCCGTTCATGATGCAGTACCTGCCTTGCTGCATGGTGCAATCTTTCAGGGCTTGGTATGCCAAGACTCCCTCTCCCTCTCGTCCCTTTTGGACAATCCGAGTGCATTGCCTGCAGTCTTCAACAGGACTCTGTCCTCCTGTCTGAGACGGGATCTCAGTGTGCAAACTGGTTGTTCTGCACAAGACTAGGCTCAGGCCCATCAGGATTTCCCATAGGTGTACTCCTCTGCCTTTGCCTCTGCCCCTTGGGGTGCCACCAACGGTGAGGAAGACCATCTTCTTGGCAGCAAGAGTATTCTTCCAGGATCTCACTCTCGGACCGAGCTGCATACCTCCTCTTAAAGGTGCCCCACCTGGATACCTTGATGGCATCTGAGCTGCAAGGTACTCTGATCAACTTCTGACACTCAACCTCCAAGATTTCAGTGTTGGAATCTAGCTTCCCTCTTACACCGTTCTGGAATATGTGATACCACTCTCTAAAGTCAAATTCTATTATTCCTAAATCTGTGGCAAGAGTTAAAACATGGTCAGTCAGTTCAAGTTCCTCCTCCAAACATTGAGTACACAACCCCTTTGGCCCACTGTCCCCTTCAACAATGTACAACAAAGACTTCTAGACAGTACTCACACTTGAAGTGCACGAAAGGATAACAAACACAATTTGACAGTATACAACTTATTCGCCCAGCGTCGGTCATTTACTTGGATGGCATAGCTTTATCTTTAGATTTCCAGGGGAAGAGATGATCCTCCACTTGGGACCCTCCTCCTCATGCTCGACCTTTTACACCTGCCATGCGTGTGTCCAGCCTTTTTCCGCCGTCTGAATGGCTGTGTCTGTCGTCAGAAGGACAAGAAAGGGACCTTCTCAGTGAGAGGAGAGGGGAACTTCTTTCCACACTTTCACAAGCACTTTGTCTCCCGGTCGTATTTTGTGGATAGCAAACCCCAGAGGAGCACTCTGGGATACTATCCCATGTTTCCTGAGTTCCTGTAAATTCCTATTTATCGCTATTAAGTAAGGTTGAATCTGACTATCCTCTAACCTAGGGTGTCGCACCGGCATTCTATGTTCATATGGCATTCCATATAACATTTCAAACCCTGAGAGCCCCGTCTCTGTGTGAGGCATAGTCCTGATATTAAGCAAGGCAAGGGGGTGGCACTTCATGCGTACCTCTGGGAACTCCAGATTTCCTTTTATCTCTCTCTCAAATACATATGCATGCAATTTCACTATAGGTTCATACATATTCATTCTACTGATTTCACGTGATGCTACTTATTCTTCAGAAAGAACTCCTGGGTCAGGTTGCCCTGCTCTGTCTGCCTCCCTCCTCCCCCCTTATCTCTTGTCCTTTGGCTGAAGCAGTCCTTCTAAGCACAGGCCTTTTGAGAGAACAGGCAGTCAGACTAAACAGCAAGCTACAGACTTAACTCAAAGATGTACATTTCACCTAAATCAAAATGGATTTCTACCCTGGAAAATTCTTACTCTGCCTCAGCCAGGACATCCAGGTTTCTAATATTAATATTGATAATTGCGCCTTTAAAGTCTGATTCATTCTTTCGACCTGTCCTGAACTCTGGGGATGCCACGGAGTGTGGTATTCCCACCGGATGCCTAGAGCCTCAGCCAATTGCTTAATAATCTTTGAAGTGAAGTGAGTTCCCTGGTCTGGATTGTCCGGTTCGGCTGTCTGTCTCTGCCCGGACACGGGTAGGGTGGTTCTTGGGCAGCCTGCGCTTCAAAGGATGAGTCTGGACTCTTCGGTTTTTTGATCTTCAGATTGTTTATTATTTCTTATCTACAGAATTTTCTGTCTGCCCAACAGAGGTCTGACCTGCAAGGCAGCCAAAGGCACTCTGACCACCCACGGGGCGGTCAGGTCTTTTTATACTAAAATCTACATACATGATATTTACCTTTATTTCCCAATACCTTTCACCCATATTAGTAAGTGCACTTTCACCATGAACCAATCCCCAAGTGCCAACATCACCACAGAAAATGGACGACAAGAAGAAGAAAGAAGAAGTACAAGACATGCCCTGATCCCTCCATCTTGTCTCCATAACCCCCCTGTACCAAAAACCCCAAAATCTATATTTCACCCTATAAATGTGTCTTTCTTGCACCCTTCACTCCCAAGTGATTCTCATGTCCTCAAACAGGTGTCACTTCCGTAGAAGGATCAAAATCAAGCCACCAAACACTCCTGGCAACATTCCAGGATTTCCGAGCCCCCCCCCCCAAGGGTTCTCTTGGTAATTCTGGACATCCGGAGTGATGTGCTGAGTTCCCACACCAATCTATGTAGTTCACTACCCCATATCGGGGTACAGTTTCCTCCAAAAGTATCTTAGATACTGTTTGAGCTGTCACCCTCGAGCTCAGAAAGGCTTCCACCCAATGGGTCAGTTTATCTACTATTACTAACAAGAATTTGTACCTTCCCACCTTGGGCAGTTTGGTAAAATCAACTTGAATTCTTTCAAATGGTCGGTACGCTATGGGTCAGCTCCCCAGGATTGCCTGTCCTGCCTTAGCTCGGTTAACTTTCTGGCA
Source organism: Molothrus ater (assembly GCF_012460135.2). NCBI lineage: Eukaryota > Metazoa > Chordata > Aves > Passeriformes > Icteridae > Molothrus > Molothrus ater. The sequence continues at coordinate 6,456,343 of NC_050510.2, forward strand.
GATTAAGCATCCTTGTACCTCCTGTTTTGCCAATTCATAGATTCCTCTGCACCTGAAAAATTTCAAAAACTGTTCTGCAAGGGCCTGTGCCCCCCAGTGAGTTTGTTGGTGCAATCTCCTTAAAATTCTCCGGGTATAACCTTTTGACACTAATTCTCTCCCTTCTGGTAATTTCCACATACCTTCCTCCAATCTTCCCCCAATTTTCTCGTACCCTTCAATCTTCTTTTGGGAGGGATATGGAGGATATTCTGGAGCCTCGGATCCTTCGACCTCCGGGGTACTTACCATCAGTAACGCTGCATTTTTGGCCTCTTTGTTTCCCCGGATTTGAAACTGCATTCCCATCTGATACCCTTTTACATGTACTGTTGAAATTTCCTCTGGCTCCCTTATCGCCTCCAAAATTTGCCTTATTAACTCTCCATGCACCAGTCCCTGTCCTCGAGTGTTGATCAGCCCTCTCTCTTCCCAGATCTTCCCGAATGTGTGGACCACCCCAAAAGCATATTTGGAGTCTGTAAAATTGTCCCCTTTTTCCTTTTAGCCTTTTCAAAGCCCTAAAGACTGCGTACAGTTCGCATGCCGCATTCAGAGGACCTGCTTCTATCACTTCTCCTGTCCTGCCGTCCACGACTGCATATCCTGATTTCCTTTTGCCTTCTATCACTCTCGCTGATCCATCCACAAACCATTTTTCCCCTTCTTCTAATTCCTCCTCCTCCAAATCCGGTCTTATCTTGGTCTGCAGCTCCACCACTTCTGCCCAGTTATGTACAAACTTCTCTGAGACCTCCCTGAACAAAAATTGGGCTGGATTTTGTACAGTCGTTGTTCGTAGCTCCAAGTCGGGCAAGTGAATCAAAATGGCTTCATACTTTAGCAACCTAGCGTCAGTGCGCCATTTGTCTGCTTTTTCCTGTAGTATACTCCACACATTATGCGGCGCATATACCACCAACAGAGCCCCAAAGGTTACTTTCTTGGCTTCTTCCACCAACGATGCCACAGCTACAATTGCCTGCAAACATGTGAGCCAGCCCCTGCTTGAAGGGTCCAGAAGCTTAGACAAGTAACCTACCGGTTTCCTGGGTCCCGCCTAGTCCTGCATCAACACGCCATGGGCGGTGTGACTGCTGACATCTATGAACAACTGGAATGGCCATTTCACATCGGGGAGGCTCAGCACTGGTGCTGCCACGAGTGCTTCCTTTAATCCCTTAAATTTATCCTCGTCATTTTCTGTCCATTTCAATCTGTCAGTGGTGAGCTTTTCATATAAAAACTTTACCTTCTCACTGTACCCTTCAGTCCATTGCCAGCAATATCCCAAAAGCCCCAATAATTGTCTCACTTCTCTCTGTCCATGGAGGAGACATGGCAATGATCCCTGCCACCCTCCTGGGGTCTAATTTCTTCTTACCTTTTGTTAACCAATGTCCCAAATATCTGACTTCGGGCTCTGTGAACTGCAGTTTCGACTTAGACACTTTCAATCCTTTGTCCCTGTCATGGTTTGATGCTGGCACAATGCCAGTGCCCCCATGAAAATACCTTCTCCCTGGTGTCTACTGTGAGATGGGACCAGGAATAGAGTAAGGCAGGCTGCAGCTTAGGAATAGAAGGAAAAAAACTTTATTAACTTACAATATATAAAAGAAACACACAGAACTCGGGATGAAAACCTTCCAAACATTCCTCCTCCCCCCAAACAAGTTCCCAATACATCACAATAAGACAAAACCTTGGATTCTCAATTCAGTTGCCATCCCTCAGATCACCAACTCTCAGTCCATCACCACTCTTCAGATAATCAATTCTCAGTTTATCAAGAGGAGAGGAGTCTGTCTTGTGCCATAGGCTTCCCCAGGAAACACAGTTGAAACCTCGTGTGTTTCCATGTCACTCATGGCACCGCCCGGAGAACATCTGCCATCATGACATCTTCCTTCCATGTCCAGTGCTCTCACCACTGCACATGGACCAGAGCTGCTTCTAGGGTTTTCCTTTTAAGGGTGCTTTGTCCAGTTCCAAAAAGAACACAGTCTCTCACTTTCAGGACACCTGTCCCCCCCAAATTTCACCCCCTGGGGCTGAGGGGTACCAACACTGAACCCTCTTGGCTCCGAGCCATTGCGTCCCCCTAGATGCAGTCTCTGTGTCACAGGAAAAAACGGTTCTGTCTATGGCTATACAAGAAAGGTCCAGCCAAAGGCCACTCCATCATCTCCTGCCACCTAGAATTCTTCTAAACTTTCCTCGGACATCTTTCACTTGCACAAACTTGCATCACACTTGCCCATTTCCTGCTATTCATCCCTATCTCTCTTCTCATTCAGGAGGAGGATCAGCATTTGTAAGGTTTCCATCATCCAAGAAAAGGCTTAAAAATCTCAGGCTCTGCCTGTCCAGAACTCCCATGGCTGCCTTGCCGGGCACCTTCTCGCCACACCCCCCCTTCTCCTTCTCAGCTGGCATGCTATCAAATTTCAAGGTGGCACAGGCACCGTCTCTCTCTCTCTCTCTCTCTCCTGGGGGGTGGGGGGGTGTGGTTGTCTGATGTCCCTTGGTGCTCCTCCACCCTTCCATCCTCAGGGCCCAGGCCTATCTCACCCGGCTTCCCCTCCCCCGCCCAGCCGCAGCAGCTGGGCAGGGGAGAGGTTCAAACTGTTTCCCGACCAGAACCCAAGAGAGGTTTTCCTGGGCATTCTCTGCTTTTAACCCCCGTATTCTCAGAAGCGTATCCATGTCCCCAGTGGCCTCACCAGGTGCCAATATCCAAATCTGAGCACCTATTGGTTTGACCACAGCATCCCAAAAACTCACTTCCTCTCAAACCATGACACTCCCCTAAGAAATTCAAGAGCGCTATAGTGCTCATCCTTACATCCTCTTCCCTTGGACCAGCAATCAGTAAATCGTCCACATACTGTAATAATTTTGTTCCTTCCACTGGTACAAAGTGACTCAGCACTCGCTCGAGTGCTTGCCCAAACAAATTTGGTGAGTCCAGAAACCCCTGAGGCAAAGATGTCCATCTGAATTGCTGTTTTAGGATTTGAAACTGTGGGGAACAGTGCCTTAGTCCTTTGATTCACAGCCCTTAAATCTTGCACTAACCTATAACTACCATCTGTTTTTCGCACTGCCAGTATCGGGGGTATGTGATGGTGGTCACAGGGGTCTTAGGATGAGGGAAGAGACATAGATCTGACTCCATGTTACAGAAGGCTTGATTTATTATTTTAAGATATATATTACATTAAAACTATACTAAAAGAATAGAAGAAAAGGTTTCCTCTCAGAAGGCTAGCTAAGCTAAGAATAGAAAAGAATGAATAACAAAGGTTTGTGGCTCCGGCTGAGAGTCTGAGCCAGCTGGGTTGTGATTGACCATTAATTATAAACATCCAAGATGGGCCAATCAAAAATCCACCTGTTGCATTCCACAGCAGCAGATAACCATTGTTTACATTTTGTTCCTGAGGCCTCTCAGCTTCTCAGGAGGAAAAAATCCTAAGGAAAGGATTTTTAGTAAAAGTTGTCTGCGACAGGGGTATTATATCTGGACATGCACAGCTCCAAAGTTCCTTTCTTCACTAATTCTTCGATCACTGGTTTCAGCCCCTTCCTCCCTTCCATGGGAATGTGGTATTGTTCGACCCTAATAGGGTCTTCTGGTCTCTCAATTTCAATGTGAATTGGTTCGATGTCCAACCTCCCAGCCTCCCCTTGGTTGTACCAAACCTTAGGGTGTATTTTCTCCTCATCCTTGGCAGTGAGTTGGTATAACTTCACCATGAGCTGGGAATTCTGCACCACTAGGCTAATTTCTAGTGTCACCATCAAATCCCTTCCCAGCAGATTATATTCTGCTTCCTCGACCAACAACATATTTCCAATACAACGCTTATATTCTGATTCTATTTCAACATCTTTTATAATTGGGACCTTAAAAGGTTCCCCTTTTGCCCCAATTACCATCATAGTATTGTCACTTATAGAACATTCTCGTGGTAATTGCTGCACTGTGGTTTGTTCAACTCCAGAGTCCACTAAAACCAATACCTCCTGCCTGTGGGGTCCTAGTCTCAATTTTGTCAAGGGATCCTTAGATGTCCCAGACTCCAAACTGAAAAGCCCCTGACACCTCTAATTTTCCTGAAACATTTTCTCATCCTTGTCTTTCTTCAGGCAATTCCTCCAAATGCGTCCCTTTTGCTTGCAGTAATAACACTCAATGTCCTTTTTCTGATGGTTTGAGCCCTTACCTTGGGAAGGGTTCTGTTTCTTTGGTGGCCCTGGTTTTGCCGAGTCTCGGACCTGCTCCTGCTTCTGAGCCTCCCTTACTGAAACTACTAACACTTTCGCCTGAATTTTCTGCCTTTCCTCATCTCTCCTCATGTAGACTTTCTGAGCTTCCCGAAGCAAGTCCTGTAACTCTCTGTCTTGCCATCCCTCTATCTTTTCCAATTTCTTTCTTGAAAGCCCTGACATCCCCGGTATTGATCGGGACATTACGAAGCCGATAATTTCCGGATCTGTCGGCACTTCCCGTAAAGGGAAGAGGTTGGGCTTTTCCTCCTCGTCCTCACTATGGTCCGTGGTCATTCTCGTCCTTCGCCTTGTTCGACGGGCTGGGGGAGAGTCTACTCCACTCATGGTGTACTCTATTTCTTCTGTCTTGTGGGTACTGGTCGACCACATGGTCATACAAGGTTTGGCACGTTATAAATGATCAGCCAAAAATCCAAATTATAAATGCGACAAATTTTATTTTCACGACCAAAATATGGTCCTCAAAAACCCACAGCCAAAGAGACAGCGTCGAGCCCAAGATAGGCGCTGGGTGAACCTATATCCGACGTCTATCGCATGGGATTCCCCTCTGTTCATGAATGCCGTTTCCAGTGGGGCTGTTTTATACAGTTTTTTATGCCTGAGGCAGAGGTGCCCTGATTTCTTTTGTAACTCCGCATATGTATGATGGTTTCTTTCATTGTGCAGGGCTGGACAATTGCTGTTTCCTGAGTAGCAGCCAGTGATGATCATGTCAGGGGAAGTTGTGTATTCAGATGGATCTTTCTGGCGACTCTGGTTATCTTGATTGATGGTATCTACCGCTATGGTCACCCTTGGGTGTTCCCTGATGGCCCGGAGGCGGCCAATCATCACACGCTGGCCACATTCTTTCATTGGTAAACAAGGTATTATTCTCCTGCTGCCTTCAGGAGTTTTGAAATTCCAGAGTGGTTATCTTTCCCTGGGCTGCTTGTGGTCAGAGACTCGTTGGATTTTATAATTCTATAACATACATTCTCTATTTAAGCATGAATTACTTTATAACATATATTACAAGGGCTTTCATCAGGATGTTTTTCAAAATGATAAACATGATGTTCAGTGACAAAACAAATGTCTCAGGCTTTAATGGTGTTACTTTCCCAAATAAATCTTTGTTATTCCCTCACAACACATGCATTGAGGTCAAAGAAGGTGTACCACCTATGAGAAAAAAATGCTGGAAAACTGGTAACAATGGATGAGGAGAAGGCTGAGGTACTTGTTGCTGTTTAAGAGTCTTTCTTTTGTTTCTTTGTCTTAAAGAATTTTTCCCCATATGTGTTGCTAGGAGACAATAATGACTGGGTACTTAAGAGAGACAAAAGAAAGTGGCCACAGCTCAGGGGAGGGGTCCAGCTGGGTACTCTTTTTTTTTACCTGGGGGTTTCTTGTGGAGGGTAGAGATACCGGGAGAATTGGACTGCAGCCCCCATTCTGTCTTTGTCTGTCTGTCTCCCTTCCTCCCTCTCTCTCTCTTGGCTTCGGAGGAGTTGCTGCTTGGGGGATGGAATTTGCTGCTGCTGCTGTAGCCCAGCCTAGTCCTGCTTCTTCTGCCATGGGGTGAGCCTCTCCTTGTGAGAGCAGCCACCTAACTGGGGCCTTATTAACACCTACCTCACTAAAAAAAAAAGAACTCTCACCATCTGCTCGGGAACTAGGCTGCTGCGGCCCCGCCCCCACAGTTCTTTTGCTACTGGTCTGAGTTTTCACTACTTTGTGGCTCTGAACCCCCTGCCTTGCTGGGACGTGGGACGCCCCGCAGTTCCAGCCCTGCCCAGATGCCCTGCGATTCCAGCTACAGCTGCAGAGCTTCTGTTACATCTTGTCTACTACCCCAGGATTTTTTTTTTTTTTTTTGCTCATTCCTGCTGTTCCAGCTTGCTGCTTCTGAGAGTCCTGCTGGGGCCCCTGGGTGGTTTCTAAAGCAAGCCCTTTTTCCATCCTTTCCCATGTCAGTCAAGCTGCCGTTACCACATGGTCCCCGAACTCCACCAGAGCGCCCCCTTGCAGCTGTGGGGGAATCAATCGCACCTGTCCTGCTGTCCTGGGTTGGCCAGTTGCCTTCGTAACCCACCCTTGGGTCTGCTCTTGAAGTATATCCAAGAGTTCTTAGCCCCTTATTTTGTTATGTCTCCCAAGTGCTGGTGCAAAACAGGGTGTCCTTGTTAGAAATTTTTTTCTTGAAAATAAGAGAAATTCAAGAAGGTGGCACAAATGTGTGAGAAAGGGTAATCTGCTATTCTAAAGTGTGTGGAAGTGTTAAAAACTATACAGCTATATATTAAAAATCTACAAAGCTACAAATATATATAAAGTATATAAATGTCAAAAATCTTTAGGCATCAAAGCATGAGGGTGCTTGTATTGTGGCTGATAGGTTTGCAATATTGGGTACTGCAGCTGTTAATGGGGCCAAATCAGCTATGACTTCAGAAATTCCATTTTGTGCTGCAGCAGAAATTTGATATTGTGGTACATTACTAATTTTTGAATCTGGGAATGCAGGTGCTGCATGGAGTAAGTGCACTGTATTTTCAGATTTATTTTAGGGTTAGGGTTAACATTCAAACCAAAGGACCACATGCTGCTTTCCAGCAGACACCAGGTTCCACCATTCAGAACATTGAAACCCAAAATGTTTTAATTGTAATCATTAATTTCAAAGTGAGTAGCTGGCATCCACTTCTCACCCAGGACCCATAAATTAACCTCAGCAGTTCTGTGGTAAGGTAACACTTCCTCCACTTACTCCAGTGATTTTAGCTCTGTCATCCAGGTCTGTAGTAGGTTGACCCTGGCCAGATGCCAGGCACCCACCAAAGCCACTCTCACTCCCCTCTGCAATTGGACAGAGGAGAGAAAATTTATGAAATTTATGAAATGAAGGGTTCATGGGTTGAGAAAAGTGTCTCGGGGCCTCTTGCTGGTCAGAGTGACCCCGAGAAATGTTAGAAAGTCTCTTTTCCCAGCCCAGCGCTCGAAGAAGGAGTCAGAGCTCTTCAGTTTTCGGTCTCAAGGTTGTTTATTGTTCCTTATCTATAAAATATTTTCTCCTGTCCAGCTGAGGTCCGTTCAGCTAGACAATCCAGGGCACTCTGCCTGCCCCTGGGGCGGTGTTATGTCTTTATACTAAAAACTACGTATGAAATGTTTACAATTACTTTCCAATACCTATCACCTATGTTAGACAGTGAGCTTCTACTCTAAACCAATATAAAAGTGCCAACATCACAGCAGAAGATGGAGGCCGAGAAGAAGGAGAAAGGCTGGACACGCCCAGATCCCTCCATCTTGCCCCCTGAACCCCCATTCTAAAAACCCCAAAATCTACTTTTTCACCCTGTGATAAATTCACTGTCATTCTACTTAAACTGTCTTGGCTTGCAGATCTTCATCTAAGGTTGGTAACTTGCTCCACGGGTCATAATCAAAACCACAGGCATCTTGGGCTCTGTGCCAGGGTCTCTGAGCCTCCTGGCAGGGGTCTTGGCTTCTCAGGACAGTAAGAGGGATGTCCTGGGTTCCAACAGAGAAGGACTGGGGGAGATCATTCACCAAATACTGTCATGGGCAAAACAGGTTCAGCTTAGAGATATTAAATTTACTAGTAAACAAAATCAGAGCAGGATAATGAGAAGTAAAATAAACCCTTAAAAACACCTTCCCCCACCCCTCCCTTCTTCCCAGCTCTACCTCCTACCCCAGCGGCACAAGAAGACAGGGAATGGGGGTTACAGTCAATTCATCACCAGTTGTCTCCCACTGCTCAGTGAGAGGGGTCATTCCCATGTTCCACCGTGGGGTACCTCCCATGGGAGACAGTTATGCTGGTTTGAAAGTAAACCAGGGGGGAAATGAACCTCACTCAATTAGCTTAAGAGAGATTTCAGGTCGGAGTTATAATTTAATAGAACGATTACAGTAAATGCAATGATACACAGAAAACTGGCTTAAACCCACAAAGTCAGAGTACAACCTGGCACCCTGTTGGTCAGGGTGATGGTCGCAGTCCTATCAAGTGGTGATTGCAGTCCTGTTGAAGTGATGGTTGCAGCCAAAAGTGGTGGTCCTGTGGAAGTTCTGTTCCCCTTCTGGATCCGTCCAGTAGTGGTGGTATACCAAGTTCCTAAACCCCAAGATTATGTATGGCCAGGTTCAGGTGGCTCAGTACCTCCCCCAGGGTGGAGAGTTTCACAATGGAATTGTGTAATCCTGTGAGTCATTTCAGTTGCCTATTCTGCTGGTGACATTCAGTTCATTGTGGCCCATTAACAGAGATGACCCCCTCAGGATGGTTGGGACTGTGCTGGTGCTTCCCCAGAGGGAGTTATCACAGCTGAGTCATTTGTGAGGAAAAATAAACACTACCCTGCCTCACAGGGCTTGCCTCTTTTTCTGTATTTCATTTAACACCCAGTTTGAAGTCTGAGGTGTTTGGTGTGCACTGGGCAGCTACTGCAAACAGCCCATTATTAACAGTTTGTCAGAAATTACATAGAGGAGAGTAGAATACACAGTTTGGGTTACAACCACAGTGTTAAAATGGTGCTCTACTGTCGGGTTCGGCTGTCTGTCTCTGCCCCGACACGGGTAGTGTGGTTCTTGGGTGGCACGCGTTTCAAAGGATGAGTCTGGACTCTTCAGCTTTTCGGTCTTCAGATTGTTTATTATTTCTTATCTACAAAATTTTCTGTCTGCCCAACAGAGGTCTGATCTGCAAGCAGTCACAGGCACTCTCTGACCACCCACGGGGCGGTCATGTCATTTATACTAATATCTACGTACATAATATTTACCTTTATTTTCCAATGCTTTTCACCCATGTTAGCAAGTGCACTTTTACCATAAACCAATCTCCAAGTGCCAACATCACCACAGGAGATGGAGGACAAGAAGAAGAAAGAAGAAGGATGAGACACGCCCTGATCCCTCCATCTTGTCTCCATAACCCCTCTGTACCAAAAACCTTAAAGTCTATATTTCACCCTCTTAATGTGTCCCTTTTACACCCTTCACTCTAAAGTGATTCTCTTGTCCTCAAACTCATGTTATTTCTGTGGATGGATCAAAATCAAGCCACCAAACACTCTTGGCAACATTCCAGGATTTTTGAGACCCCCAAGGGTTCTCCTGGCATCTCTGGACATCGGGAACGATGTGCTGAGATCCCACATCTCCCCCTTCTGTTTGCACCAAGAAGACTTCTTTGGCAACTTGACTCATGACATGTCTCACACACAAAAAGATGCATGGGACGATGAGCATGAGGACTAAGAGTATTATTAAAATATAAAATCCCATTTTTAAAAACCCTCTCCATAAGGGAGAAAGATCAAAAAATCCTGCCACATCATCAATCCATGATCCAGTCACTTCGCCTAGTTTCTTTATACTGTCTTTTATATTTTGAATACTTTCATGAATTGATCTTGAATGATCCGAGAGATTCATGCAGCACATTCCCTCAAACTCTTCACATCCATGTCCATGAGCAAGCAATAGATAATCGATTGCTGCCCTATTTTGAAGAGTTGCCTCTCTCACACTGCTTATGTCTTTTAACATATCACTCAAAGCGAGAGAGACTGATTGAGCATGCTTGCTCAACCAACAACCCATATGGTCCAGCTGAGTCAAGGCCACCCCCGACGCTGTCTGAGGTGAGAAAATTGCTGCCGCAATTCTCCTTGCCTTGTCCCAGGTGTATACTTCATCATCACAGTCTGCACTGTAATGTTGCAAGGACCTTTTTTTTTTGTGCTTTTGCTCTCTTAATACTTTCAAATCTGGTGACAACATTGAAATTCTCCCAATGCTGCATGGACCTTCCTTGGCATTTGCAGGAATGCCGTGCCAAATTCTGTCCCCACAAATTAAAAACAACCCACGTGGCAATTGCACTGGGACCTGGATTGATCCTTTGGCTGTCGTCACAGTGTGATTGCACCAAGCTGATGCGTTTCTGTAATATTTGTGATTTGGTGTGACATCAACACTTTTGTTTGTCCTTGACACATTCGAAATTTCGAATTTCATGCATAGTTCCATTGTTGTGGACCCGAAAATTTCCAGTTCCTGCGGTTCGGTAGGAGCCACAGGTAAAAGATGTGTCCAAGCACACCATTCATTCACAGGATCTTTGATGACCTGCGAAATCTCCATTGGAGAATGCCCTGGAATTGGCCATTCACCCACTGGCAATCCAACCATGCATGCTGTGAATGGTTTCCCTGGTTTCGAATGTGTCAGGCAGATACTTTCTAAATTTGCTGCCTGGGCTAACGTTTCCCAAACATTTTGTTTTGGTTGACTGATGGGTAGATTTGCTCCATTGCTTAGAGCAACAGATGAAAGCATGAGCATCATGAAGCTCACGACTTCACCCTTATAAAATTTCATTGTCATGCTCCCACTCAAAGCCACAAAGGAAAAAAACCCCAAAGTTTTTATTCTTTTCGTCCCTCTTCCGAGTCGCTGTTCACAACTTGAGTTTCTTCCTCTGTCTGCGTACTCGTTTCTCTGCCTCTGGGATCTGTGCTCTCCTGCTCTCTTCCCCGAAATGGCTTCACGTGCCGCGCTGACACCCACTTCAGCCCTCGCCCTGTGGAAACACAAGCGAAACCCTTGCCCCAAGTGATTAATTTGAAAGGACCCTCTATTTGTCCTGTCTCTGGGTTTCTGATCAAAACCAAAGGATTCTCCCTTAGTTTTGCCTGAGAGCTGTTTGAAAAATGCCTCACGATTGGTGGATTGGGTTCAGAAGACGAGCTGTTAAGAAAATTCAACACATACAATGCTTTGTTTAATTTCATGTGTGGTGTCGCCTCTGGCTCCCCCCTTTTCTGCCTGTCCAAAAGGGATTTCAGGGTGTGATGTGTTCTTTCAATGATTGCCTGACCTGTGGGTGAATGTGGAATGCCAAATGTGTGTCTGACACCCCATTTTTTCAGGAATCTGTCAAGCACCCTGCCTGTATATGTTGGACCATTATCTGTTTTTATTTCTTGAGGCACACCTAATGATGCAAATGCTTGTAAAAAATGTCGACAAGCATGTTCTGCTGTTTCCCCTGCATGTGCTGAAGCTAAGACTGCCCCTGAGAATGTATCTACTGACACATGAACATTTTTGAGTCTCCCAAATGATGGATATTTTGTGACATCTGTTTGCCACAGCTGAAGACTTTGCAGTCCTCGTGGATTGACTGCTCCTGTTGAAGCAGGTGGTTGCACGAGTTGACAATCTGGACAAGCACTAATGATTTCCCTCGCCTGAGTTTTTGTGAGACGAAAGGATTCCATCAGCGCCTGTGCATTCTGATGAAAAAATGCATGACTCAGTCGTGCTTGCTCAAAAATGTCCGGAAGTGTTTGTGAAATGGGCATTGTCAATCTGTCTGCCTGAGCATTCCCTTCCGCTAGAAATCCTGGAAGTGTTGTGTGCGCTCTGATGTGAGTGATGAAATATTCTTCTTTCCTGCTTTCTAGCACTGTTTTCATGCTCACTAGATAGGAATATAAAACTTCGTTGCTGACTTCTTTCAAGAGCGAACCTTCCAATCGCTTGACCACACCTGCAACGTATGCAGAGTCTGTGACCAAATTGAGCGGTTGTTGGAACAACTGAAATGCTCAGACAACAGCTGCCAACTCCACAATTTGTGGAGAGCCTTGAACCGTCTTCACGTTTGATTCCCATTCCCCTGTCGTTGAGTTCATCCACGTGATCACTGACTTGTGTGTCTTCCCTGAGCCATCAGTGAACACTGTGATCCCGTCCAGAGGTTCTTCACTTATTTTTGGCTTTCCTCTGTAGCATATTTGCGATTGCAACATTCTATGTTGTGGAAAATTGATTGTGCAAGCTCCTGGAAAAGCTAACAATGCAATTAACAAATCTTTAGATTTCTGCATCGCCCAATCAAAATAATCTTTTTTCAAAGGCAGATAAATCTTTGAAAATTCTCGTCCCGCCATTGTCAGCAATCTTGTTCTCCCCTTTATGATGATCTGTGCTGCCATCTCCCGTTTCCCAGAAGTGGTAGAGGATTCCCTTCCACGTCTGTCTGAGAAAAACATTCTTTCACAGAGTGTCTTCCTCTTCCACACCGCGCACAAAGTGGCTTTGCAGGTTTTTGTGTCTGCACTTGTGCGTGTGCATGTGGACAATTCTTTTTCAAGTGTCCAAATGCCCCACATTTGTAGCATTGTCCTCCTGATGGATTGCTCTTCTTCTGGATAGTTGCAAGAACTTTATTTATGTTTTCACTCTGTTGTTGGAGTACCTTTTCCAGCATCTTTTCAACCTTGTCCTGATCTTCTGACTGCCTCTCCGGGTTTCTTCTTATCTGTTCTCCCCATTCTCCTCTCAGCTAATCCCTCACGATCGACGCGACGTGCTGAGGTGTTCCCACTCTGCTGCATGCCTCCATCATCTCTGCCAAGGATGGCCGTCCTGGCATTGCGCTGATGACCCGTTGACAATCCGGGTTGGCATTGCCGAAAGCTAGACTTTCCATGAGAGGTTGCTTTGCCTCATCAATCGTCACCTGTCGATCCACAGCTTGCGAGAGTCGATCTATGAAAGATGAGAATGGTTCTGTGGGACCTTGCCTGACGCATGAGAATGGGACGTCCGGAACTCCCGCCGGAGCAATCTGCAAGATTTCTTTGCGTGCTGCTTCTTTGATGTCATTCAACACCTGTCGTGGAAGCCGTGCTGCTTGCTCCACTGGATTGTCATCTGGAGGATCTCCTGCTAACTGTGCTTCTGTGAGGTTTGCGTTTGGCCCACCTTGATAGCTGGCTCTCAACTCTGTGAGATATCTTCTCCATCTTCTGTCCCAGATAAGACTTTGTGTGTCAGTGAGAATCATCGACACAAGACATCGAATGTCGAATGACGTGAAATCATACGCATTGAATGTCCCCTTCAGGAGCTGTTTGAAGAACTGCGAATTCAGACCATTGTTCTGAATGGCCTTTGATAAGTCTTTGATCACTTCGTGACCCAACCTTTCCCACCTTGGATTTTGGCCTTGTGCCTTATGTCACTGGCATTATTATGTCTCCTGATCCTCTGATCAAACCCTTTTCTTTTGATAATTCATTTCTAATTTCCCTCCAGTCTATTGGTTCTATTGGCTGTTCTTCTTCTTCCTCTGGAAACTCCATTGGCCATTGCCTGCACAATGGAATCGTGGAGGCTCTTGGTGATCCTTCGCTCCATGTTCTTCGACTTGAGGTCTTCAGTCTTGCTCCTAAATCTGGAAAAGAAACTTGAGGCTCTCTTGAACGTGTTCTTTTTGCTGCATCAAAAGACTGCAGAAGATTCCTTGCTGCTTCCGCTGCTGAAAGCATCCATGCTGGAATTCCCTCTCTTGCTGTAATGTGTATCATTTCTTCTTCTTGAGGCTGTGTTTCATCTGAGCTGTCTTCAACTTCATATGATCCTGAAGTTGATGGAATATTATCCTTTTGCTGTGTTGTTGTTGTTTTTGTTTTCTTTAATGTAGCTTTCTTTTTATAAATTGTTGGAAAAAATTGCTGCATTGTTGCAGTTTGGCCAGCAGGTGATGTGGTGGCGCTGTCGAGCAGTTCCGACATGTCCTGCAATGTGGTCGTCCCTCCACGAGGTGGCGCTGTCGCCTGCCTGGACAACCTTGATGACGACACGAACTCCATCGCTTCCTGCTCGGCAGACTGCAACACTTGCAGCCGTGTTTGAGACCGAGTTTGCATGGCTGTTGACTGAGCTGGCATTGAGGGTTGAATACTTGAATGTTTCTTTTGAGTGGAAGGGGTTTGAACCATAGGGTTTGAGACTAAAGGCATCGGTCTCGGAGAGGGGGTGGAGCCCCGGGATGTCGAACCCCGAGCGTGGCCCCTCCTCTTCGCCCCAGACGTCACAGAGGATCGGACCCACCCCCGACCTCGCTCCGCCGGCACTTCCCGCGCATGCGTGCCTTCGGGGACGCCCCCTGCCTCCCCTGTACTGATGTCACTGTCTCCGTCCCGCTCCACCTCCGAATTCTCCTCCCTATTGTCTGTTCCTGTCCCTCTCTCCTCCTCCTCTGACGCTGTATCCACACCCCCCGCCGAAGCGCGCAGCCCCCCCTCCGCGGGTGCCCCCTTTCTCGCTGCGATTCAAGCCGATCTCCGGGTCCAGATTTCCGGGTCTGACGTCACCACCGCGTGTTTCCTGCGTCCCCCCATGGCAGCTCGCTGGAGCTCTGCAGCTGCTCCGCCCTTGCTGCCCGTGTCTGACGCTGCCGCGCCGGTTTGAGAGCCCTCCCCGGCTGTCCCCCGAACCTTGCTCGACCCGCGCGCTTTTGGCACTGCGCCAAATGAGGCCGTCGCCGCTTTCGGCGTTGCGCTCGCAAAAGCCGCACCAGAACCCGTGTCCCCCATCGCCTCCACGGCCCCCCCGCCAGCCGCCGCCGCTTCCGCGCCGCCGCGCATGCCGCGAGAGAGCGCATCCCCCCTCCCCGCTTGTTCCCTTTGAACCCCCCTCCCCGACTCCGCCACCTTTTCCACCTCCTCTCCCTCTGATTCCTGCGAATCGGGATGGTACGCTCTTAGAGAGCGACCTGCCTCCTCGATATCGCTAGGAGAAAACTTTATTTCATCAGGGAGCGGAATGGTATCATCTGTGTCTGAGTCAGAGTCTGAAGCCCCTGCACTCTCTGGAGTCTCAGGGCGCTTTAGGGTTCCCTTGGGTTTTCGGGATGGTGGGACTGAAGGCAATGACATTTCTCCTGGTCCCCTTTTCTCGGGCACCTTTTCCCCCGGGCCAATTGGGATCAGAGCCAATCTCTGCTTTGAGCCTTGCTCTGGTCCCTCCGCCCCTTTGGGACCCGCAACAAGTTGTTGCCTGGCTGACCCTCTCAACTGAGTCGAGGTCGCCTCTAACATAATTCTTGCTGAAGACAGCAATTTCAAGGCTGTCTTATCATCATTGGTTGCTAGAAAATATAGGTGTCTGTTAACTTCTTGCCAAAAGCCTACTTCAAATAACAACCGTGTTTCTGAGTACGGGTAATTACACCGCACCCACAGCAGTAATTCTCTAAGCTTTTTCTTTGGGATCCCCCTAGTGTGTGTGTCTGCCACGCCCTGTAGGTCGGACAGAATCTCTATTTGTTCCTGGGAAAGTGTACCCCCCATGTTCTTAATTCTTGACCTTCTCACCGAATTCCTGTCGTCAGAGCAGTCCGAAGGCTCCTGGTCACTGGCCTGCAGGTCACAGGAGATGGATTCGGAGGCGCCTTTTCCGATTCCGATCCGGGCTGTCCTGCTACGAACTTTCTTCGGTGGAAGTGGAGTGCGATGTTCTCTGTGGCTGCCGCGTCTGCAGATTCTCCTGGCTGCTTTCTGGCTGTTTTCCCAAGGAGTTATCAGTGCTCTCCTGGGAATGAGTCCAGCTCGGGAGCTGCCCACTCGGTGCTTCAAGGCTGTCCTGTGCAAGAGGTGCACACCAGAGCTCACCGTGGCTCAGTGAGTGCTGCCGGATGCTGCTGGATCGCCGGTTGCTGCCGAGTAGCTCCCCGGGTGCCCACCGGCTGCCCACCGGGTGCCCACCCAGGGACGCCAAATGTCGGGTTCGGCTGTCTGTCTCTGCCCCGACACGGGTAGTGTGGTTCTTGGGTGGCACGCGTTTCAAAGGATGAGTCTGGACTCTTCAGCTTTTCGGTCTTCAGATTGTTTATTATTTCTTATCTACAAAATTTTCTGTCTGCCCAACAGAGGTCTGATCTGCAAGCAGTCACAGGCACTCTCTGACCACCCACGGGGCGGTCATGTCATTTATACTAATATCTACGTACATAATATTTACCTTTATTTTCCAATGCTTTTCACCCATGTTAGCAAGTGCACTTTTACCATAAACCAATCTCCAAGTGCCAACATCACCACAGGAGATGGAGGACAAGAAGAAGAAAGAAGGACGAGACACGCCCTGATCCCTCCATCTTGTCTCCATAACCCCCCTGTACCAAAAACCTTAAAGTCTATATTTCACCCTCTTAATGTGTCCCTTTTTGTCGCTGTCGAGGCGGTCACGACACAAAGCAGAGACCACAAGCAGTCTCAGTTGGCAACACTTTATTATTGAATATGGCTGCTTTTTATACACTTTCTAATTGTTTATTCTTCTTCTATCTTTACTATTGGCCACAATAAATCAACATAATACTATTGGTGAGAAGTTATGGTGACTTAATTAACTTTCTAAAAATGCTTCATCTAGCTGCAAAGTTCTTCTATCATTCTTCTTTCGGTCTCCTTGGCTACAGCCTTGGAGACAGCTCCTTATCAGTTTCTTCTTACTTCTCAGCTTCTTCTCGCTCCTTTAGCTAACAGGCCCGCTGTTAGCCCCTTCCACAATTCCCCCTTTTTGTTTTTGGACTGTAAATACAGCTGCTATGGATTTTTGCAGGGCTCTTTGCAAAAATCCCAGCAGAGAGGGGACACACAAAACTTACAATCACCACTATCAACAAAATTTCTACTCTTAATACAATCATTCTTGTCTTTCATCTATCTTTGAGTACTGATATATGGTCTTAGCTGGTGTCATCTGCACGTTCTGCTTCAACTGCGGAACTATCTATCTTGTCTTTTCTTGTACGTTCTAGGTAAGGTTTAACACAGCGAGCAGGAACTCATCGAGGACTATTATTTGTCAAAACACAAGCATAACTTTTCTTCTAGGTTATCAGTTCTACTGGGCTAGACTATATACTAGTAATCAAATTTTTAACCCATACTTTAACATTTCTACGGAAATCTGGTTGCTTAGAATTCAAAGAAGAAAAATGGTAAAAGATTGGAGATAACTGTGAATCAGGTAGGGGACGCAAAAAGTTTAACACATAAACAGCTTTATCTAATCTCACTTGAGGTGACTCCTGTTGCATTCCCCCTTTTTGTTTTTGAACTTGACGTTTAAGAAGTCTGTGAGCTCTTTCAATAATTGCTTGGCTCGTGGGGACATGTGGGATGCTTGTAGAATGTTCAATGCCCTAAGCATGAAAGAATGCTTGCATTTTCTGTGAAGCATATGCTGGGCTGTTATCTGTTTTTACGTGACACGGAACACTTAGAATAGAAAAGGCATGATAAAAATGACGAATAGCATCACGAGTTTTTTCTCCTGTGAATGCTGAAGCAACTATTGCATGAGAAAAAGTATCAACTGTAACATGAACATACTTAAAGCGACCAAATTCTGGTATTTTAGTAACATCAGTTTGCCATTCTTCTAACGCAGAAAGGCCTTTAGGGTTGGTACTATAATACTGAGTGACATGAGTCATGTGACAGTTAGGACAAGAAGAAAGGATTGATTTTGCTTTACTAGAAGACAATTTGAATTGCTACTGTAAAGCTTGAGCACTCTGATGATTAGTTATATTTAAATATGATCGAATCTAACCTATCAAACCAACTAATTTTTGTACATCAGTAGCAGTTTTAACATCAATGTCTAACTTTACAGGTTGAGGCATAACTTGAGTGTTGGTCACCAACATACTTAGATATTTCTAAGGTATGTGTTCTTGCACTTTTTCTGGAGCAATGATCAGGCTAAAAGCTTTCAAATTTGTCACAGTACATTGTTTAAGAGCTGATAACTGTTGTTTGTTGTCAGATGCCAACAAGAAATCATCTATGTAGTGATAACAGTAGCAATTTTTAAATTGCTCTTGCACTTTTGACAAGGCTTGTGCCACAAACCATTGACAAATAGTTGGCGAATTTTTCATGCTTTGGGGAAGTACTTTCTATTGATATCTTTTATCGGGTTCTGCATGATTTATAGAAGGCACAGTGAAAGCGAATTTTTCTTTGTCTTGCTCAGCCAATGGAATAGTGAAGAAACAATCTTTCAGATCAATGACAACTATTTGCTATTCTTGTGGAATCATTGTGGGTGTCGGAAGGCCTGGTTGTAAAGCTCCCATTGTTGCTATTACAGCATTTATCTGTTGTAAATCATGTAAAAGTCTCTATTTTTTTGATTTCTTTTTTATTACAAAAACAGGGGTATTCTAGGGACTGAATGATTCTTTGATATGTCTTGCTTGCAATTGTTCTGTGACTAATTCTTGCAGGGCAGTAAGCTTTTCAGTAGTAAGGGGCCACTGGCGAACCCAGACAGGTTTATCTGTCAACTATGTCAGGGCTACAACTGGACGTTCATTGCTCTGCATCACAGTGGCCCCCATTAAAAATCTGTAGTAATTTTGACACTTCATTGAGATAAGCAATCTCGTCTCCATAAACTCTGAGGAGCATCGGCAACATAGGGTCTGATGTTAGCTTGTTGGCTATCAGGATGTTTCACATTAATTACAATGGCTGACAGGCCACCTGTTGTAGCACTACTCAACTCTAGGAGTCTAAAACTTGCATGAGTGAGAGGCCACGATTGAGGCTAGCAAAGTCGCGAGAGTATTGTGACATCTGCTCTAGTGTCAATCAAACTTGTTACTGATATAGTTCTTGGATGACATCTACTGGCAGTGAGGATGCATGTCTTTTCTGGACGGCTCTCTGTTACTTTCTCAGTCCAGAACACTCGAGGTACTCTTGTTGATCTAAAACTTCTTGTGCTGCGACTTTGGTCTACTGTATTTGGAACAAAACTCACAAAAGGTACAATTTGAGCAATGCAAGTTCTTTTCTGAATAGTGACAGGAGGGTCATCGATGGATACCATGGCATGAATTTGTCCTAAATAATCGGCATCAATAAGCTTTAGATGCACATGAATACTTCTAAGTGTAGTACTTGACTTCCTTATTAAAAATGCACTCAATTTCTGTCTTATCGGACCATAGGCATTAAGGGGCACTTTACATATTTCTTTTGTCAGAATGGTTACTGTGTCAGCGGTGGGTATATCAATCTTTGCGGACTTACTTGTTGTTCTTGAGTATTGCTCGCAAATGGGTAGCTTTGCAGTGCTGGGAAGGCTCGCATTTGCTGTTGTGGTAGTTGTTGTTGTTGGGGTATTTGTTTCTCCACGCGCTTTTTCGCGCTCTTCTTTGGGTTTCTTGGCAATAGCTGACCATTTGCGTGATATTTACTCTTGCACTGTTTAGCATAGTGCCTAAGTTTAGCACAGCGATTGCACACAACATCGCTGCTTGCACTTGGCTTAAATGTTGTTTTTCGGACAACATTTGACACTGTGGTACACTGTGATCTTACATGCCTTTGTTTACAATTATAACATTTTGCTGAAGGTCTTAGCACTGCAGCAAGAGCTGCCATTTTATGCTCAACTGAACCAACTTTTGAGTAAGCAGTAACCATTTCAGACAAGGTGGGTTCCCCAGGTAAAGTATCAATAATCTTTCTGCAATCTGGGTTTGCATTTTCTTTAGCCAATTGTATGCACAATTTGTCTCGCAAAGTTTCATCTTCTACCTGTTTCTCAATAGCTGCAGCAAGTTTTTCTGCGAATTGCAAAAATGGCTCTCTCGTCTCTTGCTGTATAGTGACATATTTCTGTTTTGGAGCTGCTATTTCTATTGTTTTAGTTAAGGCACTCATGCTAATTTGTTGAGCTTGTGCCAAAATCGAAGGATCCCACTTTGCCTGTAAATCTGGATTGGCAAAAGGCCCAGTGCCCAGTAGGGCATCAACACCCACAGCATGACGAGGATCGTGTTGAGGCAACTGCATATTTGTTAAAGTGGTGCGTTCAGCTGCGCGCTTCCAAGTTTCTTGAAATACACTGTATTGTACTGGCTGGAATAGAATTGTAGCAAGATGCGCAATGTCGTAAGGTGAAAGCAAATCTGCATTAATCACACGTATTAATTGCATTACTTCTGAGGAATTAATACCGTACTGAGCCACTTTCGATTGGAGGTCTTGCACAACTCTCTAGGCAAAGACGTGATGACTGTCATCTTGCCCTGCTCTAGGAGCTGCTTTAAAGACTGGAAAAGCCATAGGGTTATCACAAGCAACATTTGCATTGGCACTGTTCTCTTGAGGTACTCTTGGAGCACTTAACCTTTCTACGGTGTCTCAATTCTTTTTTTCAACTGCTTTCTTCTTAACAAATTCTCAAAATTCTTGAGGGTGTCGAGGAAGCACAGTTACTTGACATGGAGGCAAAGTCTATGGGGCAGCAAGGCTAGAGCTCTTTGGAGGTAAAGAGACCAGAGCTCCTTGCTCCAACTCAGATGTTACTGCAGGCGACTCATCACTTGCTTCGCTGCTGCTGTCACTGTCAGGTAACGGAGGATACGGCCTTGCAGGTTGTTCAAACTGCTCAGACGGGAGCGGGGGGGCGGACGGCTGGACTAGAGCGGAGGGAAGCGGGGGGGCAGATGGCTGGGTTTGTCTCTCTGCTAAAGACATTTCAGCTAACTGGCGTAGCGGTGTAGTATATACAGGCACTATTGCGAGCTGCTGTGCAGGTGTGAGATAGAGAGGTTTAGGGGTCTGATAAGAGGATGCTACTGCAGGTTGCCCAGAAGTTTTGGCAGCTTTCCCAGAAGCTTTGGCAGCTTTCCCAGAAGCTCTGGCACTTTTCTCGGAAGCTTTGGCAGCCTTCTCGGATGCTTTGGCAGCTTGCCCAGAAGCTCTGGCAGCTTTCTCGGAAGCTCTGGCAGCTTGCTAGGTAACTTGCATGGCACCCGGACTTTCTTCAAGTTCTCCATCAGAGGCCCCCTCTGCCTCATCTCCCCTATCAGGTTCTGTTATCAGCTCTAACTCTTTGTCTGCATCTCGCTCTGCTTGTTCTCGCTCTCTTTTCCATTCTTTTAATGCTTCAAAGAGCGATTTTCAAGTAACTGCTAGATCGACAACTGTTTTATCTCCCTTTCGGATGACTTCTCACAGTCTGTCTCCGACTTTTTTCCATGCCTTAACACTAAAAGCTGTGTGGGGATCAGTGCTAAAATTCTGAGATTTAGCTCACAGCAGTATATTTCGAAGGGCATAGTCTGACGTATTAATTCCTTTATTTCTTAACAAAACTTTCCATGTAGCCAGAACATTTTCTTCCTCTTTAGTTAAATTATGTCCCATTATTACTAGTTGGTGACTCACCTTCTTCCAGGTGTCTTGATAGGAGAAAATCAGGTCCGGACCTCCTTGTGGCTTCCACCTGCCACTCTCAGCTACACCAACGCCGCCTCCCCCACTACGTCCCAGTGGGTCACGGTTGCCAGTTGCTAGGACCTCGTATGGGCCCCCACCGACTTCTTATCACGTCGGGGTCACCAAATGTCGCTGTCGAGGCGGTCACGACACAAAGCAGAGACCACAAGCAGTCTCACCTTTTACACCCTTCACTCTAAAGTGATTCTCTTGTCCTCAAACTCTTGTTATTTCTGTGGATGGATCAAAATCAAGCCACCAAACACTCTTGGCAACATTCCAGGATTTTCAAGACCCCCAAGGGTTCTCCTGGCATCTCTGGACATCGGGAACGATGTGCTGAGATCCCACACTCTAGTCCTTTAACCAGGACAACAGTTCTCCACAAACTTCTCCAATGTAAGTCCATCCCAGGGGCAACAGTCCTCCTCAAACTGCTGCAGCATGGGTCACTCTTCCACAGGATGCAGTCCTTCAAGGACAGGATGCTCCAGAGAGGGGTCCTCTTTCCATGGGCCTCCTACTGGTTCACAGCCTTCTCTCAGGCATTCATCTGCTCTGGCATGGGCATCATCCATGTGCTTCAGGTGAATCTCTGCATCCCTGTGGATCTCCATGTGCTGCAGGAGTACAGCTGCTTCACCATGGTCTTCATCATGAGCTGCAGGGGAATCCCGGCTCCGGTGCCTGGAGCACCTCCTCTCCCTCCTTCTTCACTGACCTTGGTGTCTGCAGAGTTGATTCTCTCACATGTTCCCGTGCTGCTCTTCTCTGACCGCAATTACAGCTTTGCAATAGCTTTTCATTTTTCTTTCTTCTTAAATATGTTATCAGAGAGGTGTTACCACAATTTCTAATTGGCCCAGCCTTGGCCTGCAGCATGTCAATTTTTAGAGCTACCAGGGATTTGCTCTGCCAGATATGGTGGAAGCTTCTAGCAGCTTCTCACAGAACCCATCCCTGTAGCTCCCCACTAACAAAACCAGGCCATGCAAACCCAATACAGGGTCATACACCCAGCTTCTCAGCATCTCGCTGTGTTAATATTGATTGATGTGCTCCCATATCTATTAGAAATGTTATTGTTGATGAGAACCAACTGGAATCAGAATGCATGGGCCATTATTACATATGCATTGATAGGATTCTACCTGATGGATTTCCACTAGAAATGGACCTGGGTGTGCTGGTTGACAGCGGGCTGGATATGAGCCAGCAGTGTGCCCAAGAGGCCAAGAAGACCAATGGCATCTTGGCCTATATCAAGAATAGTGTGGCCAGCAGGACTAGACAAGTGATTGTCCCCCTGTAGTTGGCACTGGTGGGGCCATACATTGAATACTATGTTCAATTAGGGCCCCTGACTTCAAAAAGGGCATTGAGGTGCTGGAGTGTTTCCAAAGAAGGGCAATGAAGCTATTGAAGGGTATACAAAGCATATTGCATGAGGAGAAGCTGAAGGAACTGTGGTTGTTACGTCTGGAGAAGAAAAGGCTCAGGGGGTCCTCATTACTCTCTACAACTACCTGAAAGGAGGTTGTAGTGCGGTGGGAGTCAGTCCCTTCTGCCATGTCTCAAGTGAAAAGATGAGAGGAAATGGCCTTGTGTCAGAGTGGGTTTGTAATAGATATTAGAACAGAAAATGCACAGAAAGTGTAGTTAGACATGGGAATAAGTTGCCCAGGGAGGTGGTGGAGTCACTGTCTCTGGAAGTGTTCAAGACATGTCTGGATGTGGCACTTGGGGATATGGTTTAGAGCTGATTATGGTGGTGCTGGGTTGCCAGTTGGACTAGATGATCTTGAAGGTCTCTTCCAACCTTGATGATTCTATGACTGGTATTCCTGAGCAGTCAGCTCAAAATAATTCAGCTGATGATGATCATACCAAAGCCTCTGAACTCTGGAGGGAAGTGGTGGGTAAATCCCTCTATATTGGGTCTTTCCTTGAGATTGGAGGGTAGGACAATCTTCCTCTTCTTCTTTATCAAAGAGCAGATCTGTTTTAATGATCAAAAAATTTCCCACAGACACCAGAGTGGAGAATATTTTCTCAGGGCTGTAAAAATTAATTGGGAAGGGTGGGCAAATAGACACATCCTGTTACAGCACAGCTGGCCGGTGACTGGGCAATTAATTTGGCCATAAATGAGAAACCCAGTTCAGCTAGCCCGGTTTGATAAACCGATCCCTGGGTGAACAATGATAGGATACATTCAAACCCAAACAGGGACTTCACCCAATCCTGTTCCACCCTAAGCTGCAGACATCTCACTGGTCAAGGAACTGGGTGGTGTTAAGACCAGAGCAATCAGCTGCTTAAACCCAGGAGTTTCAAACCACCTATATGATAAGCAGGAGTCCATAATAAACTGTTGCTGTTGTCACATGGATCTCTGAGAGTTTGTGCCATCCCTGTCTCCAACCAATGACCCCACGTAACAACATCCCAGTTCCCAGCCATGCTTTTAAGGGGCATCTGAAGGCCACAGAATCTGTGTTCCCATTCCTTTCTGCATGCACTGGGTTCCCAAAGTAGTTACAGGGTGGAAAGCAGAGACTTCCCAAACTTTCCAGATGTCAGAGGTGTTTACTGTGTCAAAGGAAGCTACATTTTCTAAGGTTCTACCAAGGGTGTATTTGTACCCAGCACCCAGATCCATTGCTCAGAGTGTAAGTGCACACTGTTGTCTGGAGCTATTTCCCACCACAGAGAGTGTGGGCAGGTGATGGGTGTAAAAAGACTGTTGACCTGATGCATTATGGCAGATTTTGTGTTTCTTGCTCAGTACTGCCAAAAGGAAAGAAGGTATTTCCATGGGTTGTTTTAAACAAAGACTAAAAACTCTACTGAGCATGCCATGTTCCTTAAATCCCTGATTTCAGTTTAAAGTGATTTCAGCTTCTCTGTGCCCCTGCATACTGAGGATTCACAGCACTCCTGCTCCATGAAGGCTCACTGGAACTATTTTCTGATGTTCAGAAATGACACATTGTACACACTGTACGACACAGCTGTACCTAGCAGGAGGGCAGAGTTTTCAAGGCCCATCATGTCAAGCCTATAGAAAAACCAAATAAGGAACCACCCCACCATTTGAATGCTGCAGCAACCATACAAAATTAAGCTCTGAGTATGTGGGGACAAAACTGATTAAACTCTGGCCTCAGCCAACTGTTATACAGTGGCCTGATGGAATGTATTTTTCTCCCTAAGAATGAAGACATAAGGAGGCCTCAGGAACAAAAAGCCCCTTAAATGTATGTGAACCTAGAGCCCTTTAGAGCCTTTACAGCCACATCTCAGCACCTGCCTTTTGATTGGGAAGGTTGTGTTCTGCTCCCACTGAGTAGAGAGAAATCACAGACGATTTACCATCCATTTCTGCACTTTGACGTTGGTACAAATGATGTCACAACAAAAAGTCTAAGATCAATCAAAATAAACTTCAGAGTGTGGATGCCATTGGACAGAGAGAGAAACGGCAAGTGTTTCTCACAGCAGCTTGTAAGAACTTTTAGGGAGTTGTAAGGATGTGATAACTTGTTAAGTATAAACAATCTACAAGTAGTGTTTTTCTACTTCATCTGTCTGTTCTTCTCAAAGACAGTGTGTGAAGAAGATATTTTTGTTAGTTAGCCAACGAAATAAAATCTATCGTATCACTCTATAAAAACTGCGCAGTTCTCTTTAATAAAACCTTCTTTGCTCTCTCTAAAATATTGCCTCCTGCCTATTCCTGTGTCATTCTCAGCGCAAGAGTGACATCAGAGTCCTGGGAAGAATGATAAAATATGCAGGAGCACAGGTAGTGTTTTCCTCAATTCTGGGGGATTTTCCTCAATAATAGGGAGAAACTTTGGAAGAAACAGGTGAGCCTAGAATATCAATACCTGGCTGCAGGACTGGTGCCTGCACTGAAATGTTGGGGTTTTAAGCAATGGAATAGCCTTCAAGAGGCAAAGTATTCTGGGTCTTGATGTCCAGATGGAGAAAGCACATTTTTGGACATAAGATGATGGGGCTGATCGAGAACTTGAATTGATGGGAAAGGGGATACCAACAGGAGAGTTGAAGGTAAGACAAGGGTTTGCATGGCATTGCCTGAGGGTAGAAATGCTAGTGGGAACATTTATGCTGCTCCTGGGAGCATGGAGGGCTCAGAAGCACACCTGAACTCATTGTACACCAACACGTGCAGTATGAGAAACAAACAGGATGAACAAGAAGCGTTGGTCAGTTCCCAGAGTTATGATGTCATTGATGTTAGTGAGACTTGGTCTAATAAGTCCCACAACTGAAATGCCAGGATGGAGGACTACAGGCTGTTCAGGAAGGCTAGGCAGGGCAAGCGAGGTGGAGGAGTTGCACTGTATGTGAGAGGTATAACTGTATGTCCATTTACAGTTTGGGTTGATGTGGTTGAGAGCCTCTGGGTGAGGATTAGGGGGATGGAAAACAAAGCAGCTGTCATGGTGAGTGTCTACTATTGATCAACCAGCCAAGGCAATGACACTGAGGAGTTAGTCTACAGGCAATTAGGAGAAGTCTCTGGATTGGTAGCCCTTGTCCTTATGGGAGATTTCAATTTTCCAGGCATCAACAGGGAATACCATTCTTCTGTGACAAGCAAGTCTGTAAAATTCCTGAAGTTTGTGGAAGATAACTTCTTGTCACAGGTACTCAGTGAACCAATTAGGAAAGATGCCCTCCTAGACTTCTTTGTGACTAGAGAAGGAATCATGGGAGATGTGATGGTGGTTGTCTTGGCCACAGTGATTACAAAATGGTTGAGGTTAAAATTTTCAGTGTAACGAGAAAAAAGTCAAAAGAGTTGATACCCTGGATTTCGAGAGAGCAAACTTTAAGCTACTCAGGGAGCTATTTAGCAGAGTACCCCAGGAATCTGCTTTTTAGTACCAAAGAGTCCATGAGTGCTGGTCAATCTTTAGGAACCACCTTTTAAATGTACAGGAGTAAGCAATCTCATTGTGTCCTAAGTCAAGTAAGCAGAGCAGAGGACCAGCTTGGTTGAACAGGAAACTCCTCCTGGAGCTCAAAGAGAAAAAGAAATGGTATGATCCCAGAAAGCGAGGTCAGGCTTCTCAGGAAGATTACAGAGCTGTGGTTAGTATATGTAGGGAGAAGACACAAAAGGCCAAAGCTCAATTAGAGTTGAAACTGGGCAGTGTTAGGTCAGACAACAAGAAAGGTTTTTTAAAGTGTGTTGATAACAGGAGGAGGTGTAAAGAAAACATTGGACTGCACTTGTTAAAGATGGTCATCTGAATGATAGAGATGAACAAAAAGCAGAGGCATTAAATGGGTTTTTTTTGCTTCAGTCTTTAATGATACTGATAGACCTTGGGCTGCCCCATCCTCTGAGTTGGAGAGCCATGACTGCAGGAACATTGCCTTCCTTTGAGGACACTAAAACTGTAAATTACCAGCTGTATCATCTGAATGTTCGTAAGTCTATGGGGCCTGATGGGATTCATCCTAGAGTTCTGAAGGAGCTAGAGGATGTTATGGCAGGACCCCTCTCAATCATCTACTAAAGGTCTTGGGAGTCTGGGGAGGTGCCTGCTGACTGGAAGCTAGGCAATATTATTCCAATCTATAAGAGGGGCATGAAGGAAGCCTCAGCGAACTACAGACTGGTTAGTCTAGCTTCGGTACCTGGAAAAATTATGGAGAAGATCATACTGGGTGCTATTGAAAGGTATTTAAAGAACAATGCAATCATCGGGCACAATTAATGGGTTCACAAAGGGAAAGTCCTATTAACTAATTTTATATTTTTCTATGATAATGTCAATTGCCTAGTGGATGAAAGGAAGGCAATGGATGTAGTTTTCTTGATTTTAGTAAGGCCATTGATACTGTCCCTTACAGCATCCTTCTGGACAAGTTGTCCAACTGTGGGATGAGCAGGTTTACAGTGCACTGGGTGAAGAGCTGGCTGAAGGGCAGAGCTCAAAGGTTTGTAGTGAATGGACTGTCAATTGTTTGTATTGTTTGTAGCGAATCTGACTGTCAACAAGTCACCAGCAGTGTTCCTTGGGGCTCAATTCTAGGGCCAGTTCTGTTCAATATCTTTATCAATGATCTGGATGCAGGAGTTGAATGCACCATTAGCAAGTTTGCAGATACCAAACTGGGAGTTGCTGTTGACTCGCTTAAGGGACAAGATATCTTGCTCTAGATAGATTGGAGCATTAGATTATGATTAATGGGATGAAATTTAACAAGTCAAAATGCCAGATTCTGCACCTGGGATGGAGTAATGCTGGGCACAAATATGACGTGGGAGAGGAGTGGCTGGAGACCAGCCCTGTAGAAAGGAAACTGGTAGTGCAGGTCAATAGCAAGCTCAGTAAAAGTTAGCAGTGAGACCTGGTGGCCAAGAGGGCAAACTGCATCATGGGGTGCATCCAACACAATATAACCAGTCAGTCAAAAGAGGTGATTATCCCGATGTATTCAGGGTTGGTGCAGCTATACCTTGAGTCGTGTGTGTAGTTCTA
Source organism: Molothrus ater (assembly GCF_012460135.2). Classification (NCBI taxonomy): domain Eukaryota; kingdom Metazoa; phylum Chordata; class Aves; order Passeriformes; family Icteridae; genus Molothrus; species Molothrus ater. The sequence goes on from NC_050510.2 coordinate 6,484,340, forward strand.
GGTCCTACAATTTAAGTAGGATGTTAAGGTCCTTGAATACATCCAGAGGAGGGCAACAAAACTGGTCAAAGGGCTGGAAGGTATGTCCTGAGAGGAGTGGCCAAGGATTTTTGGCTCATCTAGTTCAGAAAAAAAGCTGCTGAGGGGTGATGTCATTCCTCTCTCCATCTTCCTGAGGAGGGGAAGTGGAGAGGGAGGTGCGGCATTCAGTTTGCATGGCCAGGTTTTGGCAACCAGGTTGACTTCTGTGAGATCGGTGCAGGGGCAGAGATCCACCTGCAGCACATGGAGGAGGCCCACACCAGAGCAGATGAATTCCTGAGAGGAGGCTGTGAACCTCTGGGAGGCCCATGGAGAGAGGAGCCCATGCTGGAGCATCCTGTCCTTGAAGGATGCACCCCATGGAAGAGTGACCCATGCTGCAGCAGTTTGCAGAGGACTGTTGCTCATGAGATGGACTCATGTTGGAGAAATTCACAGAGAATTGTCTCCCATGGGAGGAACCCCACACTGGAGCAGGGGAAGAACTGTCCCTGAGCAGTGGGAGAAACAATGTGTGATGAACTGACTATAACCCCCATTCACTGTCTTCCTGTGCCACTGGGGGAGGAGGGTGGAGCTTGAGAGGAAGGAGGGAAGGAGGGGGGAGGAAGGTGTTTTTAAGATCTTGTTTTACTTCTCATTATCCTGCTCTGTTTTTTTTAGTAATAAATTCAATCAATATCTTTAATTTGAGTCTGTTTTGCCTGACAGCATTTGGTGAGTGATGTTTCCCAGTCTTTAACTCATGAACCCTTCATTATATTTTCTCTCCTTTGTCCAGCTGTGGAAGGGAGTGATAGAAAGGCTTTGTTGGATACCTGGCATCCAGCCTGAGTCAACTCATTACAGGTGCTGATCTCTCCTCCCTGGTGTCCACTGAGAGGATACATGGGAATGGTTCAGAGCTGTGCCAGGAGAGGTTTAGACTGGATGTTAAGAAGCATTTCTTTGCCAAAAGGGTGGTCAAACACTGGAAAAGGTTTCCTAGAGAGGTAGTTGATGCACCAAGCCTGTCAGTGTTTAAGGCACTTAGACAATGCCCTTAATGACATGCTTTAATTTTTGATCAGGCCTGAATTGGTCATGTAGTTGCACCAGATGGTCACTGTAGATCTCTTCCAACTGAAATATTCTATTTTATTCTATTCTATTCTAGTCTAGTCTATTTTCATCATCTGGCTCAGGGCTGGTCACACCACAAAGCTGAGATTTTGATGTTGGGGTCAGAACTGAAAGCATCATCCTAGGGAAGCTTGTAAAAACTGTCAGAATTGCCAAGTGAATTTCAATAACAAAATCCTGTGGTGTCTCAGTGTGTTCATAGGCTTTCATAAGCAAGGGGCTAATTAGTCAAGTAAATGTTTTTCTGGGTGGACGAGCTATAGAGAGGGAAATGCATCCATTCAGGATGCACAGAAGCAGAGCATGTTCATTCAAAGAGAGCACTCCAGCCAAGTTGTCTTCCCACAGCCAGGGATTGTTCATTGCTACAGAATGCATATGAAGTGATGGGAAATAAGACATTGCCTTGATGCTCCTGGACCAGGGATAGATACATGCTGGCACTGCAGATGCTGTCTCTGGCCTAGTTCAGTTTCCTTTTGGTTCCATTTTACTCTTTGGAGGAAATGGACCTGGCCGATGTATACAGTGGTGATTGCCCAGACTGATGGTTCTTTGTGATCCCTCTACCCTAGTTGTGAGTCTCTTTTGCAGTGATAATAGCATGTTCCTCTGTGGGTTCTGTTGTAGAGGAGCAGTGCTGCTGAGGCAGAAAAGCATAATTCCAAACCTTGGAAATGAATTCCTGGTGTGGACAGGCATTGTTAAGGACTCTGCTTGTTAGCGTTCAAAAACACATAATCACATAAGCGATTATACGCGGTGCTTTTTATTCAAGAGCTCTGGGAATCGGGGTAATTTCCACCCAAATCTGATTCCGACCATACATTCGAGGTGAACGTGTTTTATACTCAATCATTACTGTGATGGTTTCACAGGAAATGTGTTTTTTAGGATGCTGTGTTTTGGCCAATGGATATTCAGACTTTAATATTGGCATTTAACCTGGCCATTAGGACATTGGACACGCCTCTGAGAACACAGGGTTAAAAGCAGAGCTCTCCCCTGGGAGGGTCCTTTTGGGTTTCCACGGGAAAGAGTTCAGGTCTCTCCCCCGGCCCAGCTGCTGGCTGGGCAGGGGGAGGGGAAAAGCCATGTGGCCGGGAGAGGTAGGCCTGACCCCGGGGGTGGAAGGGTGGAAGAGAGAGAGAGAGACATACCGGGAGCCATTGGGCAGCCCCCCCTGAGAGACACAGAGAGAGAGAAAAAGAGAGCCGCTGCCTGAGACTTTTACCTTGAAACTTGATAAACATGGGCCTGTGCCGGCAGCACGGCTGGGAAGGAGAAGAAGGGGGGGATGCAGCCGGCCACTTGCAGGAGCTTTTAACCCCTTTTCGGAGAATGAGAACTTTAAAGAACATTGACTTTTCCTAGAAGATAGAGTGGAAGATGAGGAAGGAAATGTGCAAGTGTGAGAGAGGTCTGGGCGAGTGAGAAATAGTGGAAGAGTAGAGAAGAATCCTAGTGGGAAGAGATGATGGAGTGGCTTTTGCTGGACTCTTTTTGTACAGCCATGGACAGAACCATGTTCCTTGTGATACAGAGACTGCATTCTAGGGGGAGGCAATGCCTCAGAACCAAGAGGGTTCAGTGTTGGTGCCCCTCGGCCCCAGGGGGTGAAAAAATATGGGGGGGACAGGTGTCCCAAAGGAGAGATTGTGGGGGGGACAGGTGTCCCAAAGGAGAGACTGTGCCTTTTTTGGATCGGGACAGTGCATCCTTAAAAAGACAACCCTAGAAGCAACTCTGGTCCGTGTTCAGTGGTGAGAGCACTGGATATGAAAGGAAGAGGTCACGACGGCAGATGTACTCCGGGCAGTGCCACGAGTGACATGGAAACACATGAGGCTTCAGCTGTGTTTCCAGGGGAAGCCCATGGTACAAGAAGGACTCCTCTCCTTTTGATGAACTGAGGATTGATTGTTTGAAGAGTGGTGCTGGACTAAGTGTTGGTGATTTGGGAAATAGATGTATTGTGTTGGAAATTTGGTGGGGGGAGGAGGAAATGTATTTGTAAGGTTTTCATTTTCCCTGTGTGTGTTCCTTTTTATCTGTAGTTGGAGTGTAGTTAATAAAGTTTTGGGTTTTTTTCTTCCCTAAGTAGGAGCCTGCTTTGCTTATTCCTGGTCACATCTCACAGCAGAAACCAGGGAGAAGGTATCTTCATGGGGGGCACTGGCATTGTGCCAGTGTCAAACCATGACAATTACATAACTTTCATGTTAATTATTAAACTTATATTGTTCTATTGTATACACAGATTTCAGCTAAACATAGCCCCCTTTAAATTTCCAACATAGTTTCTCATGATTCTTCTTATGGTTATATAATAATTATATTTAATTACTAAACAATCACCACATCTAACAATTATATCTTTTATCATACTGCTTACGCAGGTGCAGTGATCTGAGAAAACACAAAGCCCAATATTTTCAAAGACTATTTTTAACATTTTCCAGGGCTCCACTATCATGCTGGTATGTCTTTAATCATCCCCATCTCCAGGGGCAGGGGCAGGGATGCAGTCTCTACCAGTTTCCAGACCTTTCTAGTCACTAGGGGGAAAGGAAGACACATCTCCAGGGATGGACTTGTCTCCTTTTAAGATGAATGTCTAACGCAGAATGGAATAAATCACTCTTTGAAAATCACCTTCCTCTTCTCTGGTGGTCTAGGAAGCCCTTTCTATTTGTTTGCTCTAGAGCCCAGCTTTGACATTGTTCTAGCAGAGTCCTCTGGTCCAGGACCAGAGTCCAGATCCTCAAAGGCACCTCAGAACATTTCTCACCTCCTGCTGTTCATGCACATGAATGTCTAATGTCACTGGAAGGTTACCCACAAGGATAAGCTACAGTCATTATATCAACTTGTAAGAAAAATAGGGTCTGGTTTTCATTTAAAGAGTTTAAGTAGAATTTTAACCATTTGAGCCTGAGCTAGTCCAGGTGGCTTGGCCCTTTCCCTGACGTGAACTGCTGGTTGCGTGTTCCTTCCATGTGGGACCTCATATGTTCCAGTGCTAGACTGCACCACCACAGAAGGCAATATCTGGCCATTGCACCATCATTTAACATAACATGTCTAATCCCATGCCTTCCTGCAGCCAGCAGATTGAGGGTCTGTGGTCTGACAAGGGGAGGCTTCCTTGACCCTTAGTGTGGGAAGATTTACTCAACCCTTAGTGTTTAATTTGTCTGTCAGCATCCCAGGAAAGTTGAGACCCTTGTGCCTGACCAGTTTGTCAGCGTCCCGTTAGAGGGATCCTTCACTGAGCTGTCCTATTAGATAGGAGTGTGGTTTGACTGACTTAATTAGAGTAACACATCAACAGCATAAGGGAGACCCCTCAGCAGGTCTTTCTCTTTATTAGTGCTACCGGCTGCTGGCAACTGCCAGTGTCCACAAAGGATTCACACAAACAGTTTATGTAATAACACTCTATTAATATAAAATCATGACAGGTTGTCAAGGTTTAGGGCAAATTTGGAGGAGAATTTCCAAATTAGGGCTCCTCCAGTAAGCCAACCCACACAGCCCCTCCCCCCAACCAGTTCGGGAAGGATTTCTCGGAGAGGAGTGGAAAGAACCTGTTTATTTAACAAGCACAGCACCCCCCAGCACACAAAATGAACAATACTGGATGACACCACTCTGAAAAAAAGATGACAAATTCAGAAAGTCTCTCTTGGGGGGTGGTCACTCTGTTCTCAGTCCCTCCGGTGCTGGGGCTGCTGCTGCAGGCCAGAAGGTGCAGGATCTTGGTGTTTCTCAGGTCCCAGTCCGGAGCAGGTTCGAAATGATCAGAAAAAGGAAAGGAGAAACCGTCCAGGAAGAAATTGGACAGTTTAGCTGAACTAGCTAAAGAGCAAAAGCAAGCAGAAGCGAAGAAAGCAAGAGTGAGAGAGCAAAAGCAAAAAGCAAAAACAGCAAAAGCAAAAGCTGCAGTCTCTGTGTCCCGCCAGGCTGATAAGAAAACCAAAACAAAACTTTCCCTCTTCAGAGCCGGTCTTAAAGGTACAGAACATAATATCCAACATTAACAGAACACATGAATGGGGATACAAGCATCATAACGTCACCCTAGGACATTCCACCCCTTATCCCCATATCATCAGCATACTACCACACATCATGCATTTATTCACACAAAATTTCCATCTGCTCCCCCAAAATTTACAAGCAATACCCATCATGCCCTCATCACATCCCCACACTGGACCACTGAATCCAGGCCCTATACTACAGAGCGGCAGGATTTCACCCCTTTCACCTTACTCACTCAAAGCTCCATCTATCACTTGCTCAGACCTTCGACACTTGCACATCTCCTTCTCTATCTCCCACTTGCCCAGACCTTCAACACTTACACATTTCCTTCTATCTCATGTCTGTATGGTTTAATGTACAGGCAATGGCAGTAACATCCAACAAACAGTGATATTGCATATCATTCTCACCCCACAATCAGATCTCCCTGTGGTACACATCGTGTTGTTCCATCTCTTTGCATTATCCACCATGTGCAACCTGGTCCCTGAGCAAAGACAACCCCACGAATGGGTTTGTCTGTACTCAAGGCAGAATTGACCCACACAGTCTTCCCTAATAAACCTCTGACACGTACCACTGGGACTTTATCTCCATCTATTACATTCAGGGACTCAGACTGGGCAGGACCTGCTCGGTTGGTGGAACCTCGGGTGTTAACTAACCAGGTGGCCTTTGCTAAATGCTGCTCCCAATTTTTGAAAGATCCCCCACCCAAAGCTTTTAGCTGGGTTTTTAGTAGTCCATTGTACCTCTCCACTTTGCCTGCAGCTGGTGCATGGTAGGGGATATGGTACACCCACTCAATGCCATGTTCGCTAGCCCAGGTGCTGATAAGGCTGTTCTTGAAATGAGTCCCATTGTCTGACTCAATCCTCTCAGGGGTACCATGTCTCCACAGGATTTGGTTTTCTAGGCCCAGGATGGTGTTCCGGGCAGTAGCATGAGACACAGGGTAGGTTTCCAACCATCCAGTGGTGGCTTCCACCATGGTCAGCACGTAGCGCTTGCCCTGGCGTGTCTGGGGCAGTGTGATGTAGTCTATCTGCCAGGCCTCCCCATACTTGTACTTGGACCACCGCCCACCGTACCACAGGGGCTTCACTCGCTTGGCCTGCTTGATGGCAGCACATGTCTCACAGTCATGGATAACCTGTGAAATACTGTCCATGGTTAAATCCACCCCTCGGTCTCTTGCCCACTTATAGGTGGCATCTCTGCCCTGATGGCCTGAGGCATCATGGGCCCATCGAGCTAGAAATAACTCTCCCTTGTGTTCCCAATCTAGGTCTATCTTGGACACCCCTATCTTTGCTGCCTGGTCTACCTGCTCATTGTTTTGGTGCTCCTCATTGGCTCTACTCTTGGGGACATGGGCATCTACATGGCGGACTTTCACAGGTAGCCTCCCTATCCTGGTAGCAATATCTTTCCACTCATCAGCAGCCCAAATTGGTTTTCCTCTACGCTGCCAGTTAGCCTTTTTCCACCTCTCCAGCCATCCCCACAGAGCATTGGCTACCATCCATGAATCAGTGTAGAGGTAGAGCTTTGGCCATTTCTCTCTTTCTGCAATGTCCAGGGCCAGTTGAACGGCTTTGAGTTCTGCAAGTTGACTTGATCCACCTTCTCCTTCAGTAGCTTGTGCAACCTGTCATGTGGGGCTCCATACGGCTGCTTTCCACTTCCGGTTCATCCCTAAGATGCGACAGGAACCGTCAGTGAAAAGAGCATAGCGTGTTTCCTCTGGGGGCAGTTGGTTATATGGAGGAGCCTCTTCAGCCCATGTCACTGGTGTCACTGGTTCTTGTTCTTCATCTGTGACACCAAAATTCTCACCTTCGGGCCAATTTGTAATTACCTCCAAAATCCCAGGGCGATTCACTTTACCTATATGGGCGCGCTGAGTGATAAGAGCAATCCACTAGCTCCATGTGGCACTGGTGGCATGGTGAGTGGAAGGAACCTTGCCTTTGAACATCCACCCCAGCACCGGTAGTCGGGGTGCCAGGAGGAGTTGCGCTTCTGTACCAATCACCTCTGAGGCAGCTTGGACTCCTTCATAGGCAGCCAAGATTTCCTTCTCTGTTGGAGTGTAGTTGGCTTCCGACCCTCCGTAGCCTCGACTCCAAAATCCCAGTGGTCGACCCCGAGTCTCCCCAGGCACCTTCTGCCAAAGGCTCCAGGACAAGCCATGGTTCCCGGCTGCAGAATAGAGCATGTTCTTCACATCTGGTCCCGTCCTAACTGGGCCAAGAGCTACTGCATGAGCGATCTCCTGCTTGATCTGGACAAAGGCCTGTTGCTGCTCAGGGCCCCAGTGGAAAGTGTTCTTCTTGCGGGTGACCAGGTAAAGAGGGCTCACGATCTGACTATACTCAGGAATGTGCATCCTCCAAAAGCCTATGGCACCTAGGAAAGCTTGTGTCTCTTTCTTATTGGTGGGTGGAGACATCGCTGTGATCTTGTTGATGACGTCTGTAGGAATCTGACGCCGTCCATCTTGCCACTTCACTCCCAGGAACTGAATCTCACGAGCTGGTCCCTTTACTTTGCTCTTTTTAATGGCGAAACCAGCTCCCAGGAGGATTTGGATGATTTCCTTTCCTTTCTCAAACACTTCCGCGGCTGTGTTCCCCCACACAATGATGTCATCAATATATTGCAGATGTTCTTGAGCCTCACCCCTTTCTAGTGCAGTCTGGATCAGTCCATGGCAGATGGTAGGACTGTGCTTCCATCCCTGGGGCAGTCGGTTCCAGGTATACTGCACTCCCCTCCACGTGAAAGCAAACTGAGGCCTGCATTCTGCTGCCAGAGGAATGGAGAAAAATGCATTGGCAATGTCTATAGTGGCATACCACCTCGCTGCCTTGGACTCGAGCTCGTACTGGAGCTCTAATATGTCTGGCACGGCAGCACTCAGTGGTGGAGTCACCTCATTCAATGCACGGTAGTCTACAGTCAATCTCCATTCTCCTTCAGATTTTCGCACAGGCCAAATGGGGCTGTTGAAGGGTGAGTGGGTCTTGCTGACCACCCCTTGGCTCTCCAGCTCACGGATCATCTTATGGATGGGGATCACAGCATCTCGAGTGGTTCTATACTGTCGTCGATGCACTATGGAGGTGGCAATTGGCACCCGTTGCTCTTCTCCCATCAGACATCCTACTGCAGATGGATTCTCAGACAGCCCAGGCAAGGTGTTCAATTGCTGGATGCCCTCTGTCTCTACAGCAGCTATCCCAAATGCCCACTTGAGTCCTTTTGGGTCTTTGAAATACCCACTTCGAAGGTAGTCTATGCCCAAAATACATGGGGCCTCTGGGCCAGTCACAATAGGATGTTTCTTCCACTCATTCCCAGTGAGGCTCACATCAGCTTCCACCAAAGTGAAATCCTGGGATCCCCCTGTCACACCAGCAATAGAAACAGACTCTGTCCCCACATGTCTCAACGGAATTAATGTACATTGCGTGCCAGTATCAACCAAAGCTTTATACTCTTGTGGTTCAAAGGTTGTTGGTGATAGTGGCTGACTGCAAAAATATACTTGAAGAAATATGCAGGTGTCGTGGTTTGACACTGGCACAATGCCAGGCATCCACGAAAGCTGCTCACTCACCCTTCCCTGCCACAGCTGGTCAGAGGAGAAAAAAAAATTAAAGAAGAGTGCATGAGCTAAGGACCGTGAGAAAATATTTCAACCAGGCTCAACTTAAAGTTGCAAAGTGAATTTATTACTAACAAAGTCAGAGTAGGATAATGAGAAGTAAAATAGGCCCTTAAAACATCTTTTCTTCCCCCAGCCCGCTCTCTCCTTCCCACTGACAGGGCAGGGAGACAGGGTACGTGGGTTTGGTCAGGTCATCACCCGAGGTTTTCTTCCGCTGCTCACGGAGAGGAGTCCTTCCCCTGCTACACTGTGAGGTCCCTCCTACAGGAGAGTGTTCTCTGCAAACTTCTCCAGTGCGGCTCCAATCTCACAAGCAGCAGCAGTCTTCCCAAAACTGCTGCAATGCGAGTCCCTCCCACGGGCACACAGTCCTCCCAAAACTGCTGTGGCATGGGTCACTCTTCCAATCGGTGCAGTCCTCCAAGGACAGGCTTCTTCAGCCTGGAAGCAAGGGCCCTCTCTCTCCACCGGGTCTCCCACTGGATCACAGCCTCCTCCAGACATCTACCCATTCCAGCATGAGCATCTCCCCCATGGGCTGCGTGTAAATCTCTGCATCCTCCATGGATCCCCATGGGCTGCAGGGGGACAGCCTGCTTCACCATGGTCATCACCATGACCTGCAGAGGAATCTCGGCTCTGACACCTGGAGAACTTCCTGCCCCTCCTTCTTCACTGACCTTGGTGTCTCCATGTTGTTTTCCCTCACATGTTCTCACCTCCTCCTCTTCTCTGACTAGAAGAAAAAATTGCACGTGGCCCACTTTGTTTTGATTTTCGTCTTAAATATGTTATCACAGAGGTGTTACCAACCTTTCTAATTGGCCCAGCTTTGGCCAGCAGCATGTCCATCTTCAGAGCCATCAGGGATTGACTCTGCCAGACATGGTGCAAGCTTCTAGCAGCTTCTCACAGAAGCCACCTCTGTGGCCCCCCTGCTACAAAAAACCAAGCCATGCAAAACCAACACAAGAGGCAAGCTCTTATTTTCAATAAAATGTTTAGCACACGCATAGAGTATGATTCTTACCCAATAGGCATCCATATGGGGGAGAAGACAGGTTCAGCCCATCAACTGATCCCAGCAGTTATAATGGAGTCTTCCCTAACTTTTCCCCCATCCTCAACTGATTTTTATACTATTTCTTTGTGTTTATTGTGTTTAGATGAGTCTTGAGTGACTCTAGTCAGGCATACCTTTGTTACTGATTGGTGTAAAATTCTTTAGCTTTGCTTTTAAAGATACAGTCAAAAAGAATATAGAGCGCATGCCCAGTGAGGGGTGGTCATACCTTGGAGGCAGGTAACTTTGGGATGGAGGTGTGCATTATTATTAGGCGTTAATAAAGCAAGTTCATTTAAGGAGAGGAATTTCCCCACAGTTGCTGGCTCAGCAGTAGGATGTCTTCCCCTATTGCCCCTGACTGACAGGTGTTATGTGGTTTATCAGTTGTAAAGTATCATTGAGTTCCCTTCCCTGCAAGGATTTCCAGAGTCTGGCCATGGTTTCTCCACTCTGCTCCAACCCTCCATTCCATCACCCTTTGCAGATGTGTGTGTATGGGGAATCATCATGGAATAGGTTTCAAGTCATGCCAACCACATTCCATCCAGGGAGCAACAAGTGATTTACTGTATAATTTCTGTACTGTTATAACTCCTGTTAAGATGCCAATACAACTCTTCAGTTTCTTCTAATTGTATCTCCAGTTACCTGTCCACAGGGTCCTCAGTCATTTTCCTACAGTCTCCAAGGACTTAGTTTTCTTCAGTACTACTAGGAAGCATCCAGCTCTTGGAGTCATGTTTTTGAAAAGCAGCTGTATCTTTCCTCTTCCCAGACTGTTAGAGAAAAGGTTCTTATCTGGGAAGCCTGGACACAGGTGGTGGCCTGCCACTTACCAACTTACACATCCTGTATATATATATATATCCATGTTTAATTTAGTTTCTAGCTTCTAGTGGGAAGAAGTGAATGTGTTTGAAAACCAATTTTATTTAATATGGTGCTAAATAGAGACAGTTACAAGAAGTTTGATGTTTGCCATGAAAGGAGTTTGAATATCATAGAATCATAAAACAGAATTATAGAATATGCTGAGTTGGAAGGGACCCATCAGGATCATCTAGTCCAACTCCTGGCGCACACAGAACAACCCAAGAATGACACCATGTGCCTGAGAGCTTTGTCCAAATGCTTCTTGAACTCTGTCAGGCTTGGTGCTGTGACCACTTCCCTGGGGACCCTGTTTCAGTGCTCAACCACCCTCTGGGTGAAAAACTTTTTCTTCATAACTAACATAAGCCTCCCTTGAAACAATTTCAGGCCATTCTCTCGAGTCCTGTCACTGATCACCAGAGAGAAGAGATCAGTGCCTGCCCCTCCACTTCCCATTGTGAGGATGCTGAAGACCACCATGAGGTCTCCCCTCAGTCTTCTCTTCTCTAGGCTGAACAAACCAAGTGATCTCAGCCACTCTTCATAAGGCTTCCCCTGTAGACCCTTCACCATCCTTGTGGCCCTCCTTTGGATGCTCTTCAATAGATTAATGTCTTTTATATTGTTGTGCCCAAAACTGCACACAGTACTCGAGGTGAGTGCCTTACCAGTGCAGAGGGGGACAATCACCTCCTTTGGCTGATGATGCTGTGCTTGATGTACCCCAGGACACAGTTGGCCCTCCTGGCTGACAGGGCACTGCTGACTCATATTCAACTTGCCATCAACCAGGACCCTGATGTCTTGAGAAGGCTGACCTGGAACAGAGACTAAACAGAGTGAAAATAATAAAGTAGGTGTTTATTAAAAGGCCTAAAAGGATACACCTTGGGCAGTACAAGAGCCTGGCCAGGGCTACACCCAAGATAGACCCAAAATGGTCACAAAATGGATGACCAGTTACAAAGTTTTACACTTTTATAAGTTTTGGTCAATTTTCATATTGGGGTAATTGTCCAATTATAGCTTCAGGTTATGAAGTTCCATCCTCCTTGTTTGCTCTCTTCAGTTCCCCGTTGTTTATGCTTTTTGGGCCTGAAGCTTGTAACAGTTGTTCTTGGTTCTCAAGCTGGAAAAGGATTGTTTTGTCTAAGTACCCTGTAAAGAGAGCTTACAAACACTTAATATGAAGCTCAGAGCTACATACCTAGGCAGCACAGAATCTGAAAAATATAAAAAGCTAAAACTTAAGGCATCAACCCCAAGGTCCCTTTGCCCTGTGCTGCTTTCCAGCCTCTTGTTGCTTAGTCTATAGACACATCCAGGGTTGCCCTATCCTGGTTGCAGAATTCAGCACTTGTTTGTCACTGTCATATTTTCTGAAAAATCGCTTTGCCCAGGATTCTTCTCCTGGGAAGCTGAGACGCCTCAAACAAAAATGAAAACAATAATTATCTGATTCACTTCTCCTCTGTTTTGCTGCTTTGGAATGTGGTTTGGACATTGTTTACCAAGAGGTGCTTGCTTTATTGGTTTCATGTGAATTGTTTTTACTTAATGACCAATCACCGTCCAGCTGTGTCAGGACTCTGGAAGGAGTCACGAGTTTTTCATTAGTCTCTTTTAGCCTTCTATCTGTATCCTTTCTCTATTCTTTAGTGTAGTTTAGTATAGCATTCTTTAATATAATATAGATCACAAAATAATAAATTAGCCTTCTAAGAACATGGAGTCAGATTCATCATTTCCTCCCTTCAACGGGAGTCTCAGAAAATACCACACTTGTCCTTGTTAAACTTTATATGGTTGGTGATTTGTTGAGGTCTCTTTGCAGGTCCTCTCTGTCCTTAAGGGAGTCAACAGCAAACTTACTTAGTATTCCTTTGAGTCCTTGTCTTGGTTTGAAATAACAGGCATCTGCTTAAGGAAGGCAGGAGCCTCCCCTGAATTGGAAAATATAAACCCTCTCCCTCTGAATTATTATGATTTTGAAATTAAAAGGCTCTCAGGCAAAGATATGGGAATAGGAATAACAGTTCTTTACTAGGAAAAACTAAAAATACAAATGCAATAGTACAAACAAAAAAAAACAGCACTGACAGAGTCAGAATACCACCTGACACCCTGTTGGTCAGGGTGTTGGTAGCAGTCTGATTAAATGGTGGCTGCAGTCCTCCTGGAGTGACAGATGTGGTTTTGTTGAAGCAGTGATCATGTAGAAGGGTGGAGTTTTCCTCTGAAGATCCAGTGGTGGTGTAGATGGGCCTAGTCTTCCTCTGGGAATCCAGTGGAGAAAAAAGCTGCTCCTCTAGGAATCCAGTGGGAATAGGCTGCCTGTGGTGTTCCAAATCTCAGATTATATTTAGGTAGGAATGCTTGGCTCTTCCCTCTGGGCAGAGCATCTCACAATGGGATGATGTAATTCTACCAGTCATGCAGTGAGACTCAATGGCCCATTAACAGAAGATATCTGTCTGGAGGGAGGATTGGTTGTGGAAGAGATAAAGAAAGCTCCACAGATAGGAATAGAATACACACACCTATTTCCAACTGAAGACAGTCCTGCATCCTAGTCATTAATGACAATATCGAAGACAACTGGGCATAGGATGCAGCCCTGTGGAACCCTACTAGTGACCAAACTCTAGTCTGATTTAACCCCATTGACTCTCTGTGCCCAACTGCTGAGCCAGTTGTTCACCCATCACGTAACATGGTTATCCAGCTGTGTGCTGGACATTTTGTCCAGAAGGATATTATGCGACACAATACTAAAAGCTTTTCTGAAATAAAAAGAGATTGCATCTACTGGCTTCCCTTGATCAGCTAGGTGTGTTATCCTGTTGTAGAAGGAAATCAGGTTCGATAAGCTGGACTTTCTCCTTATGAAGCAATGCTGGCTGTGACCAGTGCTGTGTTGTCCTCCATTTGTCAATACCTCCCAGAATAATCTTTTCCATTATTTTACTGGTCACTGAACTGAGACTCACAGACCTGTAGTTTCCAAGGTCCTCCTTCTTGCCCTTCTTGAAAATCGGGACAACATTAGCTAGCTTCCAGTCAGCTGGCACCTCTCTGGATTCGCAAGACTACTCAAAAATCATATTTTCATCAGTGCTGGAGTTGCCTGAATTGGCACTTTGTATATCTAAATCCTCTGCTATGCTGTACCATAGAGTACAAAACTAACTGAATTAGGCTGCCTACAAGTAGGCATAATGGGGTGGACTCAGTGTTTGAGGAACTTTGGTTTTCAGGGGGATTTCAGTGGCAGTGAAAAATGCTGTGCTGACAGATACTGAAATTAAATCTTTCTAGTTAGTCAAAACCAAATAGATCCAGCTTGGGAACTACAGACTTCTTTACTCCTCTCCAAGAGGGACTGGAGATTGAATTCTCTTACTCATTTAGTCCTTATTTCTTCTGAGATGGACTTTAACACAGCTGGTCATGAGTTTTTTAGTTTTACTCATGAGGCAGACTGGTCCACTTGGAACTCAGCTGAAACTGCAAATGTGTTTCATACAACACCCCAAAGTCATCACATGGAAATTGTTTTGGACTACTGCGAGAGCAGGCTGAATTTGAACTGGCAACCCACCCTCTATATTATATTCTCAGTATTATCTATCATATAAGCCAGATGTTGAAATCTGGTGTTTTCTGGGGTACTTACAGTACCCCGGAAACTAAACATAGCACACTAAACATGCTTCCAAAGTTTTGTCTAGGTTTCAGCCATTCAAAACACTGGCATGTTCTCTGTTCCCTCTGAATGTGGGTGGGAATGGACTCACCTAACAGTCAGAGAACAGACTGCAGAACTTTTAGTTTAATTATTGTTTTGTTTCATTTTCTTTCTCAACAGGATCCAACAGCTGCATCTATTTTGGACAGAGATTGTGGTATGAGAGGAGAGACTGTAGCCATGAACTGTAAGCCATCCCCACTTCAAGTGAAATTAGGTGAGTCTTTGCTGATGGAGAGTAAAAAGGCCGAATCCAAGGTCTGAAATATGGTGAGGTGCTTGTGGGACCATATGGAGATCTTCATGTATATGGCTGAGCATGCCAGCTCAGCTCAGACAATTCCAGAGAACTTTATCGGTGTGATTCTTCTGCAAATATGCAAGGGCACTTTATCACAGGCTGTGGTAGAGGAAGAAAACTATGCCTTGAAAGGAAGATATAGCTTTTTAAACCTACAGATTTTTATCAAGGGTTTGGGTAGGAAAAGAAAGAATATAATATAGAGGGAGTGTATAGAAGAGAAGACAGGATAACTGCAAACAAAAGGGAAAGGATCAGAGACTTGGACTACCAGGAAGAGCAGTGTTACTGCAAGCTGGAGGGTTTGAAGGTTTGTAAAGGTTTACATAGAAATACTCATGCTATTTCTGAGCAATATTTTTGAATTTCTTGAAGCAGAATTATATTAGCACAATAGTCTACTTCCTCACAAAGCTAATGCTTACAAGAGGACAGCAATCCACACATGACTGTCCAGTCTCCAAAATCTGAGCCTCTATTGTGCCACCAGACTCAAAGACCTGACAGGGGAGAGATCAAAGGAAGTGTACATTTTGCTCTGAGCATGAATAAAAAAATGGGAATCTAAGTCTTGAAAATTTCACATAGGGGCAGGAAGCAGTCCCCTGGTTATCCTTCATATCAGAACAAATGACACTGACAGGATGCTGCTGGAGCTGGTTGAGGTTGACCTGTTGGAGTGGGTCCAGAGGAGAGCCACAAAAATGGTCACAGGGATGGAACACCTCTTCTATCAGGAAAGGTTGAGAGAGTTGGGGTTGTTTAGCCTAGAGAACAAAAGACTTTGGGGAGACCTTATTGCAGCCTTTCAATACTAAAAAGGGGGCTTATAAGAAAGATTGGGACAGACTTTTTAATAAGGCCTTTAGCAACAGAACCCAGGATAATGGTTTTAAAGAGGGTAGATTCAAACTAGGTATAAGGATGAATTTTTTTTTATGATGAGGGTGGTGAACCACTAGAACAGGTTTCCAAGAGAGGTTGTAAATGCCCCATTCCTGGAAACATTCAAGGTCAGATTGGATGGGACTCTGAGCAACCTAGTCTAGTTGAAGATGTGCCTGCTTATTGCAGGAGGTTTGAATTAGATGACCTTTAAAGGTCCCTTCCAACCCAAACCATTCTATGATTGTATGCCATGCTAGGTAAGGCTCTGAAAGAAGTGGGTGCCCAGATGTTCAGTGGAATAGCTCTGACCACTACCAAATGAGTGACAGGGAAGTGTCTCTGTGACCTTGCATTAGAAAGACAAGACACACTCTTGTTCATGCAGTGAAAAAAGGTCCCGGTTTACTCACACATCCCATTCTATAGAGTTTTACAAACATATCATGCCAACTTCTAATAGGTCAGTAACTAGATGTTACCCTGTAAGGATTGGTCAGTTCACCAAAGATGCCTACGTGCTGGCAAGTGTCTGTTTTTAGATATTGTTTGCATTTTTTCTCTTGGACGGTTCAGAATAGTTTATACAGGTGCAAGTAACAGTCCCAGTCCTAGAATTCTTTCTCAGGCAAACAAGCTGGTTTTTACCATTACAGGATTCCATTCTCAGGAAAGGTTGACAGATTTCTCACTGGTACAGTTGATTCAAGTTAGAATTCAGTCTGTGAGGCTTTTACAGGCCTGCTGTTCAGCCACCACAGGTAAGGTCAGCAAACAGCGAAGGTTTGAAGATATGGGGAAGTTTGGGCATTGGTGTATAATTATGAAGACGTTCTCTGATAGATAGGTTTCACCTAAGGGCCTGGAGTACTCCTGCAAACACTGGTGTTGGCCTCATTTCTAAGAGAAACCTTAAAGAAACACCAGGAAAAAGCTGGGAAGTGCTTGTGAAATCTCAAGGCTCTGACTGAGTATAAATTGAATAATCACACAAATCTGGTCATCACAGTGCAGAAAAGAATGTCACAGAGTAGGCCCATGGACAGCAAAGGAAAATAAAGTGGCTGAATAAGCAAGATCTTGCTGGAAGAGTGGCTAGGGAGGAGAAGTCAGAAAGATGAATATGTAAATGTAGCAAGATTATGCAGCAAAGTGCAGGACCTTGAGCTACTGATACAGGATATGAGTGAATGCATTGGGACAGTAGATCTTTCCTGCAATCTCAGTGATGAACACTCTGAAAACCAGTGGCTGCTTTTCAGGAAAATGCAGGGAGCAGCAGTGTGTATTAATAACAGCACAACTCGCAGTTTAGTAAAAGATTATCACTTCCAGCATGCCATATGCCACCATGATCCTTTTTCACTGCCAAAAGAGTTCTGTAATGTTTTTAGAGAGATAATTGCTACTGCAGCAGTTGTTTTGTATAATTTAACATCAGGAATCAGGTTGGAAAGCAATGAATTCTATGACTGGTAAGTCTGAGATGTTCTTGTATTTCTAGGCACTAAAAATAAAAATATTCTCCAGAAATTCACTAACATGTCAGGAAATGGTGCTATTATAGACTTGGCTTTGGTAAGTCACAAAGATGATATAGAAGACTTGATCATAGGAAATAGTTTTGGATTCAAGGACAACAAGTACAATCCACGCAAATTAAATGAAAAGATAATTTGAAGTAGATCTATAACAAAAATAAGTTTTATAAATTAAGAGTTCAAGCAGAGTCAGGAAATGAAAAAGCCCAGGAACTCAAACACATCAGGTGGTGTTGAAGGAGAAAGTATCAGGAAAAAAGGACATTGCTAATGGAATTGTCCAACAGCCATTTCATTTATATGTTCGTTAATGACTTTGACACAAAAAACAAGTTGGGAAAGAAAATTTAATCATAACAGCAATGATAAAGTTGCAGTAAGAAGTCCACGGGCAATCAAAAGAGAGTTCAGGGCCTTCGGACAGCTGGTTAAGGGATCAGGAGCACAAGTTTTTTTTTGCCTCTATCCTTCCAGTTGCAAGGAATGATGTTGGAAGAAACAGAAAGACTCAGCTGATCAATACCTAGCTATGTGACTGCTGTCACCAGCAGAATTTGTGTTTTTTTGGTCATGGGTTGGTCTACATAATACCAGGCCTACTGGAGACAGAAATATTCTATAAGCAGCTGGGAGGAGTCTCACAATCAGTAGCCCTTATTCTCAGTGGGGACTTCAACCTACCAGATGTCTGATGGAATACAATACAGGAGAGAGGAAACAGTCTCTTAGAACGTGTGGAAGATAAGTTTGTGACAGCTGGTAACTAAGGAAGGTGCCCCACTGGACCTGCTGTTTGTGAACAGAGAAGAATGTGGGTAATGTGATGGCTGGAGGTCATCTTGGGCACAGTGAGAATGAAATGATCTAGTTTTCAATTCTCAGAGAAGTAAGAAAAGGAGTCAGCAAAACTGCTACCTTGGACTTTTGGAGGGCAGACTTTGGCCTGTTTAGGAGCCTGGTTGGCAGAATCCTTTGTGAGGCAGTCCTGAAGGGCAAAGGAGTCCAGGAAGGCTGGACATTCTTCAAGCAGGAAATCTTAAAAACTCAGGACCAGGCTGTCCTTATGCTGAAAGACAAACCTGCAGGGAAGAAGATCAACATGGCTGGACATAGCGTTTTGGCTGGAACACAGGAGGGATGGAAGAGAGTTTATGACTTCTGGAAGAAGGGACAGGCAACTCAGGAGGACTACAAAGTTATCATTAAATTATGCAGGGACAAAGCCCAACAATAACTTAATTGCACCACTACAATGAAAGACAATTAAAATTGTTTCTATAAATGTATTAACAAGAAAAAGAGGGCTAAGGAGACTCTCCATCTTTTATTGGATGCAGGGGGAAACGTAGTGACAAAGGATGAGGAGAAGGCTGAGATATTTATGCCTTCTTTGCCTCAGTCTTTAATAGTAAGACTAATTGTGAGTATCTAGCCTGCTGAGCTGAAAGAGAGAGAGAGGGAGCAGAATGAAGCCTCTATAATCTAAGGGAAAAATGGTCAGTGACCTGCTACACCACTTAGACCCACACAAGTCTATGGGGCCAGATGGGATCCACCCAAGACTACTGACAAAGCTGGCAGAAGTGCTCACCAAGCCCCTTTCAATAATTTCCCAGCAGTCCTTGTTACGAAGCAGAGCAACACAGAGTCCTCAGGCAGGTGCAAGAGAAAGCTCTTTATTGCAAAAACCAGGCCTTTCAAAGCAATTAGGCTGTTATCAGTTACATTCCATTTAAGCACAACAAATGTAATTCAACCAACCACCATAAACCACGATGTGAACACGTAATAGTTATATAACTTGTTTTTCTGCCTCTAATTCAGCTGAGTCCAGCTTTCCCATAGTCCTTTTCTCCTTAGCTGAAGTAACAGGCCTGAGCCATGGCTTTACAAGGGTAACAAGGCTCTTATTTTGTAAGGTTTTACCTATACGCAACATAACCCCCTTTCTTTGTTTTTTGTGCAAAGGGTTCATGTACTCTAATGTCAAAACAGTCTGCACCTGTAAGGCCATTATCTTATTAATACTATTACTGGTCATCTGCTGGACACAGGATAAGATACATGGAATACAGATCACAATCAATAAAACCCCATCAAAAACAACCATGACACTGACAAAGAGACCTGCAGCATAGGAAAACAAAAAGATAGTGTCCAATGTCCCCAGGAAGTGGAACTAAATGGCTACTGTTCCAAAGTTCATATGGCTGGAGCTCAGGGGCCATGCTGTTTAGGCAGGAGGGAGTCCATTAGCTGGAAATGCTGACTTTGCTATTACTGCGTGTCTTTCTGGAAGTATGGAACAGGGAATAACTGAAGAAGGTCAGCAGGAACACAATAACATGGTGGTGGGTATAGTGGGACACAAGGCAGGCAGCAGGCTGCCTCTGTAAGCCTCCAGACACAGCCATGTCCTGGCAGTCCTACCCCTGCTCCTGCCTTGGCTACAAGGGCTGGATGGTGATTAGGGCATTTTTCCTCTCACTGGGCCTCGTCTTCTTGGAGGCAATCTATATTTGTCCAGACAAGAAGGTAACCACTTTAGACCTGTTGGCAATAAAACACGTGTACCTTCTCTCCTAGGTTAGTAAATCAGCTAGACCTTGCCATTGCACACCCAATTGTGGATCTTTATGTAAAACTTTCAGAAACTGGTTCCACACACGCAAATTTCAGAGCAATATTGCTCTGCCAGGGATCAAAATTGATGATCTGCTTTCAAAATTTCTAGTGTAAATATTGCATTATCTAAATGTTCTTGAGGAGCCATATTCCCCTCTTCTTTGTTTTTTTTTTTGACAATGTGCACGTTTCTCACTATGAACGTGAAGGCAACATGAAAGTAAAGCAATACATGTAACAAAGCAATAAACTCACATCAAGAAAAAATAAGCAAGGTAATACATGTAATCATTAGCACACAAGAGAAAGGATAGTGATTTGGAATGATACATCATCGATTGCCTAAATACTGTACCGTCACCCAGAGTCTGCAATATCTGGCAAGCCTTGTTTCACAATGAGGACCTGGAGAACCGTCCCTGGGAAAGGCTTCCAAGCTTACCTCAAAAGAGGATCCAGCTGTTATAAGCCCAAATTGGCAAGTCAAAGTAACCTGAGTACAATTTTATTGCAGAAAACACCTGGGTCTGTTGGCATACTTCTGACCAGCTAGGGCCAGGGCTTGGCCAGAGCCAAGACCTTAACTAGAAGGGTCTCCCTAACATATCCTTCAAACAAGCCTCTATGAATAGCAGTTGGGAAAGTCTATTAAAATCATACATGTCTTGCAGATAGCTACACAATGGTATGGGAAAGTTTGTAAAGCAGCTGGCTTTGTAATTTATCTTTAGCTAAGTAGTCAATGGTACGATGAACAAACTGCAAACAACCAAAGGAATGCATTTGTGAAACCTCAAATAATATCTTATGGATAATGCCCATTATGAAGTCAGTGATTTCGCGCTATGACATTAACAACATATTCAGAATCATTAATATAGCAACAGTAACTGTCCTAAGAAGTGATTATATTTTTCCACACATCTATGCATATATGACAATAAAGTAAAATAAAAGCAAGAAAGAAAGCACTAAACAGTTTACAATTAATAACAGCCATAATTTGGAATTGTTACTCATTCCTCTGTGCTACTTATGGGAGATAAAACAGCAAAGATTGTTGTGAATAATTATCCTAATTGAGCAATGCAGAACATTTATACCCATAGAATCTTCAATGAAATTAAGTATCTAATAATCTGCATCTTCACATACTTTTACACAACTTATATTCTTAAATAGTTGCTTACCAATTCTTCATCATAATTGTTTCAGTCAGTTCCATCTTATCTCTATAACAAAAGAACTGTATCTTGTAATTTAAAGGAGCAGATTTCAACAGAACTTGAACTTATACTCACTCAAACCTAACGTCACCTAAACACAACAGAAAATGAACCTAACAGAACTTAGTTAACATTACTGAAACTGAACAGAAATTGATCGTAATAGAACTTACTTAAACTTAACAGAACTTAAAATAACAGAACTTAAACTGAACAACACTTAAATTTAACTTTGCTTAAACTTAAGAACACTTAAACTTGACAGAAATTAAACTTGACAGAAATTAAACTTAACAGAACTTAAATGTAAGAGAACTTCAAATTAACAGAATGTAAACCTAACATCACTTAAATTTAACAACACTTAAACTTTACAGAACTGAACCTTAACATCACTTAAACTGTACAGAACAGAAACATAACAGAACTGAAAATTAACATCACTTAAATGTAATAAAACTAAAGTCAGAGTTGAGAGTGTTCCTTTAAAGGTTTCAGATACAACAGAATTTAACTCATTTTGACTCCATCCTTACAAAAAAGCTACTGGAAATTTGTCATACCACAGTTAAACATCAATGATCAATATGCAAGCAAAGGACTGATTTGATGAAATGAAATTCCAGCAACATGGATTTACTGGAGAGATTATAAAGATGTGGCAAATATGTTATGATTTTACATAATTTATTTTTGGGAATAGCTCATGGTAAGTGCAAATATTATTGAAAATGCTTGGTCATGGTCAGTACTGTTCTAGTATAAGTTTGCTAGGGTTTTTTAAAGTGCAGCTTTCCTCAGGAAAAAGACATCATTGTATATCTTGGCAAATTGCACTTCAGACCTGCTCAGTTTGCAGATGGTAAGACAGCTTTTCAAGATTGCCTGTACAATAGATTTGAGCTTGGACTATTGAAGGTAATGGGATATAAACATTTAAGGATAAATCATCAAGGACCTAGTTATATAATACTGCCATGAGTTTTTCACATGTAACTCAGGTCAGTGGGTGTCTAAGACTGGCACATGTATATAAACAGCTACAAAGTCATGGTATGGATGATTCTAAAGGAGTGAGCTACTGTTTACTGCACTTGTGGTCCATCAATGTACTTACACTGTTTTGATATCAAGTTCAATTTCAATTTATACGTGGCAAGGAAGAATAACTACAATAGAATCACTAAATAACTGTACCTATCTGAAATGATGTCACATGTTTCTTCATGGCTAAAGAGTCTCAATAAAATTACCCTGTTAAAACTGTGGGATAAAAAGCAAGCAAACAGGCAAAGCCAGCACAGTTCTGCCTACCTTTACAGTGGAGAGTCAAGAGCTAATTATGTCTAATTCTTGAATAGCCTCTGCAGATAACATTCAGGGTTTGCCTTCAAGTGAGCAAAGGAATGCCTGATTTATGAGTGGCATGGACCTCACCCATGTAAATCATGACTTGTTTTGACATTGGGCTTGAACATTAACTGCTTTTGCATTAATATCCACTTGAAATATTTCCAAGGAGGGATCTACCGAATTTTCTAAAGGGCCACATAACAATAAGTGATGCTCTAAGGGTACTGAGTTTGCAAATGTTTTTCCAGGTATATAAGTTTCTAATTTTCATGGTAACAGCTAACATCATTATAACTGAGCAAAGAATTGATATTAATTCAGTCCAATCAGACTTTTAAATAAAAATTCCTGAAAAGGCAGTATACATCCCACATGGCAAGTGTTACCAATCATGTAGTATATCAGCATTTCTGTTGAAGAATTTAGACTGCGCTAAGCAGCCTCAGCACATGCGGAAAGACACTACATCCACACAGCTAGCCTTGAATCTCTCCAATAAACACTCCTGTCAAAATCTACAGCTCACTGAAAATACAAGGTTAGTTTTAACAGAGTTCTGGGTAATGATATCACAAATATCGCCAGGATAGCCTGTCTGCGTTCTGGAGTTTGAGTACGCAGCATCACCTGTTAACTGAACAACAAACTCTCCTGTACCAATTTCCACAGGTCTCTGATAATAGAGTAGCCTAAGTCTTTGTAAGCGGGTGGGCACGCAGTAATAACTGCCAGATCTCCATGTTGCAATGTGTCCTCTTGGCATTTTGACAGTAATGTGCAGCAGCACCAGCATTTCGTGTAGGCTGTGAATCTGCCATGTGCCATGATTTATGGTTCCTGGGTAGGAAGAGTAGACTGAGCCAGGGTAGCTATTGAGGGCCAACTGCCTCTAGGTGAGTGGGGGCTGCAGAGGCTGGAGTGACTATGAGAGGAGTGGGGAGCAAAGAAGCCACGGTCAGAGGGGCAGGCACTGGAGGAGCCGCAGCAGGAGGGGCACCATGGAGAACAGCCACTGTGGGGGAGGCAGTATGCAAAGAGGTCTCACCATGGGAAGCTGCTGCTGGCAGGGCTGGAGGGGGCCAAGGGGGCCTACAAGGGCCAAGGGGGCCTACAAGTGCCAAGGGAGCCGACAGAGGCCTGGGGGGCAAACAGAGGCTGGGAGCCCTACAAGGGCCAAGGGAGCAGCTGCGAGGGGTCTGGTGTTGGGGGGACGGCTGGAGAAGGAGCCACTGTGGGGGAGCTGGCAGCTGAGAAGCCGCTTGCATGGGAGGGACCCAGCAGAGCGGTGGTGGCAGGGGGGAGGGGGCATCCTGCTCTGGGGGGAGCGTTCTGCTCCGGAGGGAGCTCCGGGCGGGCTTTGCTAGTGCCCACAACACTGCACACTAAACTGAGGATTGATTCGTTCCTTGGATCCGTTCCCTGGATCCGTGCCCTGGATCTGTGCCCAGGTTAATTATCAGTAGCCTTTCCAGCAGTCCCTGGTGCAGCTATGCACAGGAGTTTTTAACATCAAAGCCTCTCTCATTTAGGAAATAGTTACAGGGTTATTCAACCCATAATAAAAGTTGCTTCAATGTGGAGAATGTGCTGCAATATCTTTAAGCTGCATCAACACTACTGGGACTCCTCCCAAGTCCCAGGATACTCACAGTCCTGTGGTTCTTCATCCAGTGAATACCTCTGACCTAACCTTATAGGCATTTTGCTCTCTGTCGGATTGTGGTTTACAAAGAAAGTCCCCTGTCATTATTGTCACAGACATATTTTATGAAAAATCCTTTTGCTAGGATTTTTTCTCCTGAGAAGCAGAGAGGCCTCAGAGGAAAAGAAAAACAATAATTATCTGCTGCTGTGGAATGCAACAGGTGCATCTTTGATTGGTCTCATGTGGTTGTTTTTAATTAATGGCCAATCACAGTCCAGCTGTCTTGGACTCTGGTCAGTCACAAGATTTTATTATCATTCCATTCCTTTCTATTCCTTGCTAGCCTTCTGATGAAATCCTTTCTTCTAATAAATCAGCTTTCTGAAACATGGAGTCAAGATTCTTGTCTCTTCCCTCATCCTGGGATCCCTGTGAACACCACCACAATTATAGAAGGGTCTGAGCTCTGCTTTCTGCTTGCAATCTGAAGGTCCAGGATCGTAAGGGCTGCCTAGGTGAGTTGCAGTCCATCTCTTTATTGCAGTCTGGTATCCCAGTGTTCTGGGTCTGAGGGGCTGTGTTGTGTGCCGCAGTCCACCACTTCACTGCAATCTGATCTCCCATTGTTGGGCGCCAAATGTTAGGAAGCAGAGTGACACAGAGTCCCCAGGCAGGTGCAAGAGAAAGCTCTTTATTGCAAAGACCAGGACTATCTAAGCAATTAGGTTGTTATCAGTTACATTCCATTTCAGCACAACAAATATAATTCAACCAACACCATAAACTATGATGTGAACATGTAGTGGTTATATAACTTGTTTTTCTACTTCCAATTCAGCTCAGTCACTTTCCCGTAGTCCTTTTCCACTTAGCCAAAGTAACAGGCCTGAGCCATGATTTTACAAGGGTAGCAAGGCTCTTATTTTGTAATTTTTTACCTATACGCAACAAGTCCTGAGTGAACAGGGAGGCCCCAGTTGACTGGAGGTTGGCCAATGTGATGCCTATCTAAAGAAGGGCCAGAAGAAGGATCCAGAGAACTACAGCCCTGTCAGCCTGACCTCGGTGCCAGGGAAGATCATGGAACAGATCATCCTGAATACCATAATGCAGCACATACAAGACAACCAGGTGATCAGGCCCAGTCAGCATGGTTTTAGGAAAGTCAAGTCCTGCTTGACCAACTTGATCTTCTTCTATGACAGGGTGACCCATTTAGTGGATGAGGGAAAACCCACGGACTTTGTTTACCTGGACTTTTAGTAAAGCCTCTGTCAGTGTCTCACACAGCTTTCTCCTGGAGAAACTGTCTACTCGTGGCTTGGGTGGGCATACTCTTTGCTGGGTAAAAAACTGGCTGGATGTCCAGGCCAAAAGTGTTGTGGTGAAAGGAGTCAAATGCAGCTAGCAGATGATCACAAGTGGTGTTTCCAAGGGCTCCATATTGGGGCCAATTCTTTTTAATATCTATCAAGGACCTGGATGAGAGGATTGAGTGCACCTTTAGTAAGTTTTCAGATGACACCGAGTTGGGTGGGAGTGTTGAACTGATCGAGGGTAGGAAGGCTCTACAGAGGGATCTGGACAGGCTGGATTGATGGGCTGTGGTGGTTCTAGTTTGGTTTTGAGCGGAAATACTAATTTCGTGTAGTGGTTTTGGTTTGCTAATTTGAGTTTTTTTGGTTAATGCACTAATTAATGTGATGGGTTCAGTGCTGGCTAAATGCTTATGTACTTTTTAGAATTATTTACTTATCTTTTGCTGTGAGATAGGATTAGGAGGAAGGCAAAGTAGGCTTAAAACTTTAAAAGGGTGTAAAGAAAACTTTATTAATAGGACTAAAAGAAAGAATAATAAGAATTAGAATAAAACTTTTAGAACACTTCTCGTCCCCCTACAATCTTTTCTTTCTTACTAACAAGATACAGAAACAATTTAGTCAGTTTATCACTTCTAGAATAGTTTTTTTTCAGTTTACTTAAGGAGAGGAGTCTCTCTTATGTTATGGAGACTTCTCCACAAGAAAACAGTTCTCTCGTGACTTTTAATTTCCACGAATAGCAGCCATCCAGGAATCTGTAGTTGTGAAGTCTTTCTCATTTTTCACAGCTTTCCAACAGCTGCGTTTATGGGCTATGTCAACTTATGGGGTACTATTTTAAGGATGAGTTGTTCAAGAGCAAAGGTTTTCTTTGCTATCTATCTCTGAGATCATCTTTATCTCTGGGAATAGAGGTTGTCTTCTTCTTTCCCTGGGGTAAAGTGTCTTCATCACTCTTCTCTCTTTCTGTTCAAACTTCTCATGAGATTACAGGTACTTTAACATCTACTTGCTTCAGCATAGATGCCTTTGCTCATATCTACAATTTGAACGCTTCATCTCCCCATACTTTTCAATGATTTACAGAGAAAAAGAGTCTGATGAATCAATTACATTCTTCTCCATAGCCTTATAAGAAGATTTCAGCCCAAGATTGACATCTCCTCATTCTTTTTTTATCTTGGTCTGAACTCTTTCTTTACTGACCTTGGTGTCTTCATGTTGTTCTTCTACATGCCTTTACTCTGTCCCTTTCTCTCACCCGAGGGAGGATTGGAAGTCTGTAAGTCTTATCTGTGCACTGAAACAATAATATCTCACTTGGGGCCTACAAATAGTTACGTGATCCCTGCCAGGTGGCAGCCGAAGCAGTTGCAGTGAGGCCGCACTGGGGGGCTGTGTCGCCCGCCCCTGCTGCATTCAATTCCAGCAACAGAGCCACTCTCTGTGTGGGCAGCAGGGCCGCCTCTGGCCACAGCGGCATAATTTTGTGTGGCAGCCGTGCTGGCATGTTGAGGGGGGGGAGGGGGAGACCTAGCAACCTAGCGGCAAGATCTTAACAGCTGCAGCCTCCCCTCTCCCTGCCTTTCAGCCACTGGGGCCCAGCCTGGCTGGGATGGAGCCGAGCAGGCTCCCCAGAAAAAAGCCCAGCCCCCTGGCAGAGCTCACCCAGCCAAGACCGGGGGGCTGGACCGGCCTTGTTACCTATTCCCAAGTCAGAAGAAAAAAATAACATTCCTAATTTCTTTTTGTTTTAAAATGTGAATCTCACAGAGGCAGATCTAGTTTTTAATTAGCTATTAACATGCCTGTTCTTAAAACTAACCAACAATTAATTTTGCTAAGCACAGAAGAAGCTCTCAGCAGTTTCTCTTAAAAAATAAATCATGGGTAGCTCCAATACAAAACCAAGACATGGGCCAAGGCCACTTGTATGAGATTCAACAAGGTGAAGTGTTAGATCCTGCACTTGGATCACAACAACCCCATGCAGCTCTACAGACTTGGGGAAGAGTGGCTCAAAAGCTGCCTGTCTGAAAAGGACATGGGCGTGTTGGATGGCAGCTGGCTGAATATGAGCCAGCAGTATGCCCATGTGACCAAGAAGGCCAAGAAATCAAATGGCATCCTGGATTGTATTAGACTGTATTGGATTGTATGTGTGACCAGCAGGAGGAGGCAAGTGATTGTCTCCCTGTATTCAGCACTGGTGAGGCTGCACCTCAAATACTGTGTTCAGTTTTTGACCATCACTACAATAAGTAGTGACATTGACGTGCTTGAGCATGTCCAAAGAAGGGCAATGAAACTGGTGGAGGGTCTGGAGAGCAAGACTTAGGAAAGGCAGCTGAGGGAACTTGAGTTGTTTAGCCTGGAGAAAAGGAGGCTCTGGGGAGACCTTATCACTCTGTCTGAAAGGAGGTTGCAGAAAGGTGGGGGTCTATCTCTTCTCCCAAATGAGTGAAAAGGAGTTTTATCTCAGCCGAGAATCCTGTGGTCCCCTGAACTTTGTAAGGAGCTGTGCCCTAGTTGACTAAGGAATTTATGGCTTTTGGGGCTTTTAAATTTTAGCCATTTTTGCTTAAATGTGTGTTTAACTTAGTGTCAGTAGAACAAGATAAAGTACCTGAGAAAATTAAGGAACAGCTGAGCTTGCACCTGCAGGAAATAACTCGAGAGACCTATACACCTCAGAAAACTTAATCAATAGAGGGTTGTTCAGCTAAGGAAGCAAATTCAATAAAGAATTGTTTAGGTAAGAGGAGTTTTGGGTTGTGTTTAATTAAAGATAAATGTAGTATCTTAGTAGTGACAGAACAATAAGATAAGAAACTAGAGGTCAGCAGAAGTAAATTATGCATGAACTGGGAGCTGCCAACATGGAGGAGTCATCCAGAGAACAGGTGATGAAGACCATAATGAAGACACTGATGAAATAACAGAGACCCCTACTTAACATGATACAGGGAAAAATACACTAGATATCAGCCTTGCTCCATGAAAGAACAGCAAGACAACATTGGAAACAGCACCTCTGATGTAATGGACTGGGAAGACCCTGGGAGGGACTGTGAGGAAATTTTAAGTGTTGCAATGGATTTAAACCCCAGGAAACTGTGTCTCATTGGACAGGCTCATGGCAAAAATTCCCAGCATGTCTCCAGCGCTGTAATAAAGGAATGTTTGATCTAATGGAATTTTGCTGTTGGATTTGAGTTCTTTAATTCACCAGGGATAGGACAAGAGGAAATGGCCTCAAGTGGTGCCAGAGGAGGTTTAGACTGTATATTAGGAAGAATTTCCTCACTGAAAGGGTTATCAAGCATTGAAAGAGGCTGCCTGTGACAGTGTTCACAGGGGTTCTTGGATGAGGCTAGAGATGAGAATGTTGACTCCATGTTCAGAAGGCTTGATTTATTATTTTATTATATATATATATTACATTATAACTATACTAAAAAGAAATAGAAGGAAAGGTTTCGTCTCTCAGAAGGCTAGCTAAGAATAGAATAGAAAAGAATGAATAACAAAGATATGTGGCTCGGACAGAGAGAGAGCCAGCTCTGCCGTGACTGGTCAGTAAATCCAAACATCCACAGGAGACCAATCACAGATCCACCTGTTGCATTCCACAGCAGCAGATAACCATTGTTTACATTTTGTTTCTGAGGCCTCAGCTTCTCAGAAGAGAAAAAATCCTAAGAAAAGATTTTCACAAAAAGATGTCTGTGACATGTCACCTTTTTTTATTTAGTTAAATTAAAAAGAAAAGTGTTTGTAATTTTCTCTGCTGGGCTCATGCAGAGGAAAGAACAAACACTTGACAGGTTATCTGTTGCCAATGAAAACTTCAGTCAAGTGCTGATGTGGAATGTAGAACATAAAATTCTATCATATCATTAAAACAATTTTACAATATAAGAAAATGCAAAAACAATGCAAAGAAATTCAAGTCCAAACAGCTGAGTTTCAGGAAAAGTCCATGGACTGAAGATGTTCCTCTTTGACATCTCTGAAAGTTCCTTTTGGTCCTGAAACAGGCTTGCAGAATCCTGAAACAACAAATTGCTACAGAAAAATCCACCAATAGTTATCAAAAATCCATTGACAGTCATCAAACAATTTCAAACAATTTTGAGAAAATTTCTGGAATGTCTTGGCCACAGCCCTTTATTGAACAACTTGGGCTGAAGCTAATTTTTGATTTTTGGCCCTTCAATGCTTTTGAGCTGCTGCTAGCTCTTTCAACTCTTTTTTTTTTTTTTTTTTTTTTTTTTTTTTTTTGTCGGAAGGAGCAGCAGCAGCAGAGGAACCTGAGAGGTCCTGGGGCACCCTGGCCCCCTTGGAAAGATCAGGAACTCCAGACCTTGCCCACGTGGCAGGCTCTGCATTGTCACAGACCTGCACCCTGCTGCCAGTACAATGGCAGCACGAGTGACCAAACGCTTCCTTTCCCCAAAATCACCAAGGCATGCCGGCAGTGGGGTGACAGAAGCTGTTCCAAGGATCTTCATCACGGGTCTGGGAATGTTTTTTCCCCACAGCAAACAAGCAATGATGGTTTTCCGCCGTTCCCTCTGCCTCTGCAATGCAAATGCAAAAGGTGTTCCTCCCATCTGCCTCCCGGTACCACCCCCTCTGGGCTGGGGGCCAAAGGCAGAACTTTCGGGAGCCCCCTCCCCCTCGCCGCTGGGGCACGCGAGGGGCGGCAGAAAGATTCGCACCCCCCAAGGGGAAACAACCGACCAAACACCCCCCAACCCGCCAAGAATGCTGAGCTTGAAAGCAGGCAGCCAGGTTGTGCCCGCAACCAGCTGTCAGGCCATGCCTCCTCCACGGAAGGAGAGGCTGATGCCCTCTTCCCCTGTCCCAGCTCCCCCCGCAGGGGCAGCCTTGGGACAGCCCGAAAAACTCGGGGGGGAAGTCACGCCGATTGCAGGAGGCGCCGCGGCAGCTGCCGCTGGGGGCGGCAGGACCACGGGCAGCTCCGAAGACGATCCCGCGGGCTCAGCGCCGTTTTCAGCAGCATCCTGAACTGGGACTGGTTCGGTGGAAGGCGGCAAGGCCGCCGGAGGGGCTGGTGGGGGCGGCGAGGCCGGAGGGAATGCATCCCCGGCTGGGCCGGAAGCAGCAGCCATGTCGTCGCCGAGTGCATCGCCTAGCAACACAGGCGCAGCTGCGGGAAGCGGCAGGGGCGGTGCCGCTTGCCGATCACTGTAGCCGCCGAGTGCGTTGCCTAGCAACACCAGCGCAGCTGCAGGAAACGGTGTTTCTGAGATCGCAGGCACAGAAGACGGCGGAGCCGCGGGCGGGGCTGCCCGGAGAGGCGGCCACGGGGAGAGTTGGGGCGGCCCTACAGACTCGGGAGGCGGCCCCGCGGGCCCGGAAGGCAGGACCTCGGAGACCAGTGCTGCCCTCAGCTCTGAGCGGGGTGGGGTCCAGGGGCCCGGCCGGGGCGGGGCCTGCAGGGCTGCCAGGCGCGGCGCAGCCCACTCAGCATCCCCCAGAGAGAGACGAGGGGGGTGGAAAGATGGTTCCGTCTGAGCATGCTCCGAAAACGCAGGAAAAAAAAACTTCTTCGGCTGCGGGCAAAATCTCGCCCCCCCGCTGCAATCCAGGGGGGCTGGGAAGCAGCAGATCGTCTCACTCCAAAGGGTCTTCTCCCATGGGAATTGGGGGGAATGGGGCTTGCCTCCTGCAGTCAGCAATCCACTGAAAGGCAGCCGCTCTCCGTTTCAAAACCGGGAAGAGTGCCCTGAACACTGGATAAATGCGGGGGTACTCCAATCCACAGTTCAAAATGTCTTGGAAAATGGATTCCATGCATTCCCATACAAACATATCAAGGGCATAGAGCACATTCATAAAAAACCCAAAGAACTTTGCCAATCGAAAAAAACTCATAGAGATGTCTCTCCAACAGGAGAATTTCATCCTCTTCACCCCATTTTTGCCAGAGGGCAATAAGTTTCACCTCTGAAGGGGAGAAATGAACCTCTGCCTCTGTGGGAGAGGCCCCCCACATGTGCAGCCACAATCTGCAAAGGGCAGCATCGTCCAGAAGGGAAAAGCTAACAGTACCTTGTGACAGTGTCCAGCACTCTCTGGCCAGCTGCATGGTGCTGCTGAGCTTTCCGAACATCTTCCTGGAGGCTTGTCAAAAGGTTCTCTTTGTGGTCAGCCTTGCTGCGTACTCCGTCTAAATCAGGATCTTCAGTTCTTCAGCTCCTGGCTAGAATCCACTTCTGTGGTCACTTGTGAGGTGACCATCAATGCCACATACTCGGGGTTTACCCAAATGTAGCAATGCTCCTCTGAGGGTCTCACCAAGTGATGAATTTCCTCTTCAGTCACTCGGAGTCACCATCTGTGACAGTGTTCACAGGGATTCTTGGATAAGGCTAGAGATGAGAATGTTGACTCCATGTTCAGAAGGCTTGATTTATTGTTTTATGATATATATATATATTACATTATAACTATACTAAAAAGAAATAGAAGGAAAGGTTTCGTCTCTCAGAAGGCTAGCTAAGAATAGAATAGAAAAGAATGAATAACAAAGATATGTGGCTCGGACAGAGAGAGAGCCAACTCTGCCGTGACTGGTCAGTAAATCCAAACATCCACAGGAGACCAATCACGGATCCACCTGTTGCATTCCACAGCAGCAGATAACCATTGTTTACATTTTGTTTCTGAGGCCTCAGCTTCTCAGAAGAGAAAAAATCCTAAGAAAAGATTTTCACAAAAAGATGTCTGTGACAGCTGCCCACAGAAATTGTTGAGTCACCATCCCTAGACATATTTAAAAGATGTGTAGACATGGCACTTAGAGGAAGGAAAAACAGTTGTGATATTATTGCAGATTAGTTAGAGGAGAAATAGAGGGGTAAGAAGGGAAGAGCTAGTACATTGTAGCTGACACAGGCTCAGATAAACAGCAAAGCCATTAAGAGAAACTGGAACAGAGGAATTCACTGGAGTTCAGTAGCCTTTTCATTACAACTGTTACTATTATTATCATTAGTGCTATATTTTACTTTTTTTTCAATTATTAAATTGTACTTATCTCAACCCAGGAGTTTGTTTTGTTTTTTTTCTGATTCTCCTCCACATCCCACTGGGGAGGTAGGGGAAGGGGCAAGTGAGTGAGTGGCTCTGTGGTTCTTAGTTGCTGTCTGGAGTTAAACCATGACACAGTGTTACACCCAGCTATGTACAGCAGAGCCCTAGTGTGCCAAGTACAGTAAGTGATACAGCTAATTCTTAATGTCAGGGAGATGTACAGCATTAAACAGTGAGGAAGTTAGATAGAAGCAGCAGCAGCAACAAACTAAGCTTTTTATTTTTTCCACTTAGCACAGACTTCATCATGCCCATTGGTTTCGGTTTACCTTCCACACAAAGGATATAACAGTGATTCATAACTACCAAGACAGAATTAGGCTTTTAAGGCAATTCTACCATAAATCCAAACCCATCATGTTATGTTTGCTGTAACTTCAAATTTTTCTACCTTCTGCTCTGAATGCAAGATACCCCCTGCATTTTCCAAACAACAAAATACCCTCTTCTTTACTCTCTTCTATGAAACTGGTACAATCAAGACAGCAGGTGTTGATATCTCTTAAAGGAATTATGCAGTTCTCCCATCTAGGTCAATAGCCTCAAGTTCAAGAGCTTAAAAGTGCTTTCTGCCATGAATAAATGTCCAGCTGGCTAAAAGAAGAGAGTTTAATCACACCATGTGTTTCAAAGCTACAGGCTGCTGGCAGTCTCTCCACTGCTATGGAGCTCACAAGTAACACCAGCTACACTATGGAATATTAATCCAAATATTTCCGGGGGACGCACCTGGCCTCATCTGACCCTTGCTGCTGGACCAAAGGCGGCAGCTGTGGTGTTTCACCTCAGAGATACCTTTGGCCGGCTGGATGCTGCAGCTAGGCACTTGGAACAAATCCAGGCATAGTAGGAACTCAGTTTACCTCTGGTGGAAAAGGTTCAGGCGAAGGTGGAGAGAAAGGAGAGGATTCTATCGTACAGTCTTAATCCAGAGTTTTATTGCAGGATGGTAGACCTCTGAAACAGCTCCCAATAGAATCTGACCGTATGGTCTCGTCTCCTTTTAAGCCCCGGGGACAGGGGGAGGGGAAAGGACAGGTGAGGACCAACCAGGTGGGAGGAGGGGAAGGCTCAAGGGATATAGACGCTTGGACAGGCCAATGAGCCTGGACCTGAGGGGCATCTTTTGAACTTCTGCCAACCACACGACGCCCTTGCTGTAATGTTAAGATTGATGGACAGCTCTTAGCAGGAGGGCAAAAGGGAAAGGAAAGGTTGGCACACCTGAGGGGTTGGGATAGGTGAAACAGGAAATGGCGTCACACTGCAACACTACACCATGACAGAATACAGCCTCTCTCAGTTCCCCCATCACTACCCAGCCTTAAAGTAAGAACAGATTTTCAAAAAAGAAAGATTTTATATGGTTTATTTTAAATACTGATTGTAGGACTAGAAATTTGGGAGAACAAATAAATATTAAAAGTGAGATAACAGTATAAGTTGATCTGAAAAGCAGTTTTTGACATTAAATGACACTGTGCTAAAATGTCTTGACAAGGCTAGCATATTTAATTTTTAAAGTGATGCTTTCAGGCATGGGTAGTTTAAGTCCAGAATTGAGGCCAATTTTTAAAATCAAGATTTTCAGGTTTTGCTTACAATTAAAAACCCGCCAAACAATCAACAGGTATCTTGGGATTAAAGTCTCTAGTAAACCCCATAACTATTTTTTTTTTAATTTCACATAAAGAATATGTAATTGGTAATTTCAAAACTATTCACAAAATTAATGTCTAATTTTCAAGGTGATTTTGGCTATAAAAAGTTTGGGAGGCTCAAGTCACAAAACAGCTGTGCCTTTTTTTAGCTATAGATTTTTCAGACAGAACATGGAAGACTCAAGTCTGATTACTTTTTCTGCCTAAATTCTTTAACTGCTAAGCTGAAATGTGGCTTTATGCAGCCTCTGATCTGTGGAGCAGGGCATGAAGCAATTTCAAAATATGAAAACAAAACTTTGACATAGATATTTCTATGCAGGCAAATGTTATGTTTTTAGTGCTTCCCAGATCACATAGCTGACTCCTGACTATGTGCAGAAGAGCAACGATACACTTGAAGTCCTTGGATTTGGCTTGAGTCCTTTGAGTTTTACTGTACTTTGTGGGAAGGGGATGATCAGTAACACAAAGAAGTAATTTTGGCTCCTTTGTTGCCAATGTTCTTCTTTCTAACTGCAATTCATAGGTACCTGGGAGTTTCCACCTCCCTAGAAAGTGGTGTCACGGCCATGTTAGAAAAGGCTATGGCTGCTTTGGATCTCATTGACTAGATGAAGTGAATTATCTCCAAGGGGTCTCCAGGACACTAATCTGAACTAGAACCAGGATGTAATCTCTGCTTCAGGGCAAGGCAAGATGGAGAAAGGGAAAAGGGCAGGAATAAAGAGGAAAAAGTGCTAGCTGTCTGCATTTGCCTGGTAATGATCATCAGATGAGAGATGACCAGGATAATCTAGAGAGTTGTAAGATAAGTGGAAAGCCTTCATATGAAACCTCCTCTGTGCTAGTGAGGAATTATATGAATAAGGCTGAATTGGCAGTAAAATGTCTGCAGTATTTAGTGGGTGCTTCATTTCCAACCTGTTTGTTTTCTCATCTTAATTATGTTAAGGAAAACCTTTTTAACCTTTTTAACTCAAGCTTGTCCAGGTCTTCTGGATAGCATCCTGTCCTTCAGGTGTGTCAACCGCACCACTCAGCTTGATGCCATATGCAAACTTGCTAAAAGTGCACTCAATCCCTTTGTCTATGCCATTAATGAAGATATGAAATAACACTGGTCCCAGTATGAACCCCTGAGGAACACCACTTGTCACTGAGGTCCATCAGGACACTGAGCTGTTGGCCACTACCATATGAATGCAACCATCCAACCACTTTCTTATTCATTTAACAGTCCACTCATCAAATCTATTTCTCTCCAATTTTGAGAGGATATTGTAGGGGACCATGTCAAAGACTTTTCAAAACTCCAGATAAGTGACATCTGTAGCCCTTCCCTTCTCCACTGATGGAGTCACTCCATCATAGAAGGCCACTAGGTTGGTCAGGTAGAAGTTGCACTTGGAGAAGCCATGCTGGCTATCTCAAATCATCTCCTTGTCCTCCATGTGCCTTTGTGCAGTTTCTAAGAGGATCTGTTCCATGATCTTCCCAGGCACAGAGGTGAGGCTGACAGGGCAATAGTTCCCAGGGTCCTCCTTTCTACCCTTTTAAAAGATGGGTACAATGATTCCCCTTTTCCAGCCACATGGGTCTTCACCTGACTGCCATGACTTTTCAAATATGGAGAATGGCTTGGCAACTACATCAGCCAATTCCCTCAGGACTCAGGAATGCATCTTGTCAGGTCCCGTAGACTTATGTACATTCAGGTTCCTCAGGTGGTCATGAACCTGATCTTCTCTTACAGTGGGAAGGACTTTGCTCCCCCCAGTGCCCATCTTGCAGTCCATCCACTCAAGAAGGGTGGGAGGAGAGGTTGCCAGTGAAGACTGAGGTAAAAAAGTTGTTGAGTTACTCATCCATCTCCTTGTCTGTAGTTACCAGTTTTCCAGCATTGTTTATTGGGGGGTACACCTTCTTTGACCTTCTTTTTCTGGCTGAAATACCTGTAGAAGCTCATCTTGTTATTCTTTGCATTCCTTGCCAAGTTCCACTCCAGCTTTGCTTTGATCTTCCTCACCCTATCCCGACACAATTGAACTGCATTGTTGTACTCTCCCAAGGGTACCTGTCCTTGCTTCCACTGCCAGTGTGTTTCCTTCTTGCCCTTTAGGTTGACCAGAAAATCTTCTTATAAGGAATTTAGGAGAGGAGTTGAGGCAGTAGATAAATGTTCAAATCTGTTAAAAGTGGAGGTTGCCTTGAGAAAAAATGAATGCTGTTCTAGAAGAAACCAATGTGTTGCCCATAGGTGAAAATAAAGAAATTTTCTTTCATGCTTTAGGAGTTCAGAAGTAAGAAATACTTATGAAAACCTGATTGTTACATTCAACAAGGTGTCATGGTTCAACCTCAGACAGCAAATAAAAACCATGAAGCTACTTGCTCACTCCCTCTGCCCCAGTGGGATGGGGAGGAGAATCTAAAATAATTAAAAACTTGTGGGATAGTGTTCTTAGCAGATACATGGGGCATGAGATATGTTTCCACCCATACAGTGGTTGCTTCCATTATCGTAGTAACATGGCACTTACCTTGGGTTTGTGGAAGTGTGATATATTCAATCTGCCAGGCCTGCCCATATTTATATTTCAGCCATCGTCCTCCATCCTAGAGAGACTTTTACCACTTGGCCAGAATAATTGCAGCACGTGTTTCATATTAATGGATAACCTGTGCAATAGTGTCCATGGTTAAGTCCACCCCTTGATCATGAGCCCATCTGTATGTTGCATCTATTCCTTGATGGCCTGAGGTGTCATGGGCCCACCAAGACAGAAATAATTCACCCATATGTTGGCAATCTAAATCCACTTGAGCCATTTCAGTTTTATCAGCCAGATCCACCTGCTGTTTGTTCTTATGTTCTTCAGTGGCCCGGCTCTTGGGTACATGAGCATTTACATGATGTACCTTCACAACCAGGTTCTCAACCTGAGCAGCAATATCTTGCTAACGATGCAGCAGCCCAGATGGGTTTACTACTGTGCTGCCAGTTATTCTGCTTCCATTGCTTCAATCACCCCCACAGGGCATGTGCTACCATCCACGAGTCAGTACAGAGGTAAAGTATTGATAATTTCTCTCATTCAGCAATGTTTAATGCCAACTGGATGGCTTTCAACTCTGCAAACTGACTGGATTCACCTCCTTCAGCAGTTTCTGTGACTTGTCATACGGGACTCCATATAGCTACCTTCCATCTCTGATGCTATCACAGAATATTCTGAGTTGAAAGGGACCCATAAGGATCTAGTCCATCTCTTAAGTGAATGGCTTTCCTACAATTTGACAGGGCCCATCAGTAAAGAAGGCATTTTACTCCCCACTTTTTGGTAATTTCTTATACAGTGGATCTCCTTCAGCATGTGTCAGTTCCTCCTCTGGTGACATTTTGAAATCTTTGCTGTCTGGGCAGTCCATGATCACTTCCAAGATTCTTTAATTACTTGGTTTTCCTATTAGAGCTTCAATCACTGTGATACACTTACTCCATGTAACATCAGTTGCATGATGCATAGAGACCCTTCCTTTGAACATCCAGCCCAATACAGGTAACTGGGGTGCCAGGAAGAGCTCTGCTTCAGTACCAATTATTTCCAAAGAAGCTCAAATCCGTTCATAAGCTGCCAGTATCTCTCTTTCTCATGGAGTAGAGCAGGCTTCGGATCCTCTGTATCCCTGACTCCAAAAGCCTGGGCATTGACCTTGAGTGTCCCCTGGTGCTTTCTGACAGAGGCTCCAGGTAGGACCATTCTCACCCAGCAGCCATGTAGAGCACATTTTTTACATCTTGCCTTGTCCAAACTGGCCCACTGCATGAACTATCTCCCGCTGAATTTGTTCAAAGGCTTATCATTGCTCAGGGCCCCATTTGGAATAATTCTTCAGAGTCACTTGATAGAGAGGGTTGACAATCAGACTGCAATTTAGAATGTGATTTCTCAAAAATCCCACACCTAAAAAATCTTGTGTTTCTTTCTTGTTAGTTGGTGGAGACATTGCTTGCCATTTAATTCCTATAAACTAAATCTCCTCTGTAGGTCTCTTGACCTTACTTTGTTTTATGGCAAAACCAGCTTTTAGAAGGATCTGGATTATTTTCTTCCCTTTCTCAAAAAAGTCTTCTTCTGTATTGCCCCACACAATGATGTCATCAATTTATTTCAGGTGTTCTGGAGCTTCATCCTGTTCCAGTGCAGTCTGGATCAGTCCATGGAAGATGTTAGGGCTGTGTTTTCCCCCCCCAGGGCAGGCGGTTCCAGGTGTACTGGATGCTCCTCCAAATGAAAGCAAACTGTGGCCTGCACTCTGCTGCCAAAGAGACTGAGAAAAGCACGTTAGTGATATCCATTGTGGCATCACTTGGGTATCTTTGACTCCAGTTCATACTGAAGCTCTAGTATGTCCAGTACAGCAGTATTCAGTGGTGGCATGATTTAATTCAGGCCACAATAATCTATTCTTAGTCTCCATTCTCCATTAGAGTTTTACACTGCCCATATGAGACTATTAAAGGGTGAGCAGGTCCTGCTGGTCGCTCCTTGGCTCCACAGTTGACAAATCAGCTTATGGATGGGAAACAAGGAGTCTTGGTTGGTGCGATATTGCCACTGGTGCACCACTGTGGTAGCCATTGTCACCCATTATTCTTTGACCTTCAGCAACCCCACAACAGAAGGGTCCTCTGAGAGACCAGGCAAGGCAGACAGCTGCTTAATCTCCTCAATTTCCAGGGCAGCTATACTGAAAGCCTACCGGTACGCTTTTGGATCCTTGAAATACCCTCTCTTGAGATTTCTTCTCATAGGATCAAGAGTAAAATTAGCCCTTCTACTTTGCCTGTGGAACTGGCTACTGGAGATTGGAGCAGCAACTTTCCTGGAAGAACCCCCATTTGTGATTGCTTTTCCCTTCAATTGACATACCCATGTCTCTAGGGTCAAGGTAGGTTTTCCATCCCACTTCCTCATGTCCTCTCCACTCTATGCAAATTTCTGTCACATGGGTCATGGCCAATGGACTACATCTTGATTTGTGGGTAACTGCACTTTGTTAAAGTCAAATAATCTCTTGCATGGCTAATTCTGTCAGGTACTGGCTACCTTTCCCTACTGTAATCCACTTGCCTGGGTGACATATAACATCTCCCTTGGAGGGGTAAATTTCCTTCACATTTGACAGATGTCACTTCCAGAGGCTAAGGACTCATGTCCCTCTTTTAATTGCCTTGTCAATACCTGTTTCCTTAGAAACTGATCCCAGCTGCTTGGCTTCCCTACTCTCTTATTCCAAACTGTTAGTCCTGTTATCCCAGCATCAAAGCTCCCAGTTCAAAATGTGCTCACCTGGATAATGGCTCAAATATTTTAGTATATCCTGCAGCTTACTCAAGGAAAAGGATTGAGTGGTTACCTCTTGGTCTTGTTCTTTTTCTGGATTCTGCACTTGTTTGGGGATGAAATTACAAAATGTTGGAGGTGGCCACTGTCCTAGGCCCATACTATTTCTCACACCCTGCCACTCCTAATTATCTGACCTAGAGACAGATCTCTGGGTGATGTTTGTTGATGACCAAGTTTAAATCCAAAGAAAAACCTAAATATTATATATATATATATATACACACACACACACATACATACACATGCCCTGGTGATGATAAAAAACCACACTGATACAGTGTTATAGTGGTGTTGGGCTTGACAGGTACTGTTTCTCTCCTCAATCCCCTCACTTCTCAGGCGAGCCCCCTTTAATTAAATCTCATTACAGATAAACAATCATCTTCTCATTGGTCCCTAGGGCGTCCTGTTAATTTTGTAACACACAAAACATGTCTCAAGCTTTCCATGCATGTGATTCTTTTCAATCACAATAAGCCACACAGTCACACTCACACAGCAGTGTTCTGCCAAGAAATGAGATTCCATAGCATCCTTCAGCAAGCACACAATTTAGCAGGGCCCTTAGGAGTTAACATATTCTTGTTCTAATCTTGGTCAGGATGCCAAGTGTTTGGCACTGCTCCCACAATGTTCTTAAACAGCTGTTTAACCTCAAATAGGACCTGAACCATATTTAGCAACAGGCTGGCTCCTAGCAAAAGGAGCAGGTTGGTTTCAAGGGTGTTCAAAGGATATTAAAAAATCTTTAAAATTCTCAAGTGGTCCTTTAATCAGACTGGAGGATAAAGAAGAGGGAGGGAGGGAAGAAGGAAGGGAGGAAGGGAGAAAGGAAGGATCCTCAATAGGTAGGCTCTCCAAGAAGAAAAGGCAAAAAATTTAATTGTTAATAATTACCAATAGATGGCTCCCAAAATACAGATATTATGACAACGCAGAGCACACAAACCAGATTAGTTTCATGACCAGCAATTCTATCATATCATAAGCCAGTACTACAAAGTACACCACAAGGATAATCAGTCCAGGCCCCATGGAAGATAAACATCACCATGGGAAACACATATTGCAAGTATGATATTAGATAACACAACCCTGAGAACAAGCGCAACAACTCCGAGAGCAAACATCATCATGCATGACCATCTACTATTAAACCAATACGATGAATACTTCTAAAAAAATTCTTTTACAACTCTCTGGTCAGATCTGTTGTTACTTCAACCCTCTGTGCCTCACATTGGGTACCAAAAATTACTGCTATGGTTTAACCCCAGCTGGCAAGTAAGTACCATGCAGCCACTCACTTTCT
This sequence comes from Molothrus ater, assembly GCF_012460135.2. Taxonomy (NCBI): domain Eukaryota; kingdom Metazoa; phylum Chordata; class Aves; order Passeriformes; family Icteridae; genus Molothrus; species Molothrus ater. Next base: position 6,525,327 of record NC_050510.2, read on the forward strand.
TCCACTCCCCAGTGGGAGGGGGAGAAGAATCAGAAAAAAGTAAAACTCGTGGGTTAAGATAAGAACAGTTCTAAAATTCAAACAAAGTAAAACATTATAATAATACAAATTATATTAATAACAATAATAATGATCGTAATGTAAAGGAGGGGGAGAGGGAGACAGAGAGAAAATCCAAGAAAGGCAAGTATTGCACAATACGTCTCACTACCCATTAACTGATGTCCAGTGTGTCCCCCCCACAGCGATTGGTTCCTCCCAGCCACCTCTCCCCAGTTTATATACTGGGCATGATGTCCTATGGTATGGAATATCCCTTTGGTCAGTTCAGGTCCCCTGTCCTGGATATGCTCCCTCCCAACTTTTTGTGCACCTCCTCCCTAGCAGAACATGAGACACTGAGAAGCCTTTGACTCAGGGTAAGCAATGCTCAGCAACAACCAAAACATCAGTGTGTTATCAGCATTATTCTGACTATAAAATTCTGATAACATTATACTGAATACAAAATGCAGCACTGTACCACCTACTAACAAGAAAATTAACAATCCCAGATGAAAGCAGAACACATGGTTACAGAAAAATATTAAAACTTTTCAAATGCAGGATACAAAAGAAAAACAACTTGTCAGACCTCACAGACTGTCAACAATGGAGAGAGAGGGGGAGGCTGATTCAGTGATCAGAATCCAATTTTATTGTAGGATACAAACACTTATATACTATTTTAGGGAGACTACTAATGTGTACTACAATGATTAGGTTAAAATCACATACACAAACTTATGCATATAACAACATCACTTGCTTGCAGAGTTTAATGAGATTTTCTGGTAAACCTGTCTGATTTAATCTTCTTGCAATCTAGGTCTAATTTTCAAAGTTCCATTTGCTTTTGCCAAAGCATCCTGTTATCAAATCTCTTATGTTAACCAGGTCCAAAGTCCATCATTTGTCTTGTGTCCCCCAACATACCAACATCTCCCCCTTTACTTTCAACCAAAACCACTCTTTTAATGGCCTTATTAATTAATCTCTCCACACATTGAAAGGTATCATGATTAATTCAATTATTATCAAAATTATCACATATATACCTATGTTAAAAAGAATCTTTTAGTTAAAAACTTCAGGCACTAAAAGGCTCAGGCTTTATCTTTATAAATGTGGTGGTTTGACAGGAAATGTGTTTTTTGGGATGCTGTGTTTTGGGCCAATGGATATTCAGGCTTTAATATTGGCATTTAACCTGGCCATTGGGACATGGACACGCCTCTGAGAACACAGGGTTAAAAGCAGAGCTCTCCCCTGGGAGGGGCCTCTTGGGTTTCCGGCGGGAAAGAGTTCAGGTCTCTCCCCCGGCCCAGCTGCTGGCTGGGCAGGGGGAGGGGAAAGCCATGTGGCCGAGAGAGGTAGGCCTGAGCCCGGGGGTGGAAGAGAGAAAGAGAGACACCGGGAGCCATCGGGCAGCCCCCCCGAGAGACACAGAGAGAGACAGAGAAAGAGAGCCGCTGCCTGGGACTGTAACCTTGAAGCTTGATAAACATGGGCCCGTGCCGGCAGCACAGCTGGGACGGAGAAGAAGAGGGGGGTTCAGCCGGCCACTTGTAGGAGCTTTTAACCCCTTTTTGGAGAATGAGAACTTTACAGATCATTGACCTCTCCTGGAAGATAGAGTGGAAGATGAGGAAGGAAATGTGCAAGTGTGAGAGAGGTCTGGGTGAGCGAGAGATAGTAGAAGAGTAGAGAAGAATCCTAGTGGGAAGAGATGATGGAGTGGCTTTTGCTGGACTCTTTTTGTATAGCCATGGACAGACCCATGTTCCTTGTGATACAGAGACTGCATTCTAGGGGGAGGCAATGGCCTCAGAACCAAGAGGGTTCAGTGTTGATGCCCCTCGGCCCCAGGGGGTGAAAAAATATGGGGGGGACAGGTGTCCCAAAGGAGAGATTGTGGGGACAGGTGTCCCAAAGGAGAGACTGTGCCTTTTTTGGATCGGGACAGAGCATCCTTAAAAGACAACCCTAGAAGCAGCTCTGGTCCGTGTTCAGTGGTGAGAGCACTGGACATGAAAAGGAAGAGGTCACGACGGCAGATGTACTCCGGGAGGTGCCACGAGTGACACAGAAACACACGAGGCTTCGACTGTGTTTCCAGGGGAAGCCCATGGTACAAGAAGGACTCCTCTCCTCTTGATGAACTGAGGATTGATTGTCTAAAAGGTGGTGCTGGACCGAGAGTTGGTGATTTGAGGAATAAATGTATTGTGTTGGAAATTTGGTGGGGGGAGGAGGAAATGCATTTGTGAGGTTTTCATTTTCCCTGTGTGTGTGTTCCCTTTTATTTGTAGTTGTAGAGTAGTTAATAAAGTTCTGTTTTCTTTTCTTTCCTAAGTAGGAGCCTGCTTTGCTTATTCCTGGTCACATCTCACAGCAGCTACCAGGGAGAAGGTATCTTCATGGGGGGCACTGGCATTGTGCCAGTGTCAAACCATGACAATAAACTAAAAACATTCTTGATGGCAGCCGCATTACTGTATTTAGAAAGACTGCCAGAAGTGTAATTGTACCAAAAGGTTTGATTCTTATACACAGGGTGAAAGGGAGAAACATTTTAGATTGACTCCTTCATGTGTATCTAAAATTAACACAAAAATCCAATTTCACAGAACCCAAGAACTCTAATTCTTGGAGTTCCAAGGGTGTTTCAGGAGGGTAAGGGATCCAATTTGAAGTGATTTGATTTGCTTTCAAAATTTTTAGTGTAAATATTAGTGTAAAATTCTGGAGGGCCTATATTCCCCCCTAATTTTTTTATTTTGGTTTTTAATAACATGTGTTTTGCATTATGAACATGAAGGTAACATAAAAGCAAAACAACATGTAACATAACAATAAACTTATATTAAGTAAAAATAAATCAGATAATAGATGCATGTAGCAGCCACAGGGCTTGCAAGGCCTCCCTGGCGGTCAGTTGCCTAAGATAAGAAATGCCTAGTCATGATGACTGGACCAAAGAAGCTCCTCTTCTGCCTTCGGGCCCCCGTTATCTCTCTGTAAGACGATAGGTCATATTCGCCTCAACCCTCACTATTGGTCTGTTTCCCAAAACCCCTATACCCTGTATAAAACACCTATTCCTGCGCTGTTCAGCAGAAGAGCTGTCACTGTCACCCTTCGCAGAAGCTGCCAATAAAGACACCTCTGTGGTCCCTCATACAGCCTTCTCCTCTCTCTCCCTGCATCTGCCGAGGCACTTAGCAAGCAAAGAGCTGAAATCACCAAAGAGCTGATCTCACTTAAGAGCTGAGCTGCTTGCTAAGATTGCCTGTGGCTGGGAGCCTACCTGAAGACCTGGACAGGTTGTGCTTAGCGGGACTTTGCTATCTGGACACCTACAGAAGCCAGGGTCGGACAGACCCCGAAAACCCCTGCCATAATAAATTAGGGGCACTGAACTGCGTGCTTCCACCCTAGCACAGCAGAGAGCAGCATTCTTCTTGAATTGGCACTGCCTCGGGTTGTTACAACCTCCTGAAGATAAGTTCTCTGTTATAGAAGAAGTTATCTGAAAAGGCGTCCGACGACTCTCCATATCGACATCTGGGATGAGATCCTGAGGAGTCGGACACGGCAGACCACCAACCAGCAGTTTTTGACCCACATTCGGCTGAAGAAGTGTAAGTTTTAAAACAGCCTTTTTTTGCGTGCTTTTACCTTGGGTACTTTTTTCTTTTTTTTTTTTTTCTCTTTCTGCTGCTGGAGGGGAAAAGGGAATGGGATCAAAATCTAGTAAATTAAAACGATCCCAGAACAAGAGAGGCTTATATTTACAAATCCTAGAAATCCTATCCGCTAACAGCTTTTCTTTCTCGAAAGGCAATGTCTCAAAAACTACCTTGAAAAAATTTATAAAATGCATTCTTTCCCAGTTTTCAGATACTAACACACACATTATTGCTCTAGATTCTTTTTGGGACACAGTAGGGACAAGAATATATTCTCTCCAAACTAATGAATATTTTTCTGTAACTTGGTTTTTACCTCTTTTTCATTCTATATCCAAATCGATTGAAAAGACAAATATAAAGAGTTCAATTTCTTTGCAACCTTTCCCTGCTGAGGGCATTCTGACCTTATCTCTCCCACCAGAGAATCTCTCTTCAAATGCAAATAACATTCCTCCCCTTTCAGCCTCTGAATCCTATCCTCCACTTTCTCTGGGTCCAAACGCTGTCTCTGGGGCCGCTCCACCCTTGGGCCCACTTCCTGAGATTGGGAACACGAAATTCACACTGCGCCCACCCACCCCCTCCACGCCCACAGACTCCGCAGGACCCGCCCATCCTTCGGTTTCTCCTCCGGACGCAGCAAGCGCGGATTCCACTCCACCTATTGCACAATCCACAGCATGCTGCTTGCACCCCTCCCCCCGTGCTACCTTAGGGTGTAACTGTGCTGGTCCCTATCGGGTTTGCCCCCCCTCACTCCAACCTCACCACGCAGCCCGCCAAACCCCCCCCAGCCATGCCGCTACCCCCCCACCCCTGCCGCCGTGCCTCTCACCCCCACTGTCTGTCTCCCTACCCCCGCTACCATTCCTGCTGCAGCAAACGGTCTTCTCCCTGCCTGCCTGCCACAGCTCTGGCAAACCACGCCGCACACCCCGTCGTGCCCATTGTGACAGCAACAGCCCCTGCCAATCCCACTGCCTCCTCTCCCCCACTTCTCCCTTGCCCGCATTCCCAGGCTTTGCAACCACCCACCCACCCTCTGGATCCCCTGAACACACCTCCAAGACCCCCCATGGTGGCACCCCACTTCTCCACGCACCTCAGTCCTGTGCAGTCTGCACCACATGTGGCGCTGCCATTAACTCTCCACTTCTGCCTCCCTCTAGCCAAGCTCTGCCAGGTACCTCCTCACACCCTCTTCAGTCCCCTACACCCCTGCAAACTCTCACTCCAACACGCCCAAAATAGCATACTGCACCGCCTGCTCACTCTCACTCCACCACTAAGGACAGTAGCAACAGCAAGTCTGATTCTGATCCAGAGGACATTGATCCATGGGCTCTAATCAAAATGGAAGTGACTCGGGCAAGGGATTGGGAACTGGTCAAGGGAATTTCTGCCTTCCCAGTAATTTATATAAAGGGAAAAAAAAGTGGCGCCACTACTAAAACAATGTGGGAACCTAACACAAATTAAGAACTTGTACAACTTCAAAATATAGCCAAAGAACACAGTAGAAGTTCACATATTTTTAGAAATTTCCTAGAAGTTATCTTCTCGGCACATGTTTTTGTACCCCACGATGTTAAAAATATTGCCCACTGCCTTCTTTCCCCGGCAGAATATATGCTATGGGAAAGGCATTGGAAAAGATAATTAAAACATTATCAGACGCCTGTGCTACAGATGCTGATAGGCCAGATTTTACAGTCGAACAGCTGGCTGGAGAAGGGGATTTACAGAAACCCTCTGACCAAGAGAACACCTTACCTAAGGCAGCACTACAAGACTTGGCTATTGCAGCAAAAACCTCCTTACTTCTTATCCCAGATGACTCTATTCCTACCCAACATTTGTCTAATATTAAACAAGGAGTAGATGAAAGCTTTATCAAGTTTGTGGACAGAATTAAGGATGCTCTGGAAAAACAGATAGAGAGCATAGAGGCAAGAAAAGAACTCTTGTGCAAGCTTACTATGAGTAATACTAACGAACGGTGTAAAACAATTCTGAGGGCCCTACCCTTGGATACAGAACCTACCGTAGAGAAAATGGTGGAAAGCTGTACACGTCATTTGTCCACTGAAAACACAGTGGCCCAAGCAGTTGCTAAGGGTATTGCTGAAGGAGTTTCTGGTGCATTTGCAGTAGTGGCTTCCAGAGACCAGGCCCGTTGCTTTCACTGTGGAGACTTTGGACATTTTATAAACGACTGCCCAGACAGGTCACCTACCCGAAACCCCTGTAACACCTACCAAAAACCCCAGAATCAGCACTGCTACCAGCAGAGTTCGGGAAACGGTCCATCGGAGCCCAGTCAGGCCCCGTGCAAAGACAACAAATCAAAAGCCATCCAGACCCAACCACACATCATCCCAGGAGATTCCAGATCACATGAAGAGGATCCAACACACGGAGCAATACAGATGGGAACCTGGCACAAGATGGTAACTGCTCTGTCCATTGAGTAACAATAAGGATGTTTATCGTGTTCCCACAGGCAAGCATGGGCCAAAAGGTGGTCCTTTTGACATTTTAATTATAGGTGACACTCTCCATGGCCCAGAGGAAATCTTTGTTGTTCCAGAAGTACAAACAGTGCACCTGGGACAAGAAACCTCTGTCTAGCTGTGCTGCACGGACTTACCATTTTACAGTTCACAGGGAACCCTGATTGCACAAGCCTTTCTACTCCCGAAGAATCACAGGGAACAGATTCCTCTCAACCCTACAGCAATGTGGGCATGAGTTGTAGGTCCAAGTAAGCCTACCATTTAGTGTGGTCTTTCCTGCAGAGGAGAGAAGATCTACTGACCAGGGATGCTGGACACCGGTGCTGACGTGACCATCATCGCCCGCTCAGGATGGCTGGCACACTGGGAACTACAACCGGTAGCAGGGATGATTTCAGGGATTGGTGGAGCTACATTTTATATGTGAAGCAAGAACAACATCCTCATTGAAGGGCCTGAAGGCAAGTTGGCAACCGTCTGCTCATTTGTGGTAAAGGGCCCCATCACCCTTTGGGGCAGGGATGTCCTATCCCAATGGGGAGCTTCCCTACATATTCCCAGTTGGGATCTCTAATTGGGGCCACTGAGGAGCATGCACTACCAGATACCCCTTGGCTCACCTGGAAATGCCAAGACCCGATATGGATTGAAGAGTGGCCCCTTCTGCAAGCCTTTGTGGAAGAACAGCTTGCCAAAGGCCACATCGTCGAGACCACCAGCCCTTGGAACTCCCCAGTCTTCGTACTGCAAAAACCTGGAATGGACATGTGGAGGCTGCTCCACAACCTTTGTAAAATCAATAAGGTCATCAAGGACATGGGCCCCCTCCAGCCTGGCCTGTCTTCACCATCAATGCTGCCTAGAGACTGGACGCTTGCCATCATAGATACTAAAGACTGTTTCTTCAGCATTCCGCTGCACCCCCAGGATGCTCCATGGTTTGCTTTCTCCCTTCCCTCTCTTAACAGAGAGGCTCCACTCAAAAGATATCATTGGTGTTTTCTTCCTCAAGGAATGAAAAACTTGCCTATTATATGCCAGTGGTACATTGCTCACATTCTGTCCCCCATCTGGAACCAATTTCCAGATGCAATCATCTACCACTATATGGATGATATCCCGGTCTGTGTATCAGAAAAAGCTTACTTAGACAAAGCAGTTAAAAAGACCATTGAAACCATAGAAAAAGAAGGATTCGAGATCTGTGAGGACAAAATACAGTACACTAACCCATGGACTTATCTTGGATTCCAGACCCATGAAAGGACCATCATACCCCAGCAGCTTGCCATCTGAGATGACCCAAAAACCCTGAGAGACTTACACAGTCTGTGCCAATCCATCAACTGGGTATGTCCCCTGCTAGGAATTACAACAGAGGACCTCGCTCCCCTGTTCAACCTTCTCCGTGGCAACGAAGACATAGACTCTCCATGCACTCTCACAACAGAAGCCAGAGATGCCATCACCAAGGTCCAAGAAGCCCTGTCTTCACGCCAAGCCCATCACTTTGAGCCCAACCTGCCTTTCCAGTTCGGTATTCTGGGAAAAGCGCCCCGGTTCTACAAACTGATTTTCCAATGGGATACTCAACTTCGAGACCTTTTATTGATAATGGAATGGATCTTTACAAACAATCAACCTTCAAAGACAATTACCACCTTCCAAGAAATCATGGGACATCTAATAAAAAAGGCCAGAACTCGCCTCCACTCTCTTGCAGGGTGTGAGTTCACATGCATATACTTGCCACTGACCACTGGGGACCTGGAGCATTTGCTCCAGACCAATGAAAATCTCCAGTTCGCCCTAGATAGCTATACAGGCCAAATTTCTATCCATATCCCAAAACATAAACTTTTTAATCATGACCCTTTCATCTGACCCCAAAATTAGTCCAAAGTAAAACACCTCTCAAAGCTCTAACTATTTTTACAGATGGCTCAGGGTCATCCCACAAGTCTGTAATGACATGGAAAGACCCTAAGACCCAAAAATGGGAATCTGACATCCAAATAGTGGAGGGATCTCCACAGATTGCAGAGTTAGCAGCTGTTGTCAGAGCCTTTGAGAAATTCAAAGACAAACCCTTTAATCTGGTCACAGATTCAGCTTATGTTGCTGGTATGGCTATGAGAGCAGAACATGCTCTTCTCAAAGAGGTTTCCAATCCAAAGTTACACCAATTGATTTCTGCATTAACATGCCTAATCTCCAACAGAAAGCAACCTTACCGTATAATGCATGTGAGGTCACACACTGACCTCCCAGGTATCATCACAGAAGGGAAGAGGAAAGCAGATGCATAAGCCATAGCAATAGAGACTGCTAATGTCCCTAACATCTTTGCCCAGGCAAAGTTGTCACATGCATTTTTCCATCAAAATGTACCTGCCCTCTTTAGAATGTTCAAGATCTCGAAAGATCAAGAAAAAGCTATTGTTGCCACGTCTGAACTGCCAAAACTACGAGATATCGTCTATGGGGACGGGAGTCAATCCCCGAGGCCTAAACAGCTGCCAGCTGTGGCAGACAGATGTAACTCACTTCCCACCTTTTGGAAGGTCAAAATATGTGCACGTATCGGTCGACACGTTTTCTGGAGCAGTATTTGCATCAGCTCATCCAGGAGAAACTACACAGCACACCATTAAGCCTTTCCTCCTTGCCTTTGTGACCCTGGGAGTACAAAAACAGATCAAAACAGATTGTGAACCTGCCTATACCTGTTGTAGGTTAAGAGTTCTTCAGTGAGTGGGGAATAGAACACAAGAAAGGCATACCTGCAAATCCCACAGGACAATCCATTGTAGAAAGGACACATCAAACCCTCAAAAGTGTCCTCAATCATCAGCAAAGAGAAACAAAAATAATATCTCCAGTAGAAAGACTTTGCAAGGGTCTCTACGTCAACTTCCTAAATTGTACAACATCAGAGCCTGACCTCCCAATACTTTGCCGTTTTGCAAATACCACCCAAGCAAAGCTCACCGAGAAACCACCTGTGCTAGTGAAGGACCCAGAAACACACCAAATTTCTGGGCCTTTCCAGTTGATTACTTGGGGAAGAGGGTATGCGTGTGTTCTACTACCATCTGGCCCAAGATGGTACCCAGGAAAAAACATAAAACCATACCAAGGCAATGCAAACACTACTCCCACAAACACTGACAAGAATTCTCCTGAGTCAAACACAAGACCTCCTCAAAACCAGACCAGTTCTGCCTGGAGACGAAGGCGTCACCGAATGTCCACATACAGAAGAAAAGACCATCCCATCACACGACAGCAAGCAAAACAGAAAGCTGAACAACATTCTGCTGCATCAGTCAAGCCATAAGCCAGACACAGCCTGAACACAAACTGTTCTCTGAATTACATGTCATTACCCCTTTTTTCCCTAAAAAACCTTATTATTCCCCTTTCTCAACTCTTACCCAAAACCCCTAACCTTATACCCACTCCCCCATCCTTAGCTTAAAGAAAGAAAGAAAAAAAAAGAGGGGGAAGGAATGGAGGAAAGGAACAAGGGAGAAAACCCTAACCCTCCCCTCCCACCATAAAGATAACAAATTTTCATTATATTCCCTATCAGAGGCCCCATTTCTGTCCAAAGATGAAAATTATCTCCATTGGTTATGTCCTCACTGCTGCCTGGATGTTCTTCGCCCTACCGTATGTCTTCGGCTGGATTAGCCCTCAGCCTAGCCATAATGTTTGAGTAACCTTAGCAAGGACATTAAAACAGGACAACATGTGCTTATCCATGAGAAGCCTTGATAACCCACTTTCCACATGTCTGGTAGGGATTCCCTTCGTAGCAGATGACTGGCCTGTCTATAATTCAGAGCTCCTCCACACCACAGGTAAGAGACCCAACCTGGTAGATACTTGGGATGAGTGGACAAAAATGTTGCCCAATGCTCTAGAGGAACTCCAAGAATTGGACCTGTTGGGGTCCTCCAAAGCAACATACTGTGTCAAATTTTACTTTAAACATCCAAAGAATAATTGTCTAGAAATTGACCAGACAAAAAACACATACCAAAAAGACATATCACCCATTAACAAAGCCTATAAATATCCCGATTGGTGTAATTACACCGCTCGTGTGATCTCTGCATCCTCTCTTCACCCCAAAGTATTACCCAAGGGAACGTTTTTCATCTGTGGTGACCGAGTATGGGCTGGGATCCCCTCGCAGCTCCAGGGAGGTCCCTGTACCCTTGGAAAACTTTCTACCCTTACTCCAAACATCACCCTATTACATAATTGGAAAAAAGAAAGCAAATTAAAATGCCACAAAACATCCTACACTGAATTTGATGAAAATTGCGATCCCAAATTATACGATTGGAACAAACCAAAAAAGATTGCTATCTCCCTTTTCCTATCCATGGGTAGCTGCAGCTAAAGCCCTTGGTGAAATAAATCACCTCAGGTGCTGGCTCAGTAAGCAAGCCAACGCTACATCTGCTGCCCTGAGTGATCTTTTAAAGGAAGAAGAAACCACAAGACATGCATCACTTCAAAATCGAGCAGCAATTGCCTTCCTACTGCTTGCCCACTGACATGGCTGCCAAGACTTTGAAGGGATGTGCTGCTTCAATCTCTCTTCATGCTCAGAATCCATCCATGCAAACATCCAGAAACTGAAGGAACTTGTGAAGGACTTATAAGTAGAGAGAACAATCCAGACTAGGTCAATGACCTTTTTGGTCAGTGGGGATTAACAAGATGGGTTGCATCTTTGGTTAAGGAAATGTTGTGGATTTTCATTGTAATTGTCATTGTATTAGCTATGATCTCATGCCTTTCCTATTGTTTTAAAAGAACTATTGGGAATGCCTTTTTACTATATACAGAAAGTGGAGTTGTAGCAGCCACAGGGCCTGCAAGGCCTCCCTGGCGGTCAGTTGCCTAAGATAAGAAATGCCTAGTCATGATGACAGGACCAAAGAAGCTCCTCTTCCGCCTTCGGACCCTTGTTATCTCTCTGTAAGATGATAGGTCATATTCACCTCAACCCTCACTATTGGTCTGTTTCCCAAAACCCCTATACCCTAAATAAAACATCTATTTCTACACTGTTCAGCAGAAGAGCTGTCACTGTCACCCTTCACAGAAGCTGCCAATAAAGACACCTCTGTGGCACCTCATACAGCCTTCTCCTCTCTCTCCCTGCATCTGCTGAGGCACTTAAAGAAAGAGCTGAAATCACCAAAGAGCTGAGTTCACCAAAGAGCTGATCTCACTCAAGAGCTGAGCTGCTTGCTAAGATTGCCTGCGGCTGGGAGCCTGCCTGAGGGATCTGGACAGGTTGTGCTTAGTGGGACTTCGCCATCCAGACACCTATGGCAGCCAAGGTTTGACAGACCCTGAAAACCCCTGCCATAATAGATGCAATTAGTAGCACATTGTGAAAAACACCAATCACTTGTTTTAAAATTTTAAAAGTTTAATAGTAATAAAATGGTTATAAAAATAGTTATACAAATTAGAGCAATAAGAATTTGGACAGTCAGAGTTAGGACAATAAAGGACAATAAAAAAGCAAAGAAATACAGATGTCTGGATGCTTTCCCCAGAAAAGCATGTCTGCTAACAAAGGATTAACCCTTAAAAGCAATAGCCTGTTGCATATTCATATATCTCATACATGATGCAAACATTCCTTTCAAACTAGGGATTTTTCTGTTTATTGTCAACTTCCCCCTCCCTTCATCTTGCAAATCATGGTTTGGCTCTGTGAAATTCTGGAAGGAGGTAGAAGGAGCCTCATTCTTCCCGATAAGGAGGCAATAATTCTTCTCTTTGGGATCTTATTTTCTTGTTGCTGTTATCTCTGTGCGAAGAATTTCTTGATTATCTTATCCAGTTCTTGAGCTAGTTAGAAAAAGTATCTTACATTGCATAGTTTCTTTTTTAACATTATGTTATAACCTAAAACTATATTTACCACACTACTTAAAAAAGATTAATACAGTACTACTAATTAATACAACATAACACATATAGTATTCCTTTTAATATCTGTGAAGAGCCAATCATATAATATGCACTTTTCACACACATGAAAAATAGAATGGTGATTTAAAATAATGCATTATCAATTTCTTTAATATTGAACTATTACTTACAGTCTGTAGCAATTGGCAAGCTTCTTTTTTAAAGTGAGGGCTTGGAAAATCATTCCCGGCTAAGATTCCCAAATTCACTTTAAAAGGAGGTTTAGGTATTATAGGTCCAAATTTGGCAAGTCAGAATTACTTGAATATAATTTTGGATTTTGGTGCAGAAAAATTTCTCTACTAGTTAAGGCTGGGACTTGGCCAGGGTCCAGGCTTTTAACTGGAGGTGTCTCTAATATATTTCAAAAACCTCTTAGTAATAGTAGTTAGAAAAATAATATGTCTTATATAGCTATACAACAATACGTGAAGGTTTCTAAAGTAGCTGGCTTTGTCATTTATTGTTAGTTAAACAGCTAAACATTGACAAATAGCTGTAGCTTGTAATTTAAATGAGCAATTTTGGATAAAATTAATTTAGGCTTTATGTCATTCATTTGTATGGGAAAGGAATTATAATTCAAACAGGTATACTTCAACAAAACGTAAAATCAACTTCACTAAAACTTAACCTTAATAAAATATATTGAAAAGAACTTAAAGTTAACATCACTGAGACTAAATAAAAATTAATCTTAACAAGAATTAACTTATTTAAACTCTATTATTACAAAAAGGTTACTGAAAATTTGTCATATAACAGTTAAACATAAAGATAATTATGCAAGTAAAGAACTGTACTGAAATATTTACAATAAAATTACCTTGTTAGAACTATGGAGTAAAAAGCAAGCACTTAATAAAGCTGACAGTGGAGTTTATATATTAATTATAGTTAAGTCTCAAATAACTACTGCAGATAAAGTTCAAGGTCTGTCTTGAATGTGAGCTAAAGGATCTTGAATTTATATCTCATTACTCTCAGTGAACTGTACAGGTTTGCTATATTACTAATATGTAAAAAGACACCACCTCTATACAAACATCTTTGAATTTTTTCGAGTAGCAATCCTGTTAAAAATCACAATCCACAAGTTACTAAGAGTAGAAGGTAAATTTTAACACTGGCTGATGCCAGGCAGGGGTGCTACACCCCCTGCAGTAGCTTTTAAAAATTGCTTGTAGGATAGATTTAAGTTTGGCTTAATAAGAGTAATGGGATATAAACATTGAAGGCTAAAACAATAAAAGAGATTTAGTTATATAGTACTAAATAGCTGTACCAAAAAAATCGCAACAAAATACATTGTTAAAAAAACCCCACAAGCGACTGGTAATATAACCAGTTTGACCAGGGTTAGGTGTCCCTCAGGGCTTTAGTTCTGTATCAAGTGTCCCTTTGGTAGCTGCTGCTCCTTCCAATGCTTGAAAGCGCCTGGGGCAGTTTAGCCAGGGACCATTGTGGGGGTGTTGAGTGTCCCCAATGACTCCTGTACAAAATTTGAATGCATAAAAATTCCCCACTGTGTTAACACATCCCTCCCCCACAAAACCAGGGGGACAGACAGCACAAAAAGTTTAACTATGACGATCTGCCCGTCAGGCCCTGTTATTTGCACCAAGTGTTGGCTTTGCAGGCTTTCACTATTTCCACCCACGCTGAAGACAAAGATAATGGCCAATCACTGGGCCATTGGCTTTTTGAGATAACAGTCACATCGGCTCCTGTACCAATAAGTCCTGTTAGGAGTATGTCTTTACCTTTCAATGTCACTTTGCATTGGCACGTTGGACGCTGAGACCTGTGGAAGCAAAAAATCCGTGAGACCCCTGTAGAAGCAAAAATCTCCCTCCATCTGTTCAGTTATCAAGGGTGCAGATAGGGGTGCTGCTGGAAAAAAATATGAGTTGGGCTGTATGTCTCCCAGCCGGGACCACACAGGGCAGCTGGGGAGTCCATGCCATGAGTCAGAGTCAATAGCTCCAGGGAGAACAAACAAAGTATGCATACGCTGTCCAGGTGGTCTGAAAAACTCCTGTGGAAACCAAACGAACAGATGAATGAAGTAATGTTACTGTGGTATTGTTTGATATGCCCAGTCCACCGCTCCCTGGGGTGGCTCCATGTAGGTCAGCGACAGTGGTCTGGCCAGGGCTGCCTGTGGTCTGGCAAAGGCTGAGGCTTGCAGTGGTCCCTCTGAGGCATTGGCTGGGGCATCTGTGTCTTTGTGTGGTGCCGTGCTTTGCACTTTGGCTCTGGTTTCCCAATATCAGGACGCCCTTTAAAATCATACTTGGCATTGATTATGACACCAAAGGCAAATACTGGGAGTTTTGGATCTGGTCTCCCCCTTTTCGAAACAGTCCTTTTTCAAATGCTGAGATTTCCCACAAGTTTGGGGGTCTGCCTCCTTAAGGGCCTTTTTCTTTAATTGCATCCAGTTATCATGAGGGTCAGGTGGGAATAGATCAGTCATAATCTGAATCTATCTGCCCTGGATCGAAGGGCTCCCCCTCCTCCTCACTACTAGAGATGAGGTCAGCGATATAAACTTCTAACGACTGTGAGAAAGGATGCTTTCCCCTCCTTTGTCTGGGCAGGGGTGAGGTTGATGGCTGCCACCGCACTTCAGTATCAGAGGTGCCAGTTTCAAGTGGGTAGGGAGAGTCACAGCAAGGAAAGACAGAGGGGTAGGGGGCCGGCGGCATCCGACCGCTCTCACCTTTTCAGTGTCTTAAAAAGTATACTCCAGGATGGGAGTAATAGTGACTTGAGGTCCTGCTTTAAGATGGGAGAGTCATGCTTGCCCAGAAGGGCAAGCATGGTTTCATAGACGCCTCTCTCTTTGGACATATCCTTTCCCATTTTTAGTTCCCCTGGCTCACCTGTCAGTTGCAGCAGACAGGTGATTGTGGGCCCAGATGCAGTTCTCTCACTGTCACAATCAGTTCCAGGGGTGTGCCGACTGCCTGCTAGTCAGGCTGGGTCTTTTTCCTCACACGGGGCACCAATTGTCAGCAATGGAGAGAGATGGGGAGGCTGATTCAGTGATCACGATCCGATTTTATTGTGGGATACAAATGCTTATATACTATTTTAGGGAGTGTGAAAAGCACATTCACTCTCCTGTGAAAATTTAAAAGTTTAATAAAGGACAATAAGAGACAAGGACCATAGAGCAAAGGTTATTACGGCTGGGTGCATCTTGGCACTCACCCAAGAGCACACCTTCACCTTCAGGGATAGCCCTTAAATACCTTTTCCCTTACATCAGCCTGTTGCATAGTCATAGACCCTTATGCATATCCATAAACTCGTTCACATTCTCCAGGAACTATTTTACATGTATCCCTGCTTGGGATCCACCTTTTTAGAGCATGCGTGTTTCTTGGCTGTGGTTTTGGCCCCTTCTCCTTATCACTTCCAGTTTGGGCCTTGGTCCACACTGTCTTGAGAAAGTGAGTGCTGATAGTTGGCATATCTGTAGCAGGTGTCCTCATCCTATGTTCATTGGATGTTATCTCATCCAAGCAGACATTTTAACACAAGCATAGCTATTTCACTACTATGTCTAAGCTTAATTAACAACAAAAATAAAAACTATATCTTTATAACATATAAAATCCATTTCAATATTTGTGAAAAGCCAATATTATAATATGCATCTATAACAGGAGACTACTAATGTGTACTACAATGATTAGGTTAAAATCGCATACACAAACTTATGCATATAACAAGGTTTCTTGCTTGCAGAGTTTAATGAGATTTTCTTTTTCTGGTAAACCTGTCTGATTTAATCTTCTCACAATCTAGGTCTAATTTTCAAAGTTCCATTTGCTTTTGCCAAAGCATCCTGTTATCAAATCTCTTATGTTAACCAGGTCCAAAGTCCATCATGTGTCTTGTGCCCCTCAACATACCAACAACAGACCAGCTCTATAATAGTGTCATGGTTTGACACTGGCCAAATGCGAGGCACTCACTAAAGTTGCTCACTCACCCTCCCCTGCCACAGCTGGGCAGAGGAGAGAAAAATTTAATGAAGGCTTTGTGGAGTTAAGGACCAGGAGAAAATACTCAAAGGGCAAAACAGGCCCGACCTAAAGGTACAAAATGAATTTATTACTAATAAAATCAGAGGAAGATTGTAAAGCTGATCTCTGGGGCCATTCAGGTCCAATCTAGCTAGCTTTGGACCCTGGCCCCTCGCAGCCTTACAAGAACAAAAGTAAAAGACTTGAGGCACTCTTTCCTCTCGGGACCTGAGTCCCGCTTTATTCATGGATAGGAGCTGCCTGTGCGGTGTCCCTGGGGGGAAAGAGGCTGAATCTCTCATGGCGGGAGATTTTAAACCCAGGGAAATGGGGGGCAGAGAAGAGGGAACAGCCAATGGGATACAAGTGATGGGAGGGGAGAGGGGAGGGAGTAACCTGGGGAGACACCACCACCGGGGCTTTGGGGAAGGAAAGACCATGTGATATAAGAGGGGAATCCCATGAGGATACAAACATACTATTCAGTGCAAATTACCAACCCAGTGCAAAACAACAGCTAAATAAACTATTTAGTGCAATACAACAGAGGATAATGAGAAGTAAAAAAATCCTTTAAAAACACCTTTTCTTCCCCCTACCCCTCCCTCCTTCCCACTGACAGTGCAGGGAGACAGGGGGATGGGGGTTTTAGTCAGTTCATCACTCAAGGTTTTCTGCTGCTCATGGAGAGGAGTCCTTCCCCTCCTACCCTGTGGGGTCATTTCCCACGGGAGACAGTTCTCTGCAAACTTCTCCAACATGGTTCCAAATCTCACAAGCAGCAGTCTTCCCAAAACTGCTGTAACGTGAGTCCTCCCAAAACTCCTGCAGCATGGGTCACTCTTCCATGGGGTGCAGTTCTCCAAGGACAGACTGCTTCAGTCTGGAAGCAGGGGCCCCCTCTCTCCACTGGGTCTCGCACTGGATCACAGCCTCCTCCAGGCATCCACCTGCTCCAGTGTAAGAATCTCCCCCATGGGCTGTGGGTTGATCTCTGCATCCCCTGTGGGCTACAGGGAGACAGCCTGCTTCACCATGGTCATCACCACAGCCTGCAAAGGAATCTCAGCTCTGGCGCCTGGAGCACCTCCTGCCCCTCCTTCTTCACTGATTTTGGTGTTGTCATGTTGTTTTCCCTCACATGTTCTCACCTCCTCCTCTTCTCCGGCTAGAAAAAACTGCATGTGCCACACCTTTTCTGAGGGTCTATGGTTCAAGTCCCTCTTTGGGCACCAAAATGACTGTAGCAGGTTGAGCTTGGCTTGGTGCCACGTGTTAACTAAGTTGCTCTATCACTCCCTTTTCCATAAGGAGAGAATAAGATGGGGAACAACCAGCGGATGAGAAAAGGCAGTTTTATTACAGTGAAAGGAAAGAAATAAGCAAGAATCTGTGCACGCATAAGCTACAGAAAAAAAAGTCAATCTCTACTTCCTATCAGCAACAATTTTTGGACACTTCTTGGGAAGCAGGGATTCAGCATGTGTAATGGTTCTTCCAGAAGGCAAACACTGAAGAATCATTAATGCCCCCCCTTCCTCCTTTAGCTTTATATATCTGAGCTGACATCATATGGTATGGAATATCTCTTTGGCCAATTTGGGTCACCTAGCCTGGTTGTGCCCTCTCCCAGGATCTTGCCCACTCCCATCCCCTTTGATGGGGGAAGGAATGTCAGAGGGACAGCACTGCTCAGCAGTAGCCAAAACACTGGTCTGTTATCAACACTTATCCAGCTACTTATGCAAAGCACAGCACTCAGTCAGACCCAATACACAGTGGCAGAACCACAGAATTGTGAACAATTAAGGAGAGAATATTTGGGTATCTAAAAATGAAGATTTGTGAGTACATTTTTTGTGGTACTTCACCTCACCAAATTATTTACCCTTATCAATTGTCCTGGTTTAAGGCAAATTTGGGAGAAAACCTCCAAAGGTGTTCTTCTAGAAAGCAAATTCAAGTGGCCCCTCCCCCAATTGGTTCGGGAAAATGTTTCCTTGGAGAAAAGTGGAAAAAAACTTTATTTCACAGACAAAGCATTCACCAGAACAAAAAAAAAAAAAAAAAAGAACAATATTAAACAATAAAACCTCTTCCCAATCTGAAGAAATGACAAACTCAGAAAGTCCTTTTTGTGGGTTGCAGCTCGGCTCACCCGGTCTCTTATCAGTCCCTCCGGTGTTGGAAATGCAGCGGCCCAGGCCCAGCCCAGTGGGCCACAGGTGTGAGCTCACAGTGCTCTTCTGAGTTTTCAGTCCAGAGTAGGTTTAAACAGTTCCAAGAGAAAGAAAAACTACAGTCCAGGGAACTTCTCTGCCTCAGCTAGTTAAAAACTAACTAAAAAACAAAGGAGAGCTCTGTCCCGCTGTCTGTCCATCCACAGACAACACAAGTCCAGGAGCAGGAATGTGGGGGAGCAAGTGCAGTTTCTGAAAACAAACTGTGCACTTCTTGTCTCACTCCCCCTTCGCTCTCAGAACCAGTCTTAAAGGTGCAAAACTTATTTCTGGACTAAACAAATGAATGGGAATATAATTCAGCATCAATAAGTCACCCCAGGACATTCCACCCCTTATCCCCATATCATCAGCTTACTATCAAAACTAATATATATTCTAACTCTACAAACACATACATTATACATACATATATATACAGTATACAGCTGTATACAGACAATGGCAGTAACATTCAACAAACGGTGATATTTACACATAGTTCTCACCCAACAATCAGATCTCCCTGAGATACACATCGTGTTGTTCCATCTTTCTGCATTATCCACCATGTGCAACCTGGTCCCTGAGCAAAGACAACCGCGCAAATGGGTTTGTCTGTACTGGAGGCAGAATTGATCCAAACAGTTTTTCCTTACAAACCTCTGACATGCACTGTTTTGTGGAGATAGCCAAAAACTCTACAACTTTGTGAAAGTTGTAAAGCTGGTATGTTTATTATTACAGCGCTGGACGTATGCGGAGATTACTCTCTTTAAAAGACATGCGTACTTCTGGGAACTTCAGGTTCTTTTTTATCTCCCTCTCAAATACATATGCATACAATTTTACAATAGGTTCATACATATTCATTTTTACGAATTTCGCGTGACATTTGCTGCTAGTTCTTTATCAGAAAGAACTCTTGGGTCGGGTTGACTTGCTTTCATAGCAGTCTCTGTCTCTTTTTATCACTCTTTGTCTCTCCCCTCTTATCTCTGTCTTTCACTGAATCAGTTTCTCTGAGCCTAGGCTTTGCAGTCAGGCTACATAGCTATGTTTTCTAACTACAGTCTCAAAGATGTACATTTCACTTAAATCAAAATGGATTTCTACTCCGGAGAATTTCTACTTTGTCTCATTTCATCCTTTTTCTAGAAAATAAATAAATTCTTTTACTTAATGCAAACCTTTACGACAATAAGTGTCTCTTAATGATTTACTATGTACGTTTGATAAGGAGGTTAACACAGCTACTTGCTGTAGTATTCTCTAATTCCAAATTAGCAATATAATGGATAATCTTAAACTTAATCTAACTAATATTAACAAAACTACAATGGGATAACACAACTTATTAAAGATTCTATTTGCAGTTGGTGACTACTTAAAGATCACATTTTACTAGTGATGATCTGCATTTTGTTTTATTTTTTGTAGAATTCTGGTTATTTTTTTGTATCATGTTGGACAATAATTAAGGTTTTCTTTCTGCTTTCTTGGATTTCTTTCAAGATCTCTAGTAGGTCTTGGTGCTTAATTAATTGTTTTACTAATGTAAGGTCTATCTCAATAGGGGTAGGTGATAGTTTGTGATGCATTGTATAATTGGTTTTAATCAACTGGTAGGATGTCACTGGGGCCAAGTACAAAAAACCACACTCGATAATCTTAACAATATTACAAATACAAAAATTAGAATGATTTCTACTAGAAAAAATAACATCGTTGCTATCAATTTTGACAGCAGCACAAGCAGTTCTCAAGCACATACATTTTTCTAGTATATATGAGCACAGTTTTCTGGTCAGTGACTGGATGAACTTCGAAGTGGCAAATGCTCTGTTCAGTTTCTAGACACACATCTTGGGCATTAATAGTATTGCTTTTACAAATGAATCTCATTTGTTCTCTAGTAATGCAGGAGTCGAAGTTTACTGTTTGCTACTTTTTATTCACTTTTTGTGCTTACACTCTATGTTCTGAAGGGTAGAGCACTGTTTTTTCATGGTTTAATCTTAGTGCAATGATGGGGTGGATAATGTAAACTGTGGCATTACATATGGTAAGCACAAAGGCAGTGGCCATATTACAAGCAGGATCATAGGTGAAATTTACCATAGTCTACTAGGATTGAAACTTCTTTTCAAAATCAATTGCATTATCTCAGACAATTTTCTGAATTTCAGTTGGAAAATTACCTTCACCCCCTTCCCGTATGATCAGAGCTGCTGTTGCTTGCATCCATAACTGTGCTTGTATACAACTGAAAGCTAAAGACACATTATCTTGAACTGTGCTAAGTGCTTCTATTATTAACTTGTGGTCTTGGTCTTTGGCTTTTTCTCACTTTGGCAGTACTTTTGAAATCTGCTACTGGCTAGTTCTTAATGCTAATAGAGATGACTGTAAAGGCTGCTTAAATTTTGTTAGGCTACTTGCTGCAGTGGCTAGTTTATTCATCAGTATTTTTGAATCAATTCTATTTAAAACTCAATCTTGTCTCTAATATCTCAGTTAGATCTTTTCTTATTCTGCTCTTGAGGTATACTTGTCTTTGTAACTACGTTGTTCAGCTCTCAAAGGATGTTCTTAGGAAAGAGGAACAGGCTGGTTGGATTTTTGAGATGTTAATTTGCATTAGCAACTCAACACGTTTGAGAGACCATTCTGGATTGAACAGCAGTTTTTGTTCACTCACATTTTTCACTACATAGGGGTCTATTTCATACACTTCAGGTTCAAGTTTGGATTGAGTTTGAACTATTTGAGTCTTTGTGTGGGTTGTATAAAGTCTTGCTGTTGTAAAATGTGCAGTGTCTACTTTAAATTTAAATGAGAGTCTGATAGCATCTCGAGCCTAAAGGCAAGTCACTTTTACAGGTTGTATCAAGGTGAAATTACACTAACAGTCTGAATCACTTAGGCTATCACAAACTTCCTGGTGTTTGTATACACCAGGAGAGGTTGAGACACTAATTGCATCTGGTCTCTCATAAGCTGTCTCATTGACTACTTGGCACTTTACTTTGATTTCTTCTCTTCTGATCTTTTGAAGTGTCTACAGTTTTTGTTCTTGCCATTCTTGCTCTTCATATACTTGATTCTTGTGGATTACTATAGTGGATAGGTTTAAATCTTTTATCTCAGAAAGTTCTCTTATGGATTCAGTATACTGATTAAAAGCTTAGGACTAAGGCTATTTAGCATCGCTTTGGATAGAGGTACTCTCTAGCTCTAAAACTTCAGTTATAATTACATACAAAACAATTCTGTAAATGAAAGTATGAACTACTCTTGACTGCAATATACTCATTTTGCCCGAGTAAGTTGTAATCTCAGTTCATTGTCTCTTGGTGTCACTCTCTAAGGGGCTTCTGGGGCCTTCTTCACTCAAGAGTGATGGATTTAGGCATTCTGCTCTTTGATTTTGATTGCAGTGAAGGTGGTGAGAAGCACTTGGAACGGTCTTTCTTACTGTGGTTCTAAAGTCTTTTCTGTAAGAGACTTAACATATACATAATCTCTAGACTGTATGTTATGTACTGGCTCATCTAACTCTCTGCTCTGAGTTCCAGCCACGTGTTTCTCAATTTCTTTGAGCTGTTTGCTTAAAGCCACCCTGTAGGTGGCTAGTGTTACTTCTTTAATGTGGGTGGACATTTCTTTTTGTATTCTATATAGTCTTCTATAAAGTATTTCAAAAGGACTTAACTTTTCTTTAACTTGAGGTTTAGTTCGAATTCGCAATAGTGCTACTGGAAGAGCTTGGGGCCAGGGTAGATTAACTTTCTGCTTCAGTCTTACAATTTGCTGCTTAATTGAATGATTCATTTTCTCTACCTGGCCGCTTGATTGGGGGTGGTATGGAGTATGAAGTTCTCAATCTATGCCCAGGTGGCTACTAATCTGTTGCACTATTTTGGAAATGAAATGTGATCTTCTATCTGAGGATATTGTGGCTGGAACTCTGAAGTGTGGTATTATTTCTTGTAATAATACTCTGGTCACCTCTCGATCTTTGACAGTTCTGGTGGGGAATGCTTCTGGCCACTCTGAAAATGTATCTGTCAATACTAGTAAATACTGATACCCCCCTTTCCTTGGGAATTCTGAAAAGTAAATTTGCCACTGCTGTCCAGGCCCATGGCCTCTCCCAATCTGACCAAGTTTTGGCCTGGGGGCATTTTTGGGGTTAGTCTGGAGGCAAAGATCACACTGTCGGGTTACTTGAGTAATAGTGGCATATAAATTCTTAGCAACGATTCTTTCAATCAAGTAGATGTATAGGGCATCTTATATTCAGTGTGCTTTCTGGTGTTCTTCTCTTACTAGTGACTACAATAAATGGGAAGGGATTACTAGCTTCTTTTCAACAGTAGCCTACCTTTCTTGGTTATACGTCCTTCTTTGATCTTCAATTAATTTTCTATCTCTCTTATTATATTCTGGCTTACTTTCCAGGGAAATTTGTCTATCTGGAATTAGGGCTCTTTCAGTAGTTACTTCACTTTTTGCTGCTTCTTTTGCTTCTCTATTTGCTAGCTCGTTTCCTTCTTCTAATTCTGAGCTCATTCTTTGGTGTGCTTTAATATGCATAATTGCTACTTTTTCAGGCAGCTGAACTGCTTCTAGCAGCTGGATTATCTCTTGTGCATGTTTGATGTTCTTTCTCTGTGAGGTCAGCAGTCCCCTCTCTTTCTAGATGGCTCTATGTGCACGTACAACTCTGAATGCATACTTTGAGTCTTTATAGATGTTTATTCTCTTTCTTTTTGCTATTTCTAAGGCACGGGTCAGGGCAATTATCTCGGCCTTCTGCACAGAGGTACTTGTTGGTAAGGGTCTAGATTCTATTACTTCTCTGCAGGTGGTCACTGCATACTCAGCATGTCGCTTTCTATTGGCAACGTAGCTACTCTTGTCAGTGAACTAGGTCTGCATCGTCTAAAGGAGTGTTTTTTAAGTCTGGGCGGCTGGAGTAGGTAGCTTCAATGGTCTCCAGGCAATCATGGTGTATTGCTTCTCTTTGATTACTACTGAGAAAGGAAGCTGGGTTGATAATATTAGTCACCACTATCTCTACATCATCTTGCTCTACTATGATGGCCTGGTATTTCAGAAACTTCTGTGGTGAAAGCTAGTGGCTACTCTTTACTTCTAGTACCGCAGATACTGTATGGGACACTAGCACAGTTATTTTTTGTTCCAAGGTAAACTTGCGTGCTTCTGGAATATTCAGCACAACTGCTACTACAGCTCTGAGGCAACCTGGCCATCCTTTGGCTGTTGCATCTAGTTGCTTGGAGAAGTAAGCAACTGCCCTCCGGTATGGACCCAAGTCCTGAGCTAGTATTCTCAGGGCAATTCCCTGTCTTTCATGGGAAAATAAAAAGAATGGCCTACTTACATCTGGAAGTCTCAAAGCTGGAGCTGACATGAGGGCACTCTTTAGCTGGTGAAAGGCCTATGTGGCTTCCTTTGTTTACTGGAGATGTCTGTTTTTATCGGCAATAAGAGCATAGAGGGGTCTGACGAGCAGTCCATAATTATAAACCCACAGCCAGCACCACCCTGCCATGCCTAAGAAGGTTCGGAGTTCCTTTATTGTCTGGGGTTTTGGGGTTTGGCATATGACTTCTTTGCGAGCTTGCCTTAAAGTCTGTTGCTCAGCACTCACCTAGTACTTCAGGTAGATTACTTTCTGTTTCACTACTTGTGCCTTTTTCTTTGATACTCTGTATCTTTGGAGTCTTAGGAAATTTAAAAGGCTTACCGTCTAGGCTACACAGGCTTCTTTCATCTGAGTGGCTACTAGAAGATCATCTACGTACTGCAAAAGATTTCCTTCTTCTTGTGGAGCTTATCAGGACTCTGGATCTTTTGCAAGTTGCTCTCTAAACAGAGTGGGGGAATTTTTGAAGCTTTGGGGCAATCTCGACCATGTGAGCTGAGTTTTGCGCCTACTTTTAGGGCTTTCTCATTCGAATGCAAAAATTTTCTGGCTGGCTTTGTGGATGGGGAGGCAAAAGAAGGCATCTTTTAGGTCTAAAACAGTAAACTAGGTTAGCTCAGGTGTTAGACAAGTTAATAAAGTATATGGATTGGCTACCACTGGATACAAATCTTCTGTTACTTTATTGACAGCCTTCAAATCTTGTACTATCGGGTATGACTCATCAGATTTCTGAACAGGTAAAATGGGAGTATTGAAATCAGACTGGCATTCTTTCAGTAACCTTAACTGCAGAAAATTTTCAATTATTGGGCTGATTCTTTTCTTGTCTTCTTTCTTTAGGGGATACTGCTTAATTCTCACTGGTTGTGTCTCTTCTTTGAGTTTAATTACTATAGGGGATGTGTTTTTCGCCCTCCCTGGTACATCAGAGGCCTATACTTCGGGAAATACTTGACTTAGTATCTCTTCATCAATTTCTTCTTTGATTTCAGTAGCTGTTAAGGTTAAACTTAATACTTCTATGTACTTTTGAACAATCACTTCTAGAGTAACTTCTCTATTTTTGAATGTAATGGTTGCTTGTAACTGCTCTAATAAATCTCTGCCTAAAAGTGCCTTTGGTGAATTGGGCATGTACAAGAATTTATGAATACTCAATTGTTTTCACAATTTATACCCTAAAGGTTTGCAAAAATATGCTCTTTCAGACTGACTAGTTGCCCCTTGCACTACAACATAATCATTTTCTACAGGTACTAAAGCTTTATTTAAAACTGAATATGTAGTTCTTGTATCAACTAAAAATTCTACTTTTTTCCTTTCTTTTTCCAGCCTCATTGTTATAACCAGTGGATCTGCTGGGGCAGAATCTCCTGGTCTTCTTCAGTTGTTTTGTATGTGTGCGGCCACTTGTTGGTCACCTCGCCTCCATTCTGGGCATTGATCTTTCTAGTGACCAGTTCTTTTGCAGATTGCACACTGGTTCCTGCCCAGCCAAGGTGGTCCTTGTCTGGGTGGTCTCTGGTTGTGTTTTCTTTGCTTTTCTTCTTGTACTACTGCCACCAACTTTTTCATTCTTTGTTTATATCCGTTTTCCTGGTTACTAAATACCCTCTAGGCCTCTTCCAGCAAGACTTCAAGATTTCTCCCTTCCGGTCTTTGAATTTTCTGAAGTTTACGTCTAATATCTCTAGCAGACTGCCTCAAAAATGAATTAACTAGTTGATTCATCCCTATCTCAGACCCTGGATCCAATGATGTATGATGACGCATAGCATCCCTTAAACGCTCTAGAAACTCAGATGGAGTCTCAAGGCCCCTGATTAAGGGAATATAAGGCAGACCAATTTATGGGTTTTAGGATAGCTCTTTCTACTTTTGTTGCTATCTACTCTTGATAATCTTCTAATTTCTTTACCTCTGCTGATACATTAGGATCGCATTCTGGGTCTTGGAGGGGGAAATATTCTTTTACATCTAGCTGCGTGCTCTTGCAGTAATCTTCTGCCAAAGTCCTTGCTGTCTTTAAGATCAGCTGTTTTTCCATTTCAGTGAAAGCATCCAGTAGTAACTGGATGTCAGCCCAATCTGGATTGTGTTGTTTGATAACATATCGTAGACGTTTGGCAGTAAGTATCGGATAGATATGATAATTCTTAGCAATCTTTTCTCATGCCTCTAAATCAAGAGTGGTAAATGGCTCTTTGTAGAGAGCTTTTTGGATAATTAGCTAGCTGAGAAAGGCCATTTCGATGTGATACTGTTGGATAAGGATAGGGGAAACAAGCTAGGGATTATGTAACCAGTGTCCAATCACTGACAAAGGTCATAGTGACCTTCGCTGAAACGGGAAGATGGGGGAGAAAATCGCTTGCCAGAAAATGTAGATATCCTAGGTAGAGAAGCTAGAAGAATGCAAACATAGAAACAAAATAATCATTAGAGCATAGAAGTAGGTGTGGTTGATCTAAGTGTGCTTTAACCAATAATGAGCTCAGCTTTTGCAATATGTATAAGCTTCATTAACACCAATATAAATATGTGTGAGCTTTCAATAAACTTTGGGATTTGCCATCCACGCATAGTGTGTGGGGCATTTCTTCCGCCGTTCATGACAAATGGTGACCCCGGACGTTCTTCGACGGTAGCCACGGTCGAGCGGTGTAACGGAGTCGGGTCCTATCGCAGCCGAGGACGGCAAAAGCACCGCTGAAAAAGGGAAAGTGCCGTGCCCCGGGTGACCTCAGCAGAGAGCCCGGCCGAGACGTGCTGCCGACGCCTTGAAGGGCTGCAAGAAGCGCGCTGTTATCTTTAACACGGATAAAGAAAGGCAAGCAGCATATGATTTATTTCCTAGCTTTTTATAAAAGCGTAAGGTTAAGGGTATAGATTTGCAGAAAGAGCTTCATGGGTTGTTAGCTCATGAGTATGCACAAAGACTGTTTTAAAACCCTCACACAGTGCATAGGTTATCAGACTGCCGTATATTTAGGAATAAGTTGTGGCAGGCAGTCATAGATGATGATAAAGCCGCGAGAAAGTTGGGAAACTTATGGCGAGTCGTGCATGCTGAATTGTTGAAATACCAGGCAGAGGAAAGAGCTGCCCAGCAGGCTAGTGCAGCCCATGAAAGAAACAGGAGTTACGGAGACTGGTTTGGCTCCCCGCCGACACTAGCTCCTGCTCTAAACAGCAGCTCCCTGCAGCTATCAGGTCCTGCTTCAGGCGGCAGCCCCCCCCCCCCCGCGCGTACTCCAGCAGTGCCGTCCGCGCCCCCTGCCCCTGTGTTAAACCCTACGCCTCCTCCCGCTCCGGGTCCGCGCCCTCAGCCTGCAGCCGCCCCACCGGGGGGGCTCATGCCAGCCCCGACCCTAAGCGGCTTAGCAGCTGCAGCGCGGCCGCCTCCCGCTCCGCTCCGCAGCCGCCCCGACCCCCGAGCCGGGGGGGGCGGCAGGACGGGCCTCCCACCCCCCGTGGGGCAGCGGGCTCCGGTGGGTCCGCCCGCCCCGCGGCTGCCCGGTGCGGTTCTGCTTCCCGGTCACCAGCTCCCTGCGCTCAGACACAAGTAGCAACTGTCACCACTTCAGCTCAACCTGCCTCCAGCCCGCCACCGCCGGGAGCCTATGGGAGCTTTACAACCAGGATTACCTAATCCGGCTATGCTGCCAAGGGACTGGCTACTTTTGATTATTGATCTGAAGGACTGCTTCTTTACTATTGCTCTGCATCCTCGAGACACTACAGCAGATATTGGACTGTGTCACACAAGGCAGTGTTCGGAGGCGTGATCTTGATCTCCCTATACAGCTGACAGTTTGGTGTGGACCAAAATTTTTACTGGGTGCACTTACTCAGCATAACAGAAAAACAGGGGAGATATGGGCCTTGGAATGGATATCTCCTCCACTTCAACAACATAAAACCCTTCTTCAGAAAATTGAAATTTTAGCTGATTTGCTCAAAAAGGGTCGTGATAGGACAATGGGGTTGGATTCAATGCCCAAAAAGATCACTAAAGCCCTTATCGAATGCTATAACTGCTTACACAGATGCAGGAAGAAAATCCAAAACTGCTGCAGTGACCTGGCAACAAGAGGGACAATGGCATCATCATATACTCCGAGCTACTGAGTTGGACACTTTGCAAACGATGGAGCTATTGGCTGTTGTATGGGCCATGATGCATTTCTCTGGACCTCTTAACATTGTAACAGATTCTTTGTATGTTGCAGGAGTGTGTGAACAAATAGAGGATGCCTCTATAAAAAAAAAAAAAAAAAAAAAAAGGTTCAAAACAGGAGGTTACATGAGCTGTTTATGCAACTGCAGAGAGCAAATGGTACCTTGAAAAGATATTTGAGTAAATATAGGGATACCAGAGAGCCACAAGAAAGATTGTTAAAGTGGTTGTTTGTTTTGAACCACCTGTGTGTTTTTGGGGAAAATAAGGTTCCTGCTGTGATTCGTCACTATGTACATGAAACAGATGGTGTAAAGAAGGATGTATGGGTGAGATACAGAGATTCTAAAACAGGACAATGGCAAGGTCCTGCTAAGGTGTTATATTGGGGCCGCGGATATCTTTGTGTTTCTACCCCTACAGGATCTCTGTGGGTACCTGCTAAATGGACCCGAGCAGCTGTGTTTGATAGAAACTTTATGTTATTGCTTTGTTAGTTTTTGCTTCTTTTGTGGACAGTGTAGACTATCAGGCATGGGCCCCACCTCAGCCCAAGACTAACATATGGGTCACCCTGGCAAACTTGACTAAACAGGAGACTATTTGCCTGTCATTATCTTCTCCTGGCAATCCATTCACAACCTGTTTGGTTGGATTACCAGCAGATCCCTGGCCGTGCCCTTCACATGTACCAACTTGTAAGGTCAGCAATGCTAGGACGAGTGTGGATAATTGGGATCAGTGGATTTCCCACTTTCCTATAGCACCACAGGAACCCCAAGAGTTGGAGTTGTTAGGGTCAGTGATGGCAGATGCATGTATTCATTTTAACCATAGAAGCCTGCTGTCAGTCAAGAACCATTCTAATGTTGTAACTTCCAGAATGGCTGTCTACCGAAATGCATCGGCCTGGTGCAACTATACAACAAAGAGAGTGTCAGTCTCATCAAATGACCCTATTCAATTGCCAGCAGGATATTTCCTGATATGTGGAGACTGTGCTTGGGCCGGTATCCCATCAATGCTGCACGGGGGACCATGTACACTTGGACGTCTGTCTCTACTTACACCTAACATGTCCATGATACTAAACATGAGCTGCCGCCATCGTAGAAGCAAACGAATGGCTCATGCATTTGCAGCAGACTGCCGAGATGATGTAAAGTTTTGGTCCCCAGCGGCCATAGTTGCAGCATCTTTTTTAGCTCCAGGGGTATCAGCAGCACGTGCTCATGCTATTTTAAATAAGTTAGGGTGTTGGCTTGCTAAACAAACAAATGCAACTTCTTTAGCGATTTCTAGTCTTTTGCTTGATGTAGATTCTATTCGCCATGCGACACTTCAAAATAGAGCTGCAATCGATTTTCTCTTACTTGCACAAGGCCATGGCTGTGAAGAATTTGAAGGCATGTGTTGCATGAATCTTTCTGATCATGCACAGTCTGTTCACTCACAGCTCTCTGAGTTACGGAGGTTAACTGGGAACTTACAGGTAGAATCAGGCCTTGGTATTGATGGATGGCTTAAATCTTTGAGCTTAGGATCATGGTTACGTTCTATTGTTAAGGTTGGCATTGTAGTAGCTATTGTAGCTTTGTTGTTAATATTAGTCTTGCCTTGTTTTGGTATATGCTTACAGAATATGGTGCGAAGGATGATAACTACCACATTTAATCAAACCATGCTTGTTCAACAGAAAAACGGGGGAAATGTAGAGAGCTTTTTGGATAATTATCTAGCTGAGAAAGGCCATTTCGATGTGATACTGTTGGATAAGGATAGGGGAAACAAGCTGGGGATTATGTAACCAGTGTCCAATCACTGACAAAGGTCATAGTGACCTTCGCTGAAACGGGAAGATGGGGGAGAAAATCGCTTGCCAGAAAATGTAGATATCCTAGGTAGAGAAGCTAGAAGAGTGCAAACATAGAAACAAAATAATCATTAGAGCGTAGAAGTAGGTGTGGTTGATCTAAGTGTGCTTTAACCAATAATGAGCTCAGCTTTTGCAATATGTATAAGCTTCATTAACACCAATATAAATATGTGTGAGCTTTCAATAAACTTTGGGATTTGCCATCCACGCATATTGTGTGGGGCATTTCTTCCGCCGTTCACGACAGCTCTTTAATCTTTCTCTTTCTGGTCTCACTGCCTCTCGCAGAGGGGCTTGTAACACTGTGTGCTTCTTAGTTCTAGATGCAACTGGACTGTTGGGGGGGGTGGATTTTAGTGGATGTGCCTTCCCAGCCTGAGTCCTCCTCCTTTTTGGGGAAGTCTCTTTCCTCTTCATCTTCATCTTCAATTTCCCTCCTCCTAGGAGGAGCTTTCATCTGCTCAAATGTATCTCGTTCTTGCTCTTCAGAATGATAAACCTTGTCTGATCTCATACACTGTCGTCTTATACTGCATGCTGAACAACAACATTTGATTTGCTTTCTCTTTGCCTTGTTTTCTTTTTCAAGGGCC
Source organism: Molothrus ater (assembly GCF_012460135.2). Lineage (NCBI taxonomy): Eukaryota > Metazoa > Chordata > Aves > Passeriformes > Icteridae > Molothrus > Molothrus ater. The sequence continues at coordinate 6,555,952 of NC_050510.2, forward strand.
AAGACCAGTGGGTCCAAGGGCGGTCTGATCTCACAGTCCTTTTGCTGTTCTTGGTGATTTCTTAAAACAAAAATCATATCAGCATACGAAACCTCATCTCATTTACCTTCCCATCTTAAAAACAACATTAACTGCAGTAAGGTATTATAATCTAAAGTTCCAGTGGGTGGCCACTTCGCTCCATCTTGTAACTTGTACAATGGCCACCAGCGTGTGCAATATTGGATTAGATCTTTTTTATTCTCAGAGCCCCCCCTCGTAGTGACTTCCTTCCAGTGGGCCAAGATGCACCTCAAGGGGCTAGCCTGAGGAACTTCTTTGCTCTGGTTAGTTCCTATTTTCTCTTTCTCTTTGCTCTATCTTGCTTCTACCTAAACCTCTCTTCACGGAGCTTCACAGTAGTTTTCTAGTCTTCCTCCCACACACAGCTCCAGGTGGCAGGTATCAGATGTGATTTCTCACATGCAAGCTTTAAGATCTTAGGTTCTGAATCAGCTTGATCAGGAAACTTTAATTTACACTCGGGGCATGTGCCTTGACGCTTATTAGAACAGCAATACCAGCGTCTTTCACAAACTGCACTGCAATAATACCCACGCAGCGTGTCAGCCTCTTGATGCACTAAAGGCTCTCAGGAATTGCTCGCAGAGGCAGGCTATTCTGTTTATTATAGGGAACTCTAAATCCTTTACAGCAGGTTGTTCCCAGTCTAGACTTACTATAGTACTAGCTGAAGTCTGGTAAAGCCCCTCTAAATGAACTTGTTCATCTCCTCTATCTACCTAATAATTCACAGGATTCACAAACTCTCAGGGGTCAAGTCCAAACCACCGGGGCAGAGGAACCCCTTGGGTTCATCTAGCCACAGTAAAAGTGTGCACAATCTACACCACAATTCACCACCTTTACTCAATGAACGTCCTTATGCTTCTCTACTACTTGCTCTACTTCTCTGCCGGGCGCTCCCTGCCCTCACAGCCTGCCCTGGCCAGTGCTTCAGGCCTCACTCAGCCCCTTCAGTCGTGGGTAGAAACCCCCCTGCACTGTAGATATACTCCCTTTTGTACATCATGCACTTGCATGATTACAAACACAATGCATTAACCACACAATGCATTAACCATACAATGATACAGTGTCCAGACACCACACACACACCACAAGTTTATTCGACCCACCCCCAGGGTTCCTAGCGGTCTGCTCTATCAGACAGTGAACCCCCGTCTCTAGTTTAGCCGCTCTATCGGATGCAACCACAGGCCAAGCACTCAGACGTCTCTGAGTGACCTACTCAGCTGTGCTATCTTCTATTTTCTCCCGGGGGTCCCTCAATACATACCATATCTTCCACACCCCAGCAGGTCCTTGTCTGTCTCTGCAGGAGGCAAGCCGAGACGAGCGGAGCTCCTCCAGGAAAATCCCGGGGCGCGCCTAGGAGTCTGTCTGTTCTCCCCTGCCTCCGCGGGGACAGAGACGGTTCCTCCTGGCTGGCTTTGCCAGAATGTTTTGCGGAGATAGCCAAAAACTCTACAACTTTGTGAAAATTGTAAAGCTGGTATGTTTATTATTACAGCACCGGACGCATGCGGAGATTACTCTCTTTAAAAGACATGCGTACTTCTGGGAACTTCAGGTTCTTTTTTATCTCCCTCTCAAATACATATGCATACAATTTTACAATAGGTTCATACATATTCATTTTTACGAATTTCGCGTGACATTTGCTGCTAGTTCTTTATCAGAAAGAACTCTTGGGTCAGGTTGACTTGCTTTCATAGCAGTCTCTCTGTCTCTTTTTATCACCCTGTCTCCCCCCTCTTATCTCTGTCTTTCACTGAATCAGTTTCTCTGAGCCTAGGCTTTGCAGTCAGGCTACATAGCTATGTTTTCTAACTACAGTCTCAAAGATGTACATTTCACTTAAATCAAAATGGATTTCTACTCTGGAGAATTTCTACTCTGTCTCAGCACCACTGGGACTTCATCTCCTGTATGCCGGGGATCAGATTGGGCAGGGCCTGCTCAGTTGGTGGAGCCTCAGGTGTTAACTAACCAGGTGGCCTTTGCTAGAGTCTACTACCAATGTTTGAAATATCCCCCACCCAATGCTTTCAAGGTGGTCTTTAACAGTCCATTGTACCTCTCTACTTTGCCTGCAGTGGGTGCATGGTATGGGATATGGTACACCCACTCAATGCCATGTTCCCTAACTCAGGTATTGATAAGGCTGTTCTTGAAATGAGTCCTGTTGTCTGACTCAATCCTCTCAGGGGTACCATGCTGTAGGGGGATAGAATACAAGAAAAATAATGGTAGTATAGAAAGTAATCTTACCCCTAAGGAGTTGCAGCTGAGCCAATTATTAGAGATTAGGAACGGGCCTGACTTTAACAGGCCACAGCTGTAGACAATGAGAAGAGTGCTATAAAAGAGTGGGTTGGTTAATTAAGAGGGGACCTGGAGTCAGTTGGTTACTGTGAAATAAGGAAGAGTCAGTGCTTAGAGGAGATGCCTACAAGAAACATCAAGGAGGTATGAAATATTTGCAATAAGGAGACAACAATATAGAACCTTTACAATATAATGACAACACCATGCCTCCAAAGGACTTGCTTTTCAAGGCCTAGGATGGTGTTACAGGCTGTAGCGTGAGGCATAGGGTAAGTTTCCAACCATCCAGTGGTGGCTTCTGCCACTGTGAGCAGATAGTACTCTCCTTGGTGTGTCTGGGGCTGTGTGATTTAGTCAATCTGACAGGCCTCTCCATACTTATATTTGGACCATCGCTCACGGTATCATAGGGGTTTCACCTGCTTGGCCTGCTTGATTGTAGCACACGTCTCACAGTCATGGATAACCTGAGAAATACTGTCCACAGTTAGATCCACCCCTTGGTCTTGTACCCAGTTATAGGTGGCATCTCTACCCTGATGGCCTGAGGCATCATGAGCCCATCTAGCTAGGATCACCTCCTCCTTATGTTGCTGATCTAAGTCTATCTTTGACACCTGTATCTTTGCAGCCTGATCTACCTGCTTGTTATTTCAATGCTCCTTGTTGGCTCTACTCTTGGGGACATGGGAATCTACATGGCAAGCTTACACAAGTAGTTTCTCTACCCTGGTAGCGATGTCTTTCCACTCTTCAGCAGTCCAGATTGGTTTTCCCCCTACATTGCCAGTTGGCCTTTTTCTACCTTTCTTTCCAGCCAACCCTACAGAGCATTAGCTACCATCTATGAATCTGTATAAAGGTATAGCTTTGGCCACTTCTCTCATTCAGCAATGTCTTGGGCCAGCCAAACAGCTTTGAGTTCAGCAAGTTGACTTGATGCACCCTCTCCTTTAGTAGTTTCTGTGACCTGTCATGTGGGGCTCCATATGTCTGCTTTCCACTTTTGTTTAATCCCTACAATGCAACAGGAACTGTCAGTGAAAAGAGTGTAGCGTTTCTTCTGCTGGCAGTTGGTTGTACAGTGGAGCTTCTTCACCCTGTCACTTGTTCCTGCTCTTCTTTGTTAGTGAGACTAAAGTTTTTACCTTCCGGCTAAATTATAATTATTTCCAAAATCCTAGGGCGATTTGGATTTCCAATATGGGCGTGCTGTGTGATGAGGGCAGTCTATTTGCTCCATGTGGCATCAGTGGCATGGTGGGTAGAGGGAACCTTTGCTTTAAACATCCACCCAAGCATTGGTAGTTGGGATGCTGGGAGGAATTGTGCTTCCATGTTAATCACTTCTGAGGCAGCTTGAACTCCTTTAAAGGTGGCCAAGATTTCCTTGTCTGTTGCGCTGTAGTTGGCTTTGGACCCTCTGTAACTTCGGCCTCAGAATCCTAGTGGTTGGCCTCGAGTCTCCCCAGGCAATTTCTGTCCAAGGCTCTAGGACAAGCTATTGTTTCCGGCTGCAGAGTAAGGCACATTCCTCACCTCTGGTCCTGTCCTGACTGGGCCAAGGGCTACTGCATGAGTGATCTCCTGCTTGATCTGGGCAAAAGCTTGTTGCTGTTTAGGGCCCCAGTGGAAACCATTCTTCTTGCGGGTAACCTGGTAGAGAGGGCTCACAATCTGGCTATACTCAGGAATGTGCATTCTCCAAAAACCTATGGCACCTAGGAAAGCTTGTGTTTCCTTCTTGCTAGTTGGTGGAGACATTGCTGTGATTTTATTGATAACTTCAGTGGAATCTGAAGCTGTCTGTCTTGCCAATTTACCCCCAGGAACTGGATCTCTCGAGCAGGTCCTTTGACTTTGCTCTTTTTAGTGGCAAAGCTGGCTTCTAGGAGAATCTGTATGATCTTCTCTCTTTTCTCAAATACTTTTATTGCCATGTTCCCCCCCACAATGATGTCATCAATATACTGCAGGTGTTCTGGGGCTTCACTCTTTTCTAGTGCAGCTTGGATCAGTCCATGGCAGATGGTGGGGCTGTGTTTTCACCCCTGGGGCAGTCGGTTCCAGGTGTACTGCACGCCCCTCCAGGTGAAAGCACACTGAAGTCTGCATTCTGTTACCAGAGGAATGGAGAAAAACACGTTATCAATGTCAATAGTGGCATACCACTTTGCTGCCTTGGACTCCAGCTCATACTGGAGTTCCAGCATGTCTGGCACGGCAGCACTCAGAGGTGGAGTCACTTTATTTAAGCTACAATAGTCCACAGTCATTGTCCATTCTCTGTCAGACTTGTGCACAAGCCAAATGGGACTGTTAAAGGGTGAGTAGGCCTTACTGACCACCTCTTGGCTTTCCAGCTCATGGAATCATTTTGTGGATGGGGATAATGGTATCTTGATTTGCCTGATACTGCCAGTGGTATACCGTCATAGGCAAGGTTTTCAATTGCTTAATGCCCTCTGCCTCTACAGCAGCTATTCTAAAAGCCCACCTGAGTACTTTTGGGTCTTTGTAATAGCCGTTTTGGAGGAAGTCTATGCCTAGAATTCGCGGGGCCTCTGGGCTAGTCACAATAGGATGTTTCTTCCACTCCTTCCCAGTCAGGCACACCTCGGCTTCCAACAAGGTCAATTGCTGCGATCCCCCGATCACCCCAGCAATGGAAACAGGTTCTGCCTCCACATGTCCTGATGGCATTAGGATACACAGTGCACTAGTATCAGCTAATGCTTCATATTTTTGAGGATCTGATGTGCCAGGCCATCAGATCCGCACAGTCCAAAAGATCTGATTTTTCCCGTGCCTCTTCCTGTCTAGAGGCAGGGCCCCTCTAGCCCTGATTATTATTTCTTTCTTGGGCATATATATTACAAGTTTCTTCAAGGGGTTCTGACAGATCATACCTGGCAGATTGGTCATGGGAGGCTGAGGCTATCTTCACTTTAGTGGAACTCCCTTGGTGAGTGTTTCTCTCCTTAAGTTGACACACCCATGCTGCCAGGACAGAAGTGAGTTTCCCATCCCACCTTCTCATGTTTTTTTTTATGGTCGTGTGGGAAGAACTACAGGTCAGCTCGTGGAGTGTACTCTCTCTCTTTAGCTGGGGGAAGTTGAGCTCTTACTCTGGGGCCTGTGACTTGCACTGGTGCCGCACTGATCTTCCTCATCTCCTCTTTGAGGTCCTTAACCACAGTAGAGACATGAGCCTGCATTGGGCCATTGACCATACTCTCATAATTTCTGAGCCTGTTGGCGACAGAACCCGCTGTCTCTCGGTTGTCCTCGGCATTAATCGTTGCAATGAAGGTGGTGTATTGACATGGCCCTAGCTTTGCCAGGGTCTACAACATCTGCCTTGTGCACCTGACCTTGTCGGGGTCATTATTATGCAGTCCGTCTCTCTCAAAGAGTACTTCCAATACTGCCACTTCTCTCAGCTGTTGGATCACTTCCTCAAGGGTCTTCTATTGCATTCTATGATGGTACTGCTGCATTCTTTCTCTGTGGACAAACCTCTCTCTTACACTCGTTAAAAGCCGCTCCCAGAGGGAAAGGGGCCCTGGCTCCCTTACGAATACCTGATCTACACCTGGGTCCTGGGTCAAGGATCCCAAATACCTTGCCTTACCACTATCTAGTTGCACGCCTGTACCCTTCAGGTCCCAGACCCAAAGTAACTAGGTTGTATAAGCCTCACGCCCCCATTGCACAATGTCTTTGTGCAGATTACGGAGACTGTCGTACAACAGGGACTTGGTGATAATCTCAGCCTCCAGCTCCCCTGTGGGTTGTAAGTGTCCTTGTTTCCCATCATTATTCACTGGGTGTGCTGATTTGATCTTAGACTTCTTTTTTTCCACAGGGGTGACTGCTGCTTGCTGTGACTGCCCTTTCAGCTCTTCTGGAACCTGGATGCTTGTAACATCTGTGGGTTCCACTGCTGCACTATTAATAGACTCTCCCTCTTGAAGGCGCGCGGGGGGGGGGGGGGGTTTCCCACTAGCTGGGGAAGTGTATTTTTTCAGCACCTGGCATATCTTCTCCTCCATTACCCCTATCTAATCCATGTGGTTCATTTCTGAGGTGGACTGTGGGGCAGGATCAGGCTTTGTGCCAGCATTCCTAGTCTCTGGGGCCACATCAGCTTCTGAGGCAGCATCCTTGTTCTCTGGGGCAGGTATCAGGGTGGTTATCTAAGTCAATCTCCCCTTATCTCTGAATGCTAAATAGAATGGGCCTGTCAGCAACACCAGCCACTGTACGATATCATTAGCATTTAGAGAAGATTTGAACTTTTCAAAAACTGCTGGGGTAGGCCCAAAGAGCTGGGTGAAGGGTTGGGAGAAAATTCCCCCGGTGTCATTTCCTCACGGTAGGTACCATTATTAAGGTACCCCAAAAACATAGTTAGTGTGTGATAGCCCTGAATCTATGTGCCTGCCTTCTAAAGGAAGTTAAAAATCCATGAATTCTTCACCTTGTTAACCCATAAAGCAAACTGGATGATAGCCACAGTAGCCTTAGTTACAGGACTTATGTTTAGATAAGAGTCTGTGAATGGGAGAAATATAGCCATGACCATGTGCCACCCAAACCAGGGAAAGCTAGACCACATGGTGACACTTAATGAGGTTTCTATATCAGCACACAAAAATTAGGTTACTCAAGAACTCATTTTTGGGTTTTTTTCACCCTTTTTCTCTCAATGCCTTTTTGTCCATCATTGAGTGCCAAAATCCGTCTTGGTTTGAAAGACAGGTGTCTGCTAAGGAAGGTAGGAGCCTCCCTTGGAATGGAAAATGTAAACCTCCTCCCTTTGAATTATTATAATCTTGAAATTAAGTGGGTCTCAGGGAAAGATATGAGAATAGGAATAATAGATCTTTACTAGTATGCATAAATTTTTAAAAAAACAAAAAACACCAAACCAACTTCCCCCCTTACAACTTAATAGGAAAATTAAAATAAAATGCAGTAGTACAAAAACACTGACAGAGTCAGAAGACGACCTGACACCCTGTGGGTCAGGGTGTTGGTAGCAGTCTGATTAAATGGTGGCTGCAGTCCTCCTGAAATGACAGATATGGTTTTGTTGAAGCAGTAATCCTGTAGAAGGTTGTAGTTTTCTTCTGAAGATCCAGTGGTGGTGTAGATGGGTCTGCTCTTCTTTTGGGAATTCAGTGGAAAAAGACTGACTGTGGTGTTCTAAATCTCACTTTATATTTAGGTAGGAATGCTTGACTCCTCCCCCTGGGTGGAGCATTTTACAATGGGATGATGTAATTTTATCAGTCATGCAGTGAGACTTAATGGTCCATTAAGAGAAGATATCCCCCTGGAGGGAGGAGTGGAAGAGATAAAGAACACTCCTCCACCTAGTTTTAACAGATGATAATAGAATACATTTGGTTACATCTTGCATTGCAACCTAAGACATTGGGTCTTGGCAAAACCCAGGGTCTTTCCGGCATATTGTGCATGAGAAAGAGATTTCAGGCTTAAGAGTGTTATTGATTGTGTGTGTACACACACCACAGTTTTTTCATCCTCCCTGCCCTTGCTTAAACTTCTTGCCTTGGGGGAACTGGTGCATCACTTCTGCTCCCTGTGTCCTACAGTGATGGGGTCTCTGAGGTCGGGATGACTTTGAGGTGTTCAAAAGTCTCTTTTCCCTAGCCCTGAGACCAAAGAAGAAGACAGGATTTCTTGGCTCTCGTTCTCGAGGTTGTTTATTTTTTCTTATCTATAACATTCTTTTTCTGACCCGCCAAAGTCTGTCTGGCAGGTCGGTTCGCAGCACACTGACTGCCCTCAGGACAGTGTTATCTTTTTATACTAAAAACTACCTGTACTTTATTTACAATAATTTTCCAATACCTATCACCTCTGTTAGACAGTTTGTCTCTACTGTAAACCAATCTAAAAGTGCCACCATCACAGCAGAAGATAGAGGCTAAGAAGAAACAGGAGGAAGGACAGGACACGCCCAAATCCCTTCATCTTGCCTCCTGAACCCCCATTCTAAAACCCCCAAATTCTACTTTTTCACCTTGTGATAAATTCACTATCATTCTATTCAAACTCTTGTGTTTTGTAACTCTTTGCACGAAGTTGGTAATTGTTTCTATGGGTTAATATCGAAGGCACAGGTGTCTTTGACTTTGTACCAAGGTCTCTGAGCCCCCTGCCAGGGTCTCGAGTCCTCCAGGGCAGTCAGAGCAATGTCTTGGGTTCAGACACTACAGATGTCTCAACTTGTGTATTCAAAAAGGGTTTCTGATGTTGCTTCAAACTGAAATTGTCTCTGGGACAGATAATCCCATCATCCTTACTTTCTGTCCCCTGGGTGATTTAAGACGCAGTGTGACCTGATGCTTGTACAGAGACAAATAATGGGGGAAAAAAGAACAGTTGATACTACTAACCCTGCATGCAGTCATGCAGTTAGTAATGGTAATCTGCTTTTTTTTTTCATTCAAAATAGATTATAAACAGCAAAGTTCGTTTCTTTACAAAAATGTGTAGCAAAAAGAAAAACAAAACAGACTTCCATCTCTGCATCTCCAAAGGATCTCTGAAATTGCACCATGCCTTGTGTAAGGGGAGGTTTAGGTTGGATTAGAAAAAGGTTCTTCACCCAGAGGGTGGTTGGGCACTGGAACAGGCTCCCCAGCAAAGTGGTCACAGCAGTCTGACAGAGTTCAAGAAGCATTTGGATAATGCTTTGAGGCACATGGTGAGATTCTTGGGGATGGTGCTGTGTGGTATTCACATGCCCTCTGAACAGAGAGAAGCTGTGAGACAAGCAGAGAAGGAGGAAAACACAGTTCTTATCTTGCTTGCTGTGCCTGTGTTGTGCTAAAGTAGAATGCAATATGGAGATTGTTTACCCAAAGTGAGGATGTTTTCTTCCCTTGGCCTATTAGGACCAAGAAGTGTGTGTGTGTCGGACTGTCACGGGACAGTCACGAGGGAATGAGAGATTAGTGCAGTTGTGAGCAAGAGTGAGTGCATGGCAGATTCAGTTTAGATACAATGTACATAGTATAGTATAATAAAGTAATTAATTAGCCTTCTGATGATGGAGTCAGATGCATCATTCTCTCTCCCCTTTGTCCGAGTCGCCTTTGATTTACAATAGTGCTGTGCAGGATCAGGAGTTGGGGTCAGTGATCCTTGAGGGTCCCTTCCAACTCAGCTTATTCTGTGATTCTGTGACAACAACCCCTGACTCATGTTTTTTCCTCTAAATTACAGTCTGTAGGGGTTTGTTCCTTGCACATCCTGCTGCCCATTCCAGCAGCAAACGTGAGATCTTCTTGCTGCTGGCATCTCTTCCCTCCCCTGCCTGTCCAGCCAGCAGCACCACCTGGCTGAAGGGCAGGCAGGTAATTTCTTACAAAGTCCTTTAAAAGAGATTGGAATTAGCACAGACTTTGGCAAAGTTTTTATCAGGGAAAAGCCCTGACCCTCCTCACTCCAATTTTTCATCATTAAATACAACACACTTTCACTGTACTTAAATATCTGTGTGTGTGCAAGTTAAAACCTGTTGTAAATTTTAATTATTGAAACATAATTCAAACTGAAGTTGAAATTACAAGGAACCATAGATTGCTAAAATATCTACCATTTTAGCTGTCTGTACTCCTTATGCACTGTCTGGTTTCTGTCTTTATTTCTTCAGACAAGTCTTCTATACACACTCACTAGTCCCTTAGTGCTACTGCAATAAAGCCTTGCTTGCTGAGACCCTCAAGCTGTTTCTCTCCTCTTTTCTTCTACTCTTACAACTCTTCTGTTCCTTTCATCTCACCTTCAGCTTCAGTCAGGCATCCAAACAGGTAACTACCACAATAAACCTTATGTTTGTATGTAGTTGGTGATTTTAGCTCACAAAAATGTATGTGCCAAGTGAAACTGAAAATGTGTGCACCGTGCCCCAACTAAAATTTGACCCAGGCATTCACGGGGCATAGAAATTACAATAATTCTTGTATTTCTTTTTCTTGTCTTCTCCTTTTTGTCCTAAAAGTGCTGTAGGAAATCTTTAGCTAATGGTCTTCCAATAAGCAAATTTAAGGTAGGATTTTTCCTCCCTTTGGTGCATATAGCTGGCCATATGGGAAGAAGGTAAAAATGTTGTTCTGCCAGAATTTCTGCCTCACTGGGTCATTTATGAGAGTGGGTCAGATATCTGGGACTCTGCAGTTGCAGTGTTGTCATCAATCTCATTTAATGCCACAGTGGTGAGAGCAGGCAGCTGGGAGACAGAGTCAGAAATATCCCCTGCCTGCTGTTTGGGGGAGGTGGGCTCAATTTCCAATCAATGGGATCTCAGGATGGCTTGAGCTGTGTGGATGTGACAGTTTAGTCAGAGAAAGAAACGTAACTTTCCCAGGCATCGTCCTAGGGAAGTTGTGAGAATGCTCAGAGAAAGAATTAAAACAATTCTTATCCTAATCTCTGCACCTGGTGTTTGTGAACATGTGGAATCTTTGTATGTGATGTTTATGGAAAGATATTTTACCAGAAGGTATTTTTCCTAATTAACCAATGGTGTGAGGGGTGTTGTTAAGAACCAATCAGGTTCTGGGTGGACAATCCTGTCTATAAAATATGTGAAGTTCCTAATAAATCTCGCTTTATGCCTTCTGAGCATGGAGTCAATGTCGCCTTTCTTCAGCCATTCTTAACTAATGGCAACAGAGCTGTGGCAAGACAGAAAAGCAGGAGTCTGCAAAAAGATTAGTAATGTGTGGAGTGAGACATGGGGTTTGACATTCAAAATCTAGGTTGACCTTTCCTCCCTTCCACCCAGGCTCCCTTTTACAGTCCTTCCAAAAGGCAATGTTAAACTTTGCTCGGGCCAGCAGTGCTTTAGCACCCATCCTTTCTCCATTGAGACTGTGGTCCAGCAGTGAGAGACATTGGGAGGGCAGTGTTATAACCACAGTCCTGAATGGGCACACCAGCACATGACACCTTGTGTTAGCAAACTGCTTCTGAGCATTGTTGCCCCATGCACTGTCCTGACAGGTAAGAAAGATGTAAAATACATCAGCATTAAAATACTAAATCCCATTTCATTGACATCAGAGTTTCATATTAAGAACTGTCATCATCTTTATCTGTACATTACTGTTACCTTCAACATGTTAAACTCTTCCATGAGCCTCTGAACTCTCTGTGTGACTAGAACTTCCACTCCTTTGACAGATGCTTCAGCTCATCAGTGCACATGTCTGATTTCCAGTGCAGTGACCTGTGGTTTGGGATGACATCCCTCACACCCTAGACCTGCTTTCCCTCCTTCAGCACTCAAATCAGATGCATTCAGAAACCTGGAACTCAAAAAGTCCCTTTCATCTTGTCTTTCAAGCCCCTTTCTCAGGGGTTTAATCAGGGATATAAACTTTCTCTGTCCAGTCCTGTTTCCCTGTGCCATTTGAGGCATGGCTGTGTTTTGCCACCAGACTCCTTGAGAGTGGAAGGAAAAGGCAGCTGCCAAACTCAGCCTTGTATCTCATTCCTGGAAGGAAGAAGACACTAAGGAACATGAAATAGCTGGCAGTAGCAGCCTACCTTTCCCTCAGCCATTCCTCTACTGCCTGACACTGGTAGATAGAAGCCCTACCTGAGAAAGGAGGCAGGGGATCCCTTGAGGAGGTGTATTGGGTTTGTGTGGACAGATTTTGGTAGTAGAGAGGGCTACAGGAGTGGCTTCTGTGAGAAGCTTCCCCCATGTCCAACAAAGCCAATGCTAGCCGGCTTCAAGACAGATCTGCCACTGGCCAAGGCTGAGCCAAACAGATGGTGGTAGTACCTCTGTGATTACATATTTAAGAAGGATTAAAAGTTATTGTGCAGATGTAATTGTGCTCAGAAAAGAGATGAGTGAAAATACATGAGAGGAGCAGCTATGCAGACACCAAGAAAGAAGGTGAGGAGTTGCTTCAGGTGCCAGAGCTGTGATTCCCCTGCAGCCCATAGTAAAGACCATGGTGAAGCAGCTGTGCCAATGCAGCCCATGGAGGTCCACGGGGATGGAGAAATCCACCTGCAGCTCATGGAGAAGCTCCAAGAAAGAGTGTCTGGATGCTCAAAAGAAGGTTGTGACCCCATGGGAAGCCTGCACTGGAACAGGTTCCTGGCAGGGACCCATAGAGAGAGGAGCTCATGCTAAAGCAGGTTTCCTGGTAGGACTTTTGACACTGTGGGGAACCCATGCTGGAACAGCCTGTTCCTGAAGACTGCAGCCTGTATAAAAAGAAACCCACATTGGAGAAGTTTGTGGAGAACTGTCTTCTGTGGGAGGGACCCAAAGCTGGAGCAAGGGAAGGACTCCTCACTGAGAAGGACGCAGAAACAACTTGTTATGAACTGACCGTAAACCCCTTTCCCTGTCTCCCTGTGCTGCTGGGGGTGTTACCAAAAATTCGGTAAAATAAAAAAAAACTCCTTAACACCAATGTAGCATTAAAAACAGGCATTCTTTATTTGGCTGTATGCATGGGGGAGTAGCTCCTCCCAAAGCCATGCATGCTGAGTTCAGTTCCAGGTCCTGGATGGGATCACTCTTGAGATCCAGTCTGCTAGAACACACCTGTTCCATGGTTACCAGGCAGTCATGGCACAAAGGTCTCTGGGTTTCTTCTGAAGCCTGGAGAAAACATGGCTGGGGTTTAAAGTAGTGGTTACCTTAAGTTCAACATTGTCCTGCTCCAATTGAGTAATCTGGTCCAATGTTTTCTTTTTTGTTCCAAAACCATCGATTACTATGTGGGTTACATATCAGCTTTTGTGCTTCTCTGCAGCTACCACTGCTCTCAGGCATTCAGGTCATTCTTCAATTGTATTGTCCAATTGTTTGGACAGGATGCTTTCATGACCCCAAACACTAGCCAGTACCCCCAGTGCCAGGTGCCTCCTTTCATGCACAGATAACTCAAATGGTTTGGTTAAGTGTGAGAGTCCCAATGTTTTTTTAAGTTTCTTTTAGGGCTTCAAAGGCCCTCCAACTCTCAGGAGTCCATACCAAGTAATTTTCGTGCAAGGGTTTTGCTAGTACTTCATAATTGGCAATCCATAAACAACACTACCCGGCCACACCCAAGGCAGCTTGTAGTCTTTGCCTCGGGAGTCTGGAAACAGCTTATTTTCAGCTGCTTCCCAAGATTCTTTTTTCCTGCGAGATCTCAAAACTAGAATATATTATTGCTTCTTTGCCCATTTGTGTCATTTCTTTGACACTTTGTATCTAGATTATCATAAGAAATGTAACACTTACTGGAGAATTGAGGCATTTACTTTCAGTCCTGATTGCTGGCAGAATACTTTCCAGGGGGTTTTCCTGCTATTATTAATTTTTTTTCACAATTCATGTTAGCTGTGCATTTCACCCTGTGTTGGGATTCCCCCACTGAAAAGCAATCTTTCAAATTATTTGAGTCAAGAGATATTACAGAAAAAGGCATCCTTAAGATCAAGCACCGTGAACCATTTGTAATTCCCTTTAATGTGCTGTCAAGAGTGTGTACAGATTAGCTACTACTGGATGAATATCAGGTATTTTAATTAATGTCCCCTAAATTTTCTACTAATCTATAAGTGGTAATATTGGTGTGTGTCCTGGTTTGAGACAAATTTAGGAGGAAACATCCTGAAGGGGTCTCCTCTAAAAAGGCAGATTCCAGCAGCCCCTCCTCCAACCAGTTTGAGAAAGATTTCCTTGGACAAAGTGGAAAAAAATAACTGTTTATTTTACAAGAGAAAAAAAAATGAATAATATTAAATAATTAACCTTTCGCGGCTCTGAAGAGATGGTAGATTCAGAGATTCAGAGTCCAAAGTACTTTCTGTAGGTATGCTCAGTCTCTCTGCTAAACAGTTCCAGAGGAAGAAGCTACAGTCCCGGGAAAAAACGTTCTGTCTTAGCTAACAAATGGAGAAGCTAGGAAAAAAAAAAAAAAAGGCAGCAAAGAAAGCCTCTTTCCTGCTGGCCGTGCAGCAGACAACACACCGGAGAGAGGAATCCAGGGGAGGAAGGGAAGTTTCTGCACACAAACTGCGCGCTACCTCTTCTCCCAGGCTTCTCTCTTGGATCTGATCTTAAAGGCACAGAGCTCATATTTGGCAGTAAAGCAAAGCAGACGATTGGGGATACAAGGATACAGCATCATAAAGTCACTCTAGGACAGTGTGTTATATACTCTGATTCATATTCTTTCAAAAACCCATATGCTAAAATTATTTTATAAGTTTTTATGAATTTTTCCAACTTTTTTCTTGCCTCACCCTTAATAGGATATTGTTTTTGCTTTACCAGTCTGGCTTCAGGTTTGAGAGTAATCCTCACTGATCTGGCCACCTTTGATCATCCAGGCAGCTCAGTTGCCCATACCAACAGGGTTACAGCAGTCTCTGCCTCCTCTGGGATTTCTTCCAACTCTTCTGAGTCCTGTAACATAAAGTCTTTGCCTCGATGGTTTTTGATTCTGGTGTTTGAATTTGTATTTTCCCATCCTAGAAAGCTATTTGAACAATTTTTCCCAATAAATCTCTCCCCAACAAAGGGATTGGGTATTCAGGCATGTACAAATTGGTGTTTCCTCCACTGTTTTCTTAATTTAAATAGTAATAGTTGTAAAAAAAGGCCTGTTCTCTTTCCTCTTTATCTCACCCACAACACTTACAAGTTCCAAGCTAAGTTTTCCTCTGCATGTATTCAGTACTAAATAAGTTGTTCCTGTATTAATTAATAAATTTACCTTTTCATTCCCAGCAATAATGTAAGCAGGGCTCAGCTGAGGATGATTCCCCTGGTTCCTTCAGGGGGGGGGTTTAATTTTTACTTAAGATCTTGATCTTGCTGGCTTGAAGAGCCTGGTTTATGTTCTTTGTTCAATTTCTCCTGGTTTGGGGACACTCCCTTTTCCAATGTCCCCATTCTTTACAAATTGCCAAGCTACCAACTATCACAACACAAACTGCTAAATGCACTTTAGCCACTAAATATCACAATACAAATTGCCAGATATACTTCAGCCGCTAATTAATACAAATTACTGTTATAGATACATATTATAATATTGTCTTTTCACAAATATTAAAATAGTTTCTATATGTGTGGTGTTAAAGTAACTTTGCTATAAAGATATAGTTTTTATTTCTGTTGTTAGCTAAAACTTAGAAATAGCTGATATAGTATGCTTGTGTTAAAAGGCCTGCTTGGATGGGATAACATCCAATGAAAATATTATGAGGACACCTGCTACAGATATGCCAACTATCAACATTCACCATCTGAAGAAAGTATGGACCAAAGCCCAAAACTAGAGGTGATGATAAGAATGGACTAAAAACCACAGCCAAGAAATATGCATGCTCTAAAAAGGTGGACCTGAGAAGGAGATATGCTAAACAGTTCGTGGAACATGTAAACTAGTTTGGGGAAAAGTTTAATATGCATAATTGTTTATGAATATGTAACAGGCTGATGCAATATAAATGGTATATAAAGGGTGTTTCCAAAATAGCAGGTGTGCTCTTGGCTGAGTGCCAAGATACACCCTTATATCTTTGCTTTGTCTTTGTCTCCTTTTGTCCTTTATTAAACTTTTAAATTTTACCAGGAGAGTGAACCTTGTTTTTCACATTACTAAAGTAAAGTATACTTTAGTCACCAATTATTATAACAGTTAACCAATTGTTTCTAAGTGAGAGGGGTCCTGAGTCCTAATTACGGTTTCAAACGGTTTCAAATACTTTAGCAAGTCTGTCTGGATTTTCCCTATAAACTCCTGCCACCTTTCTCCATGATATTAAAACCAGTATTGAAAACGGGGTTACTGCACCATGATTCCTGATTGCCTGCTGGAGGGAAGCCATAAGAACTTCCCTGGCATCTCCTCCAGCATCCTCTCCACCGATCCCCTAAAACGTTCTTTCTGTTCCAGTCCAATTTCCCACAACTTACTCATGCATATAGCTGTATTCCCCGGCAATTCATCATTCATCCCCCCATTCTTTGCTGTGGAGCAACCATCAGCTCTAAATCCTCCTCTCCTCCTCTTCCTGCTTGCACTTTAGGCACCTCTGTCCTATGCTGCACACAGAAGAACACCTCTTTGAAACCCTTTGCCTTTCTTTTCCTTCTTTTCCTTTTGAAGTGCTAAAATTAATGGATCTTGTGGGGTCCTCCAGCTTTCCTATTGCCACTCCAGATGATTTCTTACAGTGAAAAACAAGTCAACATAAGGAACTTTATCCCAGTTATTTTCCCTTCTACAAAACAGCATTAATTGCAATATGGTGTTTTACTGTAAGGTTCCATCTTTAGGCCACTTCTCTTGATCTTACAGAGTGTAAAGTGGCCACAACTGATTACAAAGTTCTGTAAGTTTTTCATGTGAGGAGATCACCCCCAATTTGTTTCCAATGTTTCAAGATGCATCCCAGCGGTGACACCTGTGACACCCCTTTCGAGGTTTTGTTTCCCATTATAAGCAATTACTGTTTAGGAGCTCCTTAGAAGGGACTCTAACCTTTCCCTTTTTGAAGGGACTCTAAACCTTCCCTTTTCCCACCTTAGGTACCTTTAAATCCAACCCTGCAAAGCTTTTGCTGCACCTTACAGGCAGGTTAACAGTTAACACCTTTAAAGTAAAGAATACCTTTGTCTTACCAGGGGTCTTGCTCCAATTTCCTTCAGACTAGGGATCGAAGGTTCTCCCTGAGAATCCCTCAGTGCTGGCTGGAGGTCCTGTGATCCCTCGGATCTGTTGAAATTCAGGAGTATGTTCCACCTGGGTCGCTATTGCAGGAAATCCAGGACTCCTGTACAACTGACCAATATGATCAAGCAGAAGCCGTTTCTTGTTTACATTAAACACACTTTTATAGATTCTACACACTACTAAGTACACACTTCTTGATTGGTGCCTTTGTCTTGCTCCCTCATTCTCTGCCTTCATTTCTCAGGGTCTGTGATTGGTTACCATGCAGGTGTTCTACAGTCCTCTGTTATCTAGTTTTGCGATCCTGGTATTTGGTTTCTCAGCTTCTTTGCTCTTATTTTAGCACAGATTATGTTTTAGTAACCTTGATGAATTTCACAGTGCCCTGAGAAAATTCTGATAAGAACAGTTGCAAGTGGTATGGCTCGTGCACACTGAGGCCTAAGTTGTTCAGACACATTGCTACAGGTTGCCAAAACTCTTACCAAAAATTTGGTAAATTAAAAACTCCTTAACACCAATGCAGCATTAAGAAGCAGGTATTCTTTATTTGGCCGGATGCACGGAGGGGAGGGGGGAGATAAAGCTCCTCCCAAAGTCATGCATGCTGAGTACAGGACAGTTTCTGTTTATACACTGTACTTTGCATACATATTCATTGATTGTCCTGGATTAAACATACACATGATAATAATTTCCCTGAAATCATTAACATATTTCCCCTCCCCTTTATGAATGCATTCTTCTGTCCTGGGGGTCTCTCTGGTGGTCCCTGGTGGTAGTAGACCCCAGTGTTTCAGGTGACCTGGCTGAGGTGGCGGGACACTGAGACTGGTGAACTTCCAGTTCTCCTTACACAATGGGCATTGTGCGGTTTCCACAGGCCAGTGGTTTTGGTAGAACAAGCACTGTATTAGCTCACCAGGTGTAGGCCATTTATCATCTGGTAACAGAGGGGAAGGCAGTAGAGCCTGGGAAGAATGGAGAGGTGGGGCGAAGGTGTTTTTAAGATTTGTTTTACTTCTCATTATCATTATCCTGCTCTGATTTTAATTGGTAATAAATTCAATTAATATCTCCAAATTATGTCTGTTTTGCCCATGACAATAATCAGTGAGTGATCTCTCCCTGTCTTTAACTCATGAGTCTTTTGTTATATTTTCTCTCTCCTGTCCAGTTGAGAAGGGCAGTGATAGAGAGGCTTTGGTGGGTACCTGGCATCCAGCCAGGGTCAACCCACCACAGGATGGGAAGATTCAATAATTATGATAGTTTGGGACTAATTCCTGAGCCTAGTTCTTATTTCTTTGCCAAAGCAGGGTGCAAGTTGGAGGAGAAAGATGGCAGCATCCTGTCCCTATGTACAGGTGTACCTTATGAGAAACAGATCACATCACTCAGTGGACCCTGTCATTCAGAGCACATGGCATAAGACAGAAAGTCACAGATGAAGCCATGAGCTTTCTCTGAGTCCTCTTCAAAAAGAAAGAAAAAAGGAATTATTGTGATATGTTTCTCCTCGAGCCAGGTCTTATGAGCTCTCAGAGAACTTATCATACCTGAGATAGCTCTGCTACCCCAAATGGCATAAAATTAGCAGGATGGCTTCTGAGATAGTTTTGGAAACAGAAAAAGTTTTAATAAAAGGCAAAATAACAAAGCTCTTTCAGAGAAAAACCAAGCCAGGGGCAAGAGGTTCTTGCTAAAACACTCCACAAAAGCAATCATTTTCTTTGTTCTCTTATTTTTCTAGTGAATTAACCTTTTGGCCTCTGTCCAATTGGGCAGCCTCAGGTTTGAGGTGAAGTCCAAAAGGTCCTATGAGGTGTCTTTTTACCAAATTGAGGAGAGAAACTTCTGGGCTTTTTGGCTTTTAAAGCAGACAAAGAATAATTTGGTCATTCTGTCAACAGGGAGCACATTCCTACATTATTGCTCCTCCCCTGGGGTGGGCCAGCCACCTGAATCCATGTGAGAAGTGTGGATATCAAAATGAGAGGCTAGGCCTTTTGAAACTGTACTTGTGAGGTCACAAGCTGCACTGCATAAAACCCTGCCTGCCTCCCTCCACACCATCTGGAGAGATTTCAGAAGAGAGAAGTAGGAGTCTTTGAGGTGCACCAGGTATAAGGACTGGGCTGTAATGCTGAGCTGTCTCCAGGGGCCACCATGCTCTGGTGATCTGGCAGCAGTCAGATGGAAATTTTCAAATACAGTTTAGAGTATTAGAAAGCAGGCATTCTTTATTACAGCATGCTGGTCACTTTGAGGATCCTTCCTCTAATTGAGTGCCTCGAGCATTGGGTAAATAGAGTTTTTATCATGCATAATGATTACATGTGCTTTAGCTATCCCCTCTTACTTGATGTATATGTATTATTTTACATAGTCACATCCCTTATTGGAAGTCCTTATATGGTTCTTTGGGATCTGTCTTCAGTGTCCTGTGTCCTTTTGAGGTGGCTGTTCTTGACCCCCACTTTTGAGAAAGAGAAATGTTGTTTTGCATAACTTCTACATTGTCAACCTTGTAGAGGTGAGCTGGCATTGTTTGTGTTTTGCATAACTTCTGTTTGCCTAAGTTACATCCTTTTTCGATTTCTACAAGGCTGTGCTGTTCTGATCTACTGTCCTCATCAGAGTAAAATGCTGTTCTGTTCTACTGTTTTTATCAGCCCCACACACCACCCAAACAGCTGTGAAAAACACGTTCACTCTCCTGTGAAAATTTAAAAAGTTTAATAAAGGACAATAGGAGACAAGGACCATAGAGCAAACGTTATGGCTCACTCAGCCAAGACCACACTTATCTTCGGAGATATCCCTTAAATACCTTTTCCATTACAGCAGCCTGTTCCATATTCATAGACAATTATGCATAGTAAATTTTCCCCAAAACTAGTTTACATGTTCCAAGAATTGTTTAAGTATCTCCTCTTCAGATCTGCCTTTTTAGAGCATGCATATTCCTTGGTTGTGCTTTTAGTCCTTTTTTATCATTGCCTTCAGTTTTGAGCCCCAGCCCACACTGTCTTCAGACAGTGAGTGCTGATAGTTTGTCGCTGTCGAGGCGGTCACGACATAAAGCAGAGACCACAAGCAGTCTCAGTTGGCAACACTTTATTATTGAATATGGCTGCTTTTTATACACTTTCCAATTGTTTATCCTTCTTCTATCTTTACTATTGGCCACAATAAATCAACATAATACTATTGGTGAGAAGTTATGGTGACTTAATTAACTTTCTAAAAATGCTTCATCCAGCTGCGAAGTTCTTCTATCATTCTTCCCTCGGTCTCCTTGGCTACAGCCTTGGAGAGAGCTCCTTATCAGTTTCTTCTTACTTCTCAGCTTCTTCTCGCTCCTTTAGCTAACAGGCCCGCTGTTAGCCCCTTCCACAATTCCCCCTTTTTGTTTCTGGACTGTAAATACAGCTGCTATGGATTTTTGCAGGGCCCTTTGCAAAAATCCCAGCAGAGAGGGGACACACAAAACCCACAATCACAACCATCAACAAAATTCCCACTCTTAATACAATCATTCCTGTCCTTCATCCATCTTTGAGTACTGATATATGGTCTTAGCCGGTGTCATCCGCACGTTCTGCTTCAACTGCGGAACCATCCATCCTGTCCTTTCCTGCACGTTCTAGGTAAGGTTTAACACAGCGAGCAGGAACCCATCGAGGACCATTATCTGTCAAAACACAAGCATAACCCCTCCCCCAGGTTATCAGTTCCACTGGGCCAGACCATATACCAGTAATCAAATCCTTAACCCATACCTTAACATTTCTACGGAAATCTGGTTGCTTAGAATTCAAAGAAGAAAAATGGTAAAAGATTGGAGATAACTGTGAATCAGGTAGGGGACGTAAAAAGTTTAACACATAAACAGCTTTATCTAATCTCACTTGAGGTGACTCCTGTTGCATTCCCCCTTTTTGTTTTTGAACCTGACGTTTAAGAAGTCCGTGAGCTCTTTCAATAATTGCTTGGCCCGTGGGGACATGTGGGATGCCTGTAGAATGCTCAATGCCCCAAGCACGAAAGAATGCTTGCATTTTCTGTGAAGCATATGCTGGGCCATTATCTGTTTTTACGTGACACGGAACACCTAGAATAGAAAAGTCATGATAAAAATGACGAATAGCATCACGAATTTTTTCTCCTGTGAATGCTGAAGCAACCATTGCATGAGAAAAAGTATCAACTGTAACATGAACATACTTAAAGCGACCAAATTCTGGTATTTTAGTAACATCAGCTTGCCATTCTTCTAACGCAGAAAGGCCCCTAGGGTTGGTACCATAATACTGAGTGACATGAGTCATGTGACAGTCAGGACAAGAAGAAAGGATTGATTTTGCTTCACCAGAAGACAATTTGAATTGCTGCTGTAAAGCTTGAGCACTCTGATGATTAGTTATACCTAAATATGATCGAATCCAACCTATCAAACCAACCAATTTCTGTACATCAGTAGCAGTTTTAACATCAATGTCTAACTTTACAGGTTGAGGCATAACTTGAGTGTTGGTCACCAACATACCTAGATATTTCCAAGGCATGTGTTCCTGCACTTTCTCTGGAGCAATGATCAGGCCAAAAGCCTTCAAATTTGTCACAGTACATTGTTTAAGAGCTGATAACTGTTGTTTGTTGTCAGATGCCAACAAGATATCATCCATGTAGTGATAACAGTAGCAATTTTTAAATTGCTCCCGCACTTTAGACAAGGCCTGTGCCACAAACCATTGACAAATAGTTGGCGAATTTTTCATGCCTTGGGGAAGTACCTTCCATTGATATCTTTTATCGGGTTCCGCATGATTTATAGAAGGCACAGTGAAAGC
The DNA here is from genome assembly GCF_012460135.2 of Molothrus ater. Taxonomy (NCBI): domain Eukaryota; kingdom Metazoa; phylum Chordata; class Aves; order Passeriformes; family Icteridae; genus Molothrus; species Molothrus ater. The sequence continues at coordinate 6,577,943 of NC_050510.2, forward strand.
GAATTTTTCTTTGTCCTGCTCAGCCAATGGAATAGTGAAGAAACAATCTTTCAGATCAATGACAACTATTTGCCATTCCTGTGGAATCATTGTGGGTGTAGGAAGGCCTGGTTGTAAAGCTCCCATTGTTGCCATTACAGCATTTATCTGCCGTAAATCATGTAAAAGTCTCCATTTTCCCGATTTCTTTTTTATTACAAAAACAGGGGTATTCCAGGGACTGAACGATTCCTCAATATGTCCTGCTTGCAATTGTTCTGTGACTAATTCTTGCAGGGCAGTAAGCTTTTCAGTAGTAAGGGGCCACTGGCGAACCCAGACAGGTTTATCTGTCAACCATGTCAGGGCTACAACTGGACGTTCATTGCCCTGCATCACAGTGGCCCTCATTAAAAATCCGTAGTAATTTTGACACCCCATTGAGATAAGCAATCTCGTCCCCACAAACTCTGAGGAGCATCGGCAACATAGGGTCTGATGTTAGCTTGTTGGCCATCAGGATGTTTCACATTAATTACAATGGCTGACAGGCCACCTGTTGTAGCACCACCCAACCCCAGGAGTCCAAAACTTGCATGAGTGAGAGGCCACGATTGAGGCCAGCAAAGTCGCGAGAGTATTGTGACATCTGCTCCAGTGTCAATCAAACCTGTTACTGATATAGTTCCTGGATGACATCCACTGGCAGTGAGGATGCATGTCTTTTCTGGACGGCTCTCCGTTACTTTCTCAGTCCAGAACACTCGAGGTACTCCTGTTGATCCAAAACTTCCTGTGCCGCGACTTCGGTCCACTGTATTTGGAACAAAACTCACAAAAGGTACAATTTGAGCAATGCAGGTTCCTTTCTGAATAGTGACAGGAGGGTCATCGATGGATACCATGGCATGAATCTGTCCTAAATAATCGGCATCAATAAGCCCTAGATGCACATGAATACCTCTAAGTGTAGTACTTGACCTCTCTATTAAAAATGCACTCAATCCCCGTCCTATCGGACCATAGGCATCAAGGGGCACTTTACATATTTCTTTTGTCAGAATGGTTACTGTGTCAGCGGTGGGTATATCAATCCCTGCGGACCCACTTGTTGCCCCTGAGTATTGCTCGCAAATGGGTAGCTTTGCAGTGCTGGGAAGGCCCGCATTTGCTGTTGTGGTAGTTGTTGTTGTTGGGGTATTTGTTTCCCCACGCGCCCCTTCGCGCTCCTCTTTGGGTTTCCCGGCAATAGCTGACCATTTGCGTGATATTTACTCCTGCACTGTTTAGCATAGTGCCCAAGTTTAGCACAGCGATTGCACACAACATCGCTGCTTGCACTTGGCTTAAATGTTGTTTTCCGGACAACATTTGACACTGTGGTACACTGTGATCTTACATGCCCTTGTTGTCCACAATTATAACATTTTGCTGAAGGTCTTAGCACTGCAGCAAGAGCTGCCATTTTATGCTCAACTGAACCAACTTTTGAGCAAGCAGTAACCATTTCAGACAAGGTGGGTTCCCCAGGTAAAGTATCAATAATCTTTCTGCAATCTGGGTTTGCATTTTCTTTAGCCAATTGTATGCACAATTTGTCTCGCAAAGTTTCATCTTCTACCTGTTTCTCAATAGCTGCAGCAAGTTTTTCTGCAAATTGCAAAAATGGTTCTCTCGTCCCTTGCTGTATAGTGACATATTTCTGTTTTGGAGCTGCCATTTCCATTGTTTTAGTTAAGGCACTCATGCCAATTTGTTGAGCTTGTGCCAAAATCGAAGGGTCCCACCTTGCCTGTAAATCTGGATTGGCAAAAGGCCCAGTGCCCAGTAGGGCATCAACACCCACAGCATGACGAGGGTCGTGTTGAGGCAACTGCATATTTGTTAAAGCGGTGCGTTCAGCTGCGCGCCTCCAAGTTTCTTGAAATACACCGTATTGTACTGGCTGGAATAGAATTGTAGCAAGATGCGCAATGTCGTAAGGTGAAAGCAAATCTGCATTAATCACACGTATTAATTGCATTACCTCTGAGGAATTAATACCGTACTGAGCCACTTTCGATTGGAGGTCTTGCACAACCCTCCAGGCAAAGACGTGATGACTGTCATCCTGCCCTGCTCCAGGAGCTGCTTTAAAGACTGGAAAAGCCATAGGGTTATCACAAGCAACATTTGCATTGGCACTGTTCTCCTGAGGTACTCTTGGAGCACCTAACCTTTCTATGGTGTCCCAATTCTTTTCTTCAACTGCTTTCCTCCTAACAAATTCCCAAAACTCCTGAGGGTGTCGAGGAAGCACAGTTACTTGACATGGAGGCAAAGTCCATGGGGCAGCAAGGCTAGAGCTCTTTGGAGGTAAAGAGACCAGAGCTCCTTGCCCCAACTCAGATGTTACTGCAGGTGACTCATCACTTGCTTCGCTGCTGCTGTCACTGTCAGGTAACGGAGGATACGGCCTTGCAGGTTGTTCAAACTGCTCAGACGGGAGCGGGGGGGCGGACGGCTGGACTAGAGCGGAGGGAAGCGGGGGGGCAGATGGCTGGGTTTGTCTCTCTGCTAAAGACATTTCAGCTAACTGGCGTAGCGGTGTAGTATATACAGGCACCATTGCGAGCTGCTGTGCAGGTGTGAGATAGAGAGGTTTAGGGGTCTGATAAGAGGATGCTACTGCAGGTTGCCCAGAAGTTTTGGCAGCTTTCCCAGAAGCTCTGGCAGCTTTCCCAGAAGCTCTGGCACCTTTCCCGGAAGCTTTGGCAGCCTTCCCGGAAGCTTTGGCAGCTTGCCAGGTAACTTGCATGGCACCCGGACTTTCTTCAAGTTCCCCATCAGAGGCCCCCTCTGCCTCATCCCCCCCATCAGGTTCTGTTATCAGCCCCAACTCTTCGTCCGCATCCCGCTCTGCTTGTTCTCGCTCTGTTTTCCATTCCTTTAATGCCTCAAAGAGCGATTCCCAAGTAACTGCTAGATCGACAACCGTTTTATCTCCCTTTCGGATGACTTCCCACAGTCTGTCCCCGACTTTTTTCCATGCCTTAACACTAAAAGCTGTGTGGGGATCAGTGCCAAAATTCTGAGATTTAGCCCACAGCAGTATATTTCGAAGGGCATAGTCTGACGTATTAATTCCCTTATTTCTTAACAAAACTTTCCATGTAGCCAGAACATTTTCTTCCTCTTTAGTTAAATTATGTCCCATTATTACTAGTTGGTGGCTCACCTTCTTCCAGGTGTCTTGATAGGAGAAAATCAGGTCCGGACCTCCCTGTGGCTTCCACCTGCCACTCTCAGCTACACCAACGCCGCCTCCCCCACTACGTCCCAGTGGGTCACGGTTGCCAGTTGCTAGGACCTCGTATGGGCCCCCACCGACTTCTTATCACGTCGGGGATCACCAAATGTCGCTGTCGAGGCGGTCACGACATAAAGCAGAGACCACAAGCAGTCTCAGTTGGCAACACTTTATTATTGAATATGGCTGCTTTTTATACACTTTCCAATTGTTTATCCTTCTTCTATCTTTACTATTGGCCACAATAAATCAACATAATACTATTGGTGAGAAGTTATGGTGACTTAATTAACTTTCTAAAAATGCTTCATCCAGCTGCGAAGTTCTTCTATCATTCTTCCCTCGGTCTCCTTGGCTACAGCCTTGGAGAGAGCTCCTTATCAGTTTCTTCTTACTTCTCAGCTTCTTCTCGCTCCTTTAGCTAACAGGCCCGCTGTTAGCCCCTTCCACAGTAGTTGGCATATCTGCAGCAGGTGTCCTCTTCATATGTTCATTGGATGTTATCCCATCCAAGCAGGCATTTCAACACAAGCATACTTATATCAGCTATTTCATTACTATGTCTAAACTTAATTAACAACAGAAATAAAAACTGTATCTTTATAACAAAGTTACTTCAACATCACACATATAGAATCCATTTTAATATTTGCAAAAAGCCAATCTTATAATATGTATCTATAACAATCCCCCCTCTTATTCTTTATAAATATTTGGCTTGAGCAATATTTCTTGTCCACTTGCATTCTTTAGACTGTGCTGGTAATTAATCAAATAAAACGGGATTAAACAAGGAAGAAATATCAAGACAGTTGTAACACATAAAAGGTAGAAGCCTAATTTCTTCTACCATTCTATCCCAAATACATTACCTCTCCAGCTAGTTTTTAACATTGTTTCCCAATTTTGGACCGGTACCTGGGTTATTTTTCTGATATCTTTTGCTTTTTCAAGGGTGACATCCCCATTGTCATCTATTTTCAACAATCTGATTTATTAAACTTTCCATAAACACCCCTTTCTTTAGCCAATAAATAGTCTAAAGTCAACCTATTCTGAGACACTACGGTTTTTGTTTGGCTTTGGTGACTTTATATTAATTCCAGTGCCCGAGCAGCTTTGCTTGTTTTCATCACTATAACTGCTTGGAGTCTTATAAAATATGATTCAGCATATAATTTGGGGCCAATACAGAGTTAGATTGCTGTGCTGGTTTTACCTTTTTGTTTACTAATTGCTCTTTTACCAAATCTTGGACTATATCCCTAAGGTCAAATGTGAAACAAATCCATCTCTCTCCTTTTGGACATTCAATTCCCTGTCTATTACCGCTTTTTCCTAAGTTTCTTGCAATCCAATATTTTTCCATGTTTTGCCTACAAGTACTTAATTTGGATGGGTTATAACAGTGACTGTTGACATGGGTATGTGCAATAAAAAAGGAACTTTGGTTTTTTTCCATGTAATGCTTTCGGTAGCATATGTGACACGATCTTGCTGGTATCCCGAAAGGGAAAAGACAACAAATGAGTAAAAGAAAAAGGAATAACAGAGGTCTGGTATGGCTTATACCCCCACCTTCCCTGCCTGTGGGGTTGCAACCCATAGCAGATGTATATGATCTTCTCGGTAGCAAGTACAGTGGTCAACCCAGGCTTGCCCTCTTTTTCCCTTGTCACTTCCTTTTTACTAATTTCTAGACAAATCGTTTTTGACACTCCTTAACTGTGGTTTCCCACCATTCCTCAGGTATCTCCCATTCAACAGGCAGAAATAATTCCCATCCACAAAACAAAGTTACTATTTCATTTGTTTTGAGTTCTATCTGGATAGGGGATAGATTTGGTGCTCGACACTTCCTGCAACGAGACCATCGATTTTGTGAACTACAATACCAATCTTTCCCACAATTTAAACATTTGCATATAACCCAGCTAGTGTGTCCAGTATTGGGACAAATAAAACAAAGTATACAGTATGGCACTGATGGAAATTTTAATTCCTCCTCTTCTTTGTATAAGTCACAGTCTAAGGCCAGAATATGAGAACTCTCTGACCGAACCAGTCCTGATCCTCCAGTTTGAAGTGGAAGTATTCCTCTCCAAGGGGAGTGTAAGAGGTGTCTCAGGACTTGTCCAGGCAGCACTTGAAAGCAATGATATAAGCATGGCCTTATTTCCCAATTAGGTGTGATTCTTTGTACATTCCTAGGATCATTTGGGTCTTCCTAGTTCATTACCACTCAGTTCCCGTAGAGTATTCTTTTGGCGGGGCAAATATGGGGGATTGTGGCCGTTGTATTAGGGATGACTGAATGAAGCAACATAGACTCCTATTTTGTCAGAAGTCAAATGCGAAGTTTATTGGACTTCCCATTCTTTTATAGATTGTTCCAAGAAGCTGGACCTTATTGGTCCTCAATCAACACCCCTCACATCATTGGCTAATTAGGAACAACACCCTTATTGTAAACATCTTACAAGTAAACAACCCGTTCCAAACACCAGCTGCAAAGATTAAGGATTATTTTAATTCTTTGAGTTTTCTCATAACTCCCCAGAGCAATGCCTGGGAAAGTGTGGTGGTTTGACAGGAAATGTGTTTTTTGGGATGCTGTGTTTTTGGCCAATGGATATTCAGACTTTAATATTGGCATTTAACCTGGCCATTGGGACATGGACACGCCTCTGAGAACATGGGGTTAAAAGCAGAGCTCTCCCCTGGGAGGGTCCTCTTGGGTTTCCGGCGGGAAAGAGTTCGGGTCTCTCCCCCGGCCCAGCTGCTGGCTGGGCAGGGGGAGGGGAAAGCCATGTGGCCGAGAGAGGTAGGCCTGACCCCGGGGGTGGAAGGGTGGAAGGGAGAGAGGGAGACACCGGGAGCCATCGGGCAGCCCCCCCTGAGAGACACAGAGAGAGAGAGAAAGAGAGCCGCTGCCTGGGACTGTAACCTTGAAGCTTGATAAACATGGGCCTGTGCTGGCAGCACGGCTGGGAAGGAGAAGAAGGGCGGCGTTCAGCCGGCCACTTGTAGGAGCTTTTAACCCCTTTTTGGAGAATGAGAACTTTACAGATCATTGACCTCTCCTGGAAGATAGAGTGGAAGATGAGGAAGGAAATGTGCAAGTGTGAGAGAGGTCTGGGTGAGCGAGAGATAGTAGAAGAGTAGAGAAGAATCCTAGTGGGAAGAGATGATGGAGTGGCTTTTGCTGGACTCTTTTTGTACAGCCATGGACAGACCCATGTTCCTTGTGACACAGAGACTGCATTCTAGGGGGAGGCAATGGCCTCAGAACCAAGAGGGTTCAGTGTTGATGCCCCTCGGCCCCAGGGGGTGAAAAAATATGGGGGGGACAGGTGTCCCAAAGGAGAGATTGTGGGGACAGGTGTCCCAAAGGAGAGACTGTGCCTTTTTTGGATCGGGACAGAGCATCCTTAAAAGACAACCCTAGAAGCAGCTCTGGTCCGTGTTCAGTGGTGAGAGCACTGGACATGAAAAGGAAGGAGTCACGACGGCAGATGTACTCCGGGCGGTGCCACGAGTGACACAGAAACACACGAGGCTTCGACTGTGTTTCCAGGGGAAGCCCATGGTACAAGAAGGACTCCTCTCCTCTTGATGAACTGAGGATTGATTGTCTAAAAGGTGGTGCTGGACCGAGAGTTGGTGATTTGAGGAATAAATGTATTGTGTTGGAAATTTGGTGTGGGGAGGAGGAAATGCATTTGTGAGGTTTTCATTTTCCCTGTGTGTGTGTTCCTTTTTATCTGTAGTTGTAGAGTAGTTAATAAAGTTCTGGTTCTTTTTTCCCTAAGTAGGAGCCTGCTTTGCTTATTCCTGGTCACATCTCACAGCAGAAACCAGGGAGAAGGTATCTTCATGGGGGCACTGGCATTGTGCCAGTGTCAAACCATGACAGAAAGTTTATCTGACTTTCTCTCTGACCAGACTGTCTGAAACCACAGGGGATGAATGTGTATGAACGAGACCTGGGCTGGTTATTCCAGACCTTCAAATTGATGGGGGGGGTCTCTGAGGGCTGCATTTCCAATCTTTTGTGAGAAAGACAATTGTCGGGGTCTCTAACTGGTCAGAGTGACCCCGAGAAATGTTAGAAAGTCTCTTTTCCCAGCCTGGAGATTGAAGAAGGAGTCAGGGCTCTTCATTTCTCGGTCTCAAGGTTGTTTATTTTATCTTATCTATAAAATTCTTTCTCCTGTCCTGCTGAGGTCCATTCAGCAGGACAGTCAGAGGCATTCTGCCTGCCCCCAGGGTGGTGTTATGTCTTTATACTAAAAACTACATATACAATGTTTACAATTACTTTCCAATACCTATCACCTATGTTAGACAGTGAGCTTCTACTCTAAACCAATCTAAAAGTGCCAACATCACATCAGAAGATGGAGGCCAAGAAGAAGAAGGAGAAAGACTGGACATGCCCAGATCCCTCCATCTTGCCCCCTGAACCTCCATTCTAGAAACCTGAAAATCTACTTTTTCACCCCGTGATAAATTCACTATCATTCTACTTAATTTGTCGTGGCTTGCAGATCTTTATCTAAGGTTGGTAACTTGCTCCACGGGTCATAATCAAAACCACAGGCATTTTTTGGCTCTGTGCCAGGGTCTCTGAGCCCCCTGGCAGGGGTCTTGGCTGCTCAGGACAGCCAGAGGGATGTCCTGGGTCCTGACAGACGACCAGCGAGGAGACTAAGTGAGAGATAAAAAGAGTGAGAGATACCCTTGTGGTAACTGGGACTGGGTCTCAGGGAGAGGTTGTACCCCTTGGAGGAAGGGAGCTGAGCGTTTTCCTGGCACAATCCACTGGGAAAATGGGACAAAAGCGTGTGCCCCACAAAGTTACTGGATTGAGGAATAGGATGCCTAAAAGCATCCAGGTTTGGACAACACTGCTGGATTGAGGGATACCCAAGAAAATCCAGGGTTGCCCAACAACATTTTGAGATTTTGCAATACCCATGGGTGAATATTAACAAGTGACTTGAAAGTTAAAGGTACCTTGTTGTTGTCTTGTTGTGAGTGAGAATGAGTGAGATATTAAAGAAATAAAAGTGAGTGAGTGTGAATGAAGGAAAGTATATGTGATATAGATTGTTGATTTAAAGTTTAACTTTATTTTGTGGAGGAAGGTAGATTGTATTATACTAATGAAGAGGAAGGATTTCCTGTGCTGTGAAGAGTGGGAGGTGTTCAAGCTGTCAGGGGGATGGTTTGGAGCAAGGACGTGTGGACATGTGGATGTGTGTCTCCTACTGTCCTTTATTAAACTTTTTAAATTTTCACAGGAGAGTGAACATGTTTTTCACATTTGATAAATTACAATAGGAGACAAGGACCATAAAGCAAAGGTTATTATGGCTGGGTGCATCTTGGCACTCAGTCAAAGACCACACTTATCTTTGGAGATACCCCTTAAATACCTTTTCCATTACATCAGCCTGTTGCATATTCATAGACAATTATGCATAGTAAACTTTTCTCCAAACTAGTTTACAAGTTTCAAGAACTGTTTAGCATATCTTCTTGGGTCCACCCTTTTAGAGCATGCATATTCCTTGGTTGTGGTTTTAGTCCATTCTTATCACCTCCAGTTTTTGGGCCTTGTTCCACATTGTCTTCAGAAAGTGAGTGCTGATAGTTGGCATATCTGTATCAGGTGTCCTCATCCTATGCTCATTGGATGTTATCCCATCCAAGCAGGCATTTCAACACAAGCATACTTATATCAGCTATTTCACTTCTATGTCTAAGCTTAATTAACAACAGAAATAAAAACTATATCTTTATAGCAAAGTTACTTTAACACTACACATATAAAATCCATTTTAATATTTGTGAAAAGCCAATATTATAATATGTATCTATAACACTTGTATGATAGATTCAAGTTTGGCTTAATAAAAGTAATGGGATATAAACATTGAAGGCTAAACCAATAAAAATTTAGTTATATAATACTAAATAACTGTACCCAAAGGTTCACAATAAAATTGCTTTGTTAAAACTGGAGTTAAAGGCAAGCAACTGGTAACAAACTGTTTGACTAAGGTGAGGTGTCCCTCAGGGCCTTTGATCTGGATCAAGTGTTGGCCTTGATAGCTACTGCTGCTCCCTCCAATGCCTGAGAGCACCTTCGGACCTTCAGCAAGGGACCATTGTGGGGGCCATTTGGGTTGAGCGATAACTGTAATGTCAGCTCCTGTGTCTAAAAGACCGACAAGTGTTATCTCTTGTCTTTTTAATGTCAGGGTACATTGGCATGTGGGGCGTTGTTCTGATATAGGTTGTACCCAGCATACTTGGGGTGTCTCAGTAAACCTAAATCCCTCTTGTCCCATTAGGTCTGTGAAGGGTATGCTTGTGGTTTGGGGAAGTAAAATCAACTGAGCTATTTGAGTCCCTTGGGGAACAATGCAAGGTGGTTGAGGTGTCCAGGCCATTATCATAATCTCATTTTCAAAGTCTATTACCCCAGGGAGAACTGATTTGTGGGAAAAACCCCTAATTCTACAACTTGTAAAAGTTGTAAAGCCGGTATGTTTATTACAGAGCTGGACGCATGTGGGGATCATTGTTCCTAAAGGACATGTGTAGCCCTGAGAATTTCCGATCCTTTATTCTCCTTTGTTGGTACATATGCATAGAGTTTCACAATAGGTTCATGCATATTTATTTTACTGATTTTGTGTTATAACTTGGAATGAGTCTTTGTACAGAGAACTCTCTGGTCATTTTGTTTGTCACTTGCAGACTCAGTCTTGGCTCTTTGTTTTAAAGTTCAAGGGGCACCTCCTATTTCTTCAGCTTGGAAATTCGCATTCTTTCCTTGGCTGAGGCAGTTTTTGCGAGCGCAGCAGAGTTTAACAGATTAAACAAGTTAAAACAGCATACTTTACCTATGCTAGCAAGCTACAGACTTAATAATTCAAAGTGGCACATTTCACCTAAATCCAAAATGGATTTCTACTGTGTTAAATTTCCACTGTTTCATTCCCCCCTTTCCTAGAAAATAAGTAAATTCTTTTACTTAATGTAAATCCTTACAATAAGTGTTCTTTAATGTTTTACCATGTATATTTGATAAGGAGGTTAGCATAGTTAGTCGCTGTAGTATTCTCAAATTAGTAAATAGTAATAAAATTAGTAATATAAAAGATAACTTTAAACTTATTCTCTAATTCTAAGATTCTAATTATTATTATATACGAAAAAATTCTGTAAATGAAATTACAAATTACCCCTGGTCACAATATACTTATTTTGCTTCGGTAAGTTTTAGTCTTAGTTTATTGTTTCCTGGTGTTACTTTTTAAGGGGTTTCTGGGGCCTTCTTCACTTAAGAGTGGTAGATCTAGGCATTTTGCTCCTTGATTTTGATCATGGTGAAGGTGGTGAAAAGTACCTGGAATGGTCCTTCTTATTGTGGTTCCAAAGTTTTTTCTGTAAGAGAGTTAACATATACATAATTTCTAGGTTGTATGTTACGTACTGGTCTATCTAGTTCTCTGTTCCAAGTTCCAGCTACGTTTTTCAAATTTTCTGAGCTGTTTATTTAAAACCACCATATAGGTGGCCAATATTACTTTCCCAATGTGGGTGAATATTCCCTTTTGTATTCTATATGGTCTTCCATAAAGTATTTTAAAGGGACTTAGCTTTTTTTTAGTTCTAGGTTTAGTTTGAATTCGCAACAGTGTTAGTGGAAGAGCTTGGTGCTAGGGTAGATTAATTTCTTGCCCCAGTCTTACAATTTGTTTAATTGAATGACTCATTTTCTCCACTTGGCTGTTCGATTGGGGGTGGTATGGAGTATGAAGCTCTCAATTTATGTCCAGATGGTTACTAATTTGTTGTACTGTTCTGGAAATGAAATGTGATCCTCTGTCTGAGGATATTGTGGCTGGAACTCTGAAGCGTGGTACCATTTCTTGTAATACTACCTTGGTTACTTCTCAAGTCTTGACAGTTCTGGTGGGGAACGCTTCTGGCCACTCTGAAAATGTATTTGTCGGTACTAATAAATACTGATACCCCCTTTTCCTTGGGAGTTTTGAAAAGTCAATTTGCCACTGCTGTCCAGGTTTATGGCCCTGCTTAATTTGATTAAGTTTTGGTCTGGGGGTATTCTTGGGGTTAGTCTGGAGGTAAAGATTGCATCGTTGGGTCACTTGAGTAATAGTGACATATAAATTCTTGGCAATGATTCTTTTAATCAAATAGGTGTTCAGGGTCTCTATTTTTTAGTGTGTTTTCTGGTGCTCCTCTTTTATTAGTGACTATAACAAATGGGAAGGGATTACTAGTTTCTCTTCAATAGTAGCCTACCCTCTTGATTGTATGTCTTTTTTTGATCTTTGATTAGTTTTCTGTCTTTCTTATTATATTCTGGTCTACTTTCAAGGGAAATTTGTTTATCTGGAATTAGAGTTCCTTCAATAATTATTTTACTTTTCATTGCTTCCTGTTCCTCTCTATCCGCTAGTTTATTTCTTTTCTCTAATTCTGAGTTCACTCTCTGGTGTGCCTTAATATGTATAATTGTTATATTTTTAGGTAGCTGAATTGCTTCTAGTAGCTGAATTATTTTTTGTGTATGTTTGATGTGCTTTTCTTGTGAGGTTAGTAGTTTCTTCTCTCTCTAGATGGTTCTATGTGTGTGTACAATTCTGAATGTATACTTCGAGTTTGTATATATGTTTATTCTTTTTCCTTTTGTTATTTCTAAGGCACGGGTTAGTGTAATTATCTTGGCCTTTTGTGTAGAGGTGTCTGTTGGTAAAGGTTTGGATTCTATTATTTGCAGGTAGTGACTGTATATCTAGTATGTTGTTTTCTATTGGTAACGTAGCTACTCCCGTCAGTGAATTAAGTCTCTGTATCATTTAAAGAAGTGTTTTTTAATTCTGGGTGGCTGGAGTAAGTAGTTTCAATAGTTTTTAGGTAATTGTGGTTTACTGGTTTTCTTTGATTTCTACTGAGAAAAGAAGTTGGGTTGATTATATTAGTTATCATTATCTCTATATCATCTTGTTCTACTATGATGGTTTGGTATTTTAGGAACTTCTGTGGTGAAAGTCAGTGGCTGCCCTTCTAGTACTGTGGACACTGTGTGGGACACTAGTATACTCATTTTCAGTCCTAGGGTAAATTTGTGTGTTTCTTGAATATTTAGTACAACTGCTGCTATAGTTCTGAGGTAACTTGGTCATCCTTTGGTTGTTGTATGTAGTTGTTTGGAAAAGTAAGTAACTGCCTTTTGATATGGACCTAAGTCCTGAGTTAATATTTTCAGGGTAATTCCCTGTTTTTCACGGGAAAATAGAAAGAATGGTTTACTTACATCTGGAAGTCTCAAAGCTCGAGTTGATATGAGGGTACTTTTTAGTTGGTGAAAAGCTTTTGTGGTTTCTTTTGTCTCCCGGAGATCTTTATTTCTATTGGTAATAAGAGTATAGAGGGGTTTGATGAGTAGTTTGTAATTATAAACTTACAGCTGGTACTACTCTGTCATGTTTAAGAAGGTTCGGAGTTCTTTTATTGTCTGGGGTTTCTGGGTTTGGCATATTGTTTCCTTGAGAGTTTGTTCTAAAGTTCATTGCTTAGCACTAACTTCGTACTCCAGGTAGATTACTTTTTCTTTTTCTATCTGTGTCTCTTTTTTTGATACTTTGTATCCTTGGAGTCTTAGGAAATTTAAAAGGCTTACCATCCAGGTCACACATGTTTCTTTCATCTGAGTGGTTACTAGAAGATTATCCACGTACTGTAATAGTTTTCCTTTTTCTTGTGGAGTTTCCTAGGCCTAGATTTTTTGCAAGTTGTTCTCCAAACAGAGTGGGGGAATTTTTGAAGCCTTGAGGCAATATGGCCTATGTGAGTTGGGTTTTGTGTCCGCTTTTAGGGTTTTCCCATTTGAATGTAAAAATTTTCTGGCTGATTTTGTGGATAGGGAGGCAAAATAAGGTATTTTTCAGATCTAAAACGGTACATTTGGTTAGTTTAGGTTTTAAACAAGTTAGTAACGTATTATGGATTTGTTACCACAGGATATAAATTTTCTGTTATCTTATTGACAGTCCTCAAATCTTGTATTATCTGATATGATTCATTAGGTTTTTGAACAGGTAAAATGTGAGTATTGAAATTAGATTGGCATTCTTTTAATAACCCTAACCGCAGAAAATTTTTAATTATTGGGTTGATTCCTTCTCTGTTTTCTTTTTTAGGGGGTACTGCTTAATTCTCATTGGTTGTATCCTTTCTTTAAGTTTAATTACTGTGGGGGAGGAGGGTATTTTTTGCCCTCCCTGGTACATCAGAGGCCTATACTAGGGGAAATACTTGACTTAATATTTCTTCACTAATTTCCTCCTTAATTTAATGGTTGTTAATGTTAAACTTTAAATTTTTATGTATTTTTGGTTATTTACTTCCAGAGTAACTTCCTCATTTTTGAATGTAATGGTTGTTTGTATCTGTTCTAATAAGTCTCTCCCTAAAAGCACCTTTGGCGAATTGGGTATATACAAAAACTTATGAATACCCTATTGTTTCTCTAATTTTTATTTTAAAGGTTTGCAAAAGTATGTTTTCTTAGACTGGTTTGTTGTTCTTCGCACTGCAATATAATTATTCTTTACAGGTATTAAAGTTTTATTTAAAACTGAATATGTGGCCCTTGTATTAACTAAAAATTCTACCTTTTTTCCTTTTTTCCCTAGCCTTATTGTTATAACTAGTGGATTCGCTGGGGTGGAATCCCTTGGTCCTCCTTAGTTGTTTTGTATGTGTGCAACCACTTGTCAGTTACCTTGTCTTTGTTCTGGGTATTGGTTTTTCTAGTGATTAGGTTTTTTATAGATTGTTGTCCTAGGGTGATGTTATGATACTTGTATCCCCAATCGTGTGTTCTGTTTATGCTGGATATTATATACTATGCCTTCAAGACTGGCTAAGAGCGAAGGCAGGGAGAAAAAGAAGCACAGAGTTTTGTTATCAAGAACTAGACTCACTCCTCCACAGTCTGCTGGAACACTGTTGTCTGGGCACGGACAAGGCAGAACACCACACTCCTTTTGCTTTTGAGTTAGTTAGTTTAGCTAGCTGAGGCAGTCTGAGCTTTCCCTGGACTGTTTTTCTTTCCCTTTTCTTGGAACTGTTCAAACCTGCTCCAGACTGGGACCTGGGGAAACACCAAGAGCTTGTACTTTGTAGCCTGCTGGGGCCTACTCTGCTGCCTTTCCCAGCACCGGAGGGACTGATAACACAGCGACCACCCCCAGGAGAGACTTTCTGAATTTGTCATCTCTTCAGAGCAGTGAATGAGTTTTGTCATCCGGTATTGTTCATTTTGTGTGCTGGGGAGTGCTTTGCCTGTTAAATAAACAGGTTCCACTTCTCTATGAAGAAATTTTTTACCGAACCAGGTGGGGGGAGGGGGCAGATGGGTTTGCTTTCTGGAGGGGCCCCATTTTGGAGGTTTTCTCCCAAATTTGCCCTAAACCAGAGCAATTGTACACTGGTTTCTGCCTAGCTGAGGTGGATTTTGTTTGGGTGGTTCCTGCTTGTGTTTTCTTTGCTTTTCCTCCTGCACTACTGCCACTAGCTTTTTTATTTTTTGTTTATATCCTTTTTTCTGGTTACTAAATACTCTATGTTTCCTCTAGTAAGACTTTGAGGTTTCTCCTTCCCAGTCCCTGGATTTATGAAGTTTACACCTAATATCTCTAGTTGACTGTCCTAAAAATGAATTAACTAGCTGATTCATCCTTATTTCAGACTCTGGATTCAATGATGTATGGTGACGTATAGTATCCCTTAAACACTTTAGAAACTCAGACGGAGTCTTGGAAAGCCCCTGCTTAAGGGAATATAGGGCAGACTAACTTATGGTCTTTGGAATAGCTCTTTCTACTCTTGTTGATATCTACTTTTGATAATCTCCTAATTTCTTTACTTCTGTTGATTCTTTGGGATCCTATTTTGGGTCTTGGAGGGGGAAATATTATTTTACATCTAGTTCTTTGCTTTTGTAATGATCCTCTGCTAAAGTCGTTGTTGTCTTTAAGATTAGTTGTTTTTTTGTTTCAGTGAAAGCATCCAGTAGTAACTGGATGTTAGCCTAATTTGGATTGTGTTGCTTGATAACATACCATAGACATTTGGTAGTAAGTATTGGACTGATGTGATAATTCCTAGTAATCTTTTCCTATGCTTCTAAATTAAGAGTGGTAAATGGCACTTTAATCATTAATTTCTCTCTTTCTGTTCTCACTGCCTCTTGCAGAGGGGCTTGTAATACTGCTTGTTTCCTAGTTCTGAATGAAATTGGATTGTTAGGAGGTGGATGGGTTTAAGTGGATGTGTTTTCCAAGTTTGAGTCTTCCTCTCTTTTGGGGAAGTTCTTCTCTTTTTTGGGAAAATCTTCTTTATTTTCATCTTTATCCTCTCCTCCCTCCTCCTAGGAGGAGTTTTTAATAAATTAAATGTATTTAGTTCTTGTGCCTCAGCATGATAAACTTTGTCTGATCTTATACATCGTTGTTTTATACTGTATGTTGAATAGCAATGTTTGATTTGCTTTCTTTTTGCTTTGTTTTCCTTTTTAAGAGTTAACACTAGTGGGTCAGAGGGAGTTCTGAGCCCACAGTCCGTCTGCTATTTTGTGTGATTTCTTAAAGTGAAAAATATATTAGCATACGAAACTTTATTCTATTTACTTTCCTGTTTTAAAAACAGTATTAACTGTAATAAGGTATTATAATCTAAAGTTCTAGTGGGTGGCTACTTCACTCCATCCTCTAACCTGTATAACGGCTATTAGTGTGTGTAATATTGAAGTAAATCTTTTTTATTGTCTGAGTCGCCTCTACTGGCGACTTCTTTTTAGTGGGTTAAGATATACTCTAAGGGGTTAGCCTGGGGAACTTTTTTGCTCTGGTTAGTTCTCATTATCTCCTTCTCCTTGTCCTATTTTTTTCTACTTAAACCTATCCTCACAGAGCTTTACAGTCTTTTCCTAGTTTTCCTCCCACATACACCCCTAGGTGGCAGGTATTAGATGTGATCTTCTACACACAAGTTTTAAGATCTTAGGTTCTGAATCAGCTTGATCAGGAAGCTTTAATTTACACTAGGGGCATATGCCTTGCTGTCTACTAGAACAGCAATACCAGCACCTCTCACAAACCCTGTATTGTAATAGTACTCATGCAGGGTGTCAGCCTCTTGATGCACTAAAGGCTCTCAGGAATTGCCCGCAGAGGCAGGCTGTTCCGTTTATTACTCCGGGGATTTTTAAATCTTTTACAGTGGGTTGTTCCTAGTTTAGACTTACTATATTACTAGCTGAAGCCCAATAAAGCCTCTTTAAATGAACTTGTTCGTCTCCTTTATCTATCTAATAATTCACAGGATTCAAAGACTCTGAGGGATCAAGTCTAAACCACTGGGGTAGAGGAACCCCTTGAGTTCATCTAGCCACAGTTAAAATGTGTATAATTTACACAAATCACTACTTTTAAACACAATAAATGTCTTCACTCACGCTTCTCTACTTGTTTCATTTTTCTGTGGGGAGCTCCCTGCCCTCATAGCCTGCCCTAGTCG